>NW_012267406.1:1407057-1437406 GCF_000151885.1 Dipodomys ordii
GTTTCTTTGAGGATTTGTTGTTGCGGGATTTAATTTTTTGAGTGAAAACCAAGTCTTAAGAACTTTTCTCTGATGAGTTAAAACTGCTCACTACTTTCTATTTAAATAAGGTTTAATTGATACTATTTTGGTGAAAACTACCTTAATACTTTTAAATGACACTAAATACTTTCCAATTAGATCAGTCAATTTAAAGAAAACTGTTTCCATAAACTGGCTCGAAGAAATCATAAATTTGTTCATCATTAACATTATAGTCTACAATACAATGGATGTTTCCAGGGAAAACAAGTTCAGAAATCAGATGCATTTATCTTTATCTACCTTAAAGACAAACCATATGATCTCTTCTTAGCCACCCAGGTAATAGTTGAATATGTGAATATATATAATGGCCAGTGACAACACCTGAGCATAAAAGTTTGCCTTACAAAATATCTAAGAAGGAGAGAGGAGTGTGTGTGTGTGTGTGTGTGTGTGTGTGTGCGCGCGCGCGCGTGTGTGTTTAGTGCAAAACAGGTTGAAAAGAATTCAGTAAATTTTTTGTCATAAATGAAACAGTACAGCTGAGGTACAATAGTGAAATAGAATCTGCCACTATTAAACTGTTGCTTTCAGGGCTGGTAACTTTTATCTGTCAAGGGCATCTAGATACTTACAATGTCATTATGGGATGTACAAAATTACCAACATATAGGACAAGAGCAACTGGCAGGAAGTATTATGTGTCTGTCCTATCATATACCAAATAACATTCCCCACCTCTGCTTGATATACAATAGCAAGCATTTAGCATATTTTCCAAATGATGGTATATGTAAAGTTGGCAGATTAATGACCTATTGTTCTAGCTAGATGTGGTGGCGCAAATCTGTAGTCCTAGGCACTAAAGACACCAAAGCTAGGGGATTGCTTGAATCCAGCAGGTCAAGACTAGCCTGAGTAACATATCAAGACCCCCATCTCAAGAAGAAAAACGATCAACAAGAACAACAAAAAATCCTGTAACACCATCGTAGATCTTACATTTCATGTATAGAAAAAGATCAACACTTTCACATTATTGATAACAAAAGTAGACTTTGATTTTCACTAAGGTAATGGTTTTTGTTACCATTAAACTCCAATCATCTTTCTGTAACTATTGTCTATCTTTAATATAAGCAACTATTTGATATCTATCTCTAAAAAAATATTCAAACTTGGTTCAAATGACAGAAACCATCAACTGTTAGTAATTTATAAACCATTTAAAAAAGTTTTTAGATACCTTTTTATACACACCTGCAAACAATCTAAAGATGTACTAACTATTCGGGGACATTTAGACTGGCATGCCAACTCAAAGGGTAAGAAGTATTTGTCTGCTTCAATAAAATTTGTCTTTGATTTCACTGGTGGAAGGGTGCTTGATCCAACTTTTGCTTCTCCATGGGGAGGACTAAATGAAAAATGAGAGTCTGATATTAGAAAATCATTTAGACATAGAGACAGAATTTAGCAAAGTTCCTAAATGAGAAGAGTGTGATTAGGGTATTACATTTATTTGATAATAAATTCACAGAAACAGAATTATAGTTCTAAAAGGAACCTTGAGAAACCAATCTTCTATCTTCCCATAGTACATGAAGAAACCAAGGCCTAGAGAAAAATCAGTGACTTTCTACAAGGTCAAAAAGTAGTGACAGAACTGACTAAACAGGATTCCTGTTTAATTATTTTCCCAAAGCACTCAAGACCTATTATGTAAATATCTCATTTGTACCTACCTGTAGTATTATAATACCTTAAAAAGCAATGAGCTTTCCTTAAAAAGTAATGAGCTTTCTACACACCTTCCAGTTAAAGTATACTTCTGAATTACTTTCAATCTGTTCTAAAGAGGTTAACACGATTAAAAGAAATACACTAGTCATTTTTCTACATATAAATCAAAATCTTTAAGACATTAAAGTATGAATCATGGTATTTCAGAAATACTTTTCTATACTTATGAGAGTTTTGTGTTTCTAACTATGGCTTACAATTCTATTTCTTAAAACTCTTTGAAAATTATTTCACTATAAATATCACATGCAAAATTTGTTACTCTGAAAATATAGATGTTTATATTATTACTTTGGCCAAGACTGACAAGTTTGCAAATTATTTTTACTAAAGAAAAGAAATGCTACAAACCTCTGCTTTTCAGTTTCAGCTTTTATTTCATCTGGTAGAGGGAAGAAAAAAAGAAGCATACATTAGAAAACTTCACAACAGAAAGCTCATGAAATATCTTGATAATAGCCTTTGTAAACCCATTTGGATCTTCTGAAACATTAGGAAGACTGTAAAGAAAATTAAGTGCTCAGTCTGTTTCACTTAAATGTATTAATTTATACAAATATTGTATGTTTATTCAAAGAACTGACATTAACAACCAGACTTAGAATGGCAAGCATTCCATTTTCTCCTATCAATTGCCTTTTTGTCAAGTAACTACATTAATCTGAGGCAGTAGTAACACACTATTACAAATGTCATACTGAAGTCACACAACCTTCAGCATATTTTGGTTGAGGAAAACAAAACAAAACAAGACAAAAAAACCCTCAATGCACCAGACTTGTGCATCTAAGAGATTATTAGTCCACAGCAATAACTTATTGAATAGGTATATATTTGATATTTAATCATTTTTTTCTACTTTTGGCTACACAAGGCCCTGCAAAATATGCATGCCCAATTTAATAGAAAAAATATCCAATTTGCTATAGATATTCTAAGGGATTTGGTAAATCAGATAAATCTTACTTAAATGATGGCAACTGTTTAACTAAGTAAACCTCCTTGAAGTTGAAAATAAAAGCATGTGGCAAGCACACACTGTATTTGATATACTATATATAGATATATATTGGATATTTATTATACTAACTTTACACAAACCATTAATTGCACAAGTAAATACCTTAATATTTAAATATTTTTTCATTATTTAGAGAATATTAGTTTCTGTAATCAAACCCACGTAGATAAGACCTTACAAATTTAATACAGTGCGTTTACCCCTGTACAAATGGAAAAAAATTAAGTTTAACATTTCTAGACCAATATGGCTATTAATTGCTGTACAATGCCAACTTAACACGGTAAAACTGGGATACTTTTTCCAAAGTTGACAGTTTCTTATAACAACCTTTTGAGGTTTTAAGTATTAGAAAACTGAAGTAGAGAGGTTAGGGTGCCTGGCTAATAAGATTTCACCAGATTTCAATATTAGGTAATCAAATTAGGCATCCTGATTTATTAATCAGTATATTACACAGCAGCTTCTAAGACTATTGAGAAAAATGTAGGTATTAAAACAACCATAGTCCTATAAACTTAATAATTATCAAAACTACATTTTAGTATTTTCCATGTACCAAACTCCTTAGTAAGTTCTTTATAAAGAGCAACTTTGCCAAATCATCTTCCAATGTAACTTATTGATAAAGTATGCTTATTACCTACTGTGTCAAACATTTGATGCTCAGTGTTTCAGTCTAATTTTCTTTGAACCAAATCCCTTTCCACTGTAACAATGGTAGGAAAAGAAGAACAGTACAAAAACTATTGTCTGGAGCTATTTAAAAATTACCCAAGCCGGGCGCCAGTGGTTCATGCCTGTAATCCTAGCTACTCAGGAAGGTGAGATCTGAGGATCACAGTTCAAAGCCAGCCTGGGCAGGAAAGTCCATGAGACTTTTATCTCTAATAAACCCGAAGTGGCAGTGTGGCTCAAGCAGTAGAGCTCTCGTTTTGAGCTGAAGAACGCAGGGACAGCGCCCAAGCCCAGCGTTCAAGCCCCACAAGTGACCAAAAAAGAAAAATTACCCAACGAAGGTTCATAATACCTAATTGCTTAAAATCGATGTCAAATATTAAATCAATAGTACATAAAAAAGTAGTTTAACTGATTTTAAAAATGTATAGAGTTATGAGTATGGCTCAAGTGATACAGCATTTTTCTGGCATCCTTGAGGCAAAAAAAAAATGGGGGGCTGGGAAGGTGGTTCAGTGGTAGAATGCTTGCTTTGCATGCATGAGGACCTGGGTTCGATTCCTCAGCACCACATAAGTAGGGGGAAAAAAAGCCTGAACTGATGCTGTGGCTCAAGTGGGCAGAGCACTAGCCTTGAACTGAAGAGCTGAGGGACAGCACCCAGGCCCAGAGTTCAGGTCCCAGGACTGACCCCCCCCAAAAAAAAAAAGATAAGGGAAAAATACAGTATCAATTGACCTAATTTTTTTCTTTTGGTGATTCTGGAGTTCAAACTCAACGCCTCAGGCCTTCAAAGCAGGCACTCTACCATTTGAGCTAAGACCATACTTCTTCGTAGTCTGCTTTTGTGACAGATCTCATGTTTTTGTCCAAGCTTGTCTGGAACTTCAATCCTCATACCTACACTTCCCACTCATATCTGGGATTACAGATCTGTACTACATGTCTGGCATAGTTGTTGAGAACTGAGTTGTCTTGCTAACTTTTGCCTCTGCTAGTCTCAAATCACAAACCTCCCAAAAAGCTAGGATTATAGGAGTGTACCACTACAGCATTTGTCATTAAATATTTATGTGACCATGAGTACAATCCTCACTTAACTACTAGATGGTTGCAAAGATCGCTTATAATAAATGGAAAGACAATAGTTCACCACCTGTTTTTTGTACAGTCCATGAGTTCGATTATAGTTTTGATAGCTATACTTCTGCAATTCACTTAAGTATGGGAAATACTAACTCTGAACCCCCAGAAAGAGAAATATTACTTCCCCTAAAAGAAATGCATTGCTCCCATTAGGAGACTAGGATTTTTTTTTAATTGGTCATGGGGCCTGAACTCTGGGCCTGGGTGCTGTCCCTCAGCATTTCAGCTCAAGGCTAGCTCTCTACCACTTGAGCCCTAGGGCCATTTCTAGCCTTTTCTGCTTACATGGTGCTGAGGAATCGAACCCAGGGCCTCACGTATGCAATGCAAGCACTCTACCACAGTGCCACCTTCCTAGCCCCAAGAGATGAGACTAGGATTATTAAGATCATTTCAATTACTAAATTTTACCCACAAAAATTCAGATTTTTTTCTCCTGTTACTTAAGGGCCTTCATAATGTTCTTCTAATAAACCTTTTTCAGAGAGCTGTTATCTTTCTCTTCTTGTCTCCTTTCCTCTCCTCTCCTCTCAATAACTTTTTTTTCTCCTTGAGGTACTGGTATTTAAACTTAGGATTTCATATCTGATAGGTCCTAAGTTCAAATTCATACTACCAAAGAAGGAGCTAGAGTAGGAAGAGGAGAAAAATAATGCAAATCCTTAGGCTCCATTTTGAGTCTACATCAAAGTTTCAAGGAGATTCTAGTACACTAATACTTGTAACAATTATTGCCATAAAGTGTTTTTAAAAAACAAGAAGGCAGATTCTACTCATTACATTCACATCCATTTATATCTAACCCTAGATTGAGTCTATGCCAAATTCCTTTTTTATTTTATTGAGGCAGTGATTAAACCCTTTACCAATGAGCCAAAAATCCAACCACTCATTTAATTAACATATATTGAATGCATAGTAAACTTCAAAAGAGTGTGCTTCAGGTTGACCTTCAATAGCAGAACAAAGAAACAATGTGTCAATTATTTATTTTTTTTGGGGGGTGGGGGAGGGATCCAGTCCTGGGGCCTGAACTCTGGGCCTGGGCGCTGTCCCTCAGCTCTTCAGCTCAAGGCTAGCACTCTACCACTTGAGCCACAGCACCACTTTCGGCTTTTTTCTTTTTGCTTATGTGGTGCTGAGGAATCCTACCTAGGGCCTCAGGCATGCAAGGTAAGCGCTCTACCACTGAGCCACCTTCCCAGCCCACAATGTGTCAATTATTAAACACAGAAAAAATGAAAACACCAAATTAAGAATATACTCAAAATAAAAATCATGAGATGAAAAAAAAAATCACAAGATGTTTGCGAAATTCAGTACTTCATTCCAGTACTGAAATTTCAGGTATTATTTCCTTTCTAGTTATTAATACCCCTATACCTTTCAAAATTATTTTTAGTGTATGTGTGTGCACACGCACCACCAATGTGTGTGTGAGCGCGCCAATCCTAGGGCTTGAATTCAGGACTTGGGTGCTGTTCCTGAGATTTTTTTTCTTTTTTGCAGGATTCACATTTATTGATTTGAATACCTAACACTTGCTAAACATGCATTTCACACTAATTGGTCACATTTCTACTGGTAGTTCACAGGACAGGGGCCCACCCCTTGCCAGCAGGAATGTGTGGAAGGTAACATAGGGTCTTAGCAGCCTACAGAGCCCACCAACTGTCATTCAGTCACTCCGGGTTGGTGGCCAATGGCCCTTTGGGAATGAGGGCTCAGAGACATCCAGCTTGTTCAATTCCCATGAAGGACTGTGGGGAGAGTGGCAGGCTTAGGCTATAGGTGCCACCAGAACCCCAAAGTAGTATTTGTGGGAAATGGCACTTGCTATGCCAGAAGGCACAGGAAGGGGAAAGAGGCCTCTTGGAGGTGGTGGCTTGCCCCTTGCTAGGCAGGTGGGAAGGGATCTCCAGACAGCCCAGACATTACAATGTGGCCAGTAGCTCCTATCACAGGCCTGGAATGGCAACACAGACAAAACTACTAACAGCCCAGGGCAGGTTTCCCAACAGAAACATGTACACAGAAACATTGTGTAGCTTGTGAGCTACACAATTCTTTTCCCACAGGATTCCTCAGAGAGGAATCAACCAGGTATCACTCATGAGGTAGTTTTGTTGTTCCCCAATAGAAATCTGACCACTTGAGACACAGCTCTACTTCCAGGTTTTTGGTAATTAATTGGAGGTAAGAGTCTCACAGACTTTCCTAGCTAGGATGGCTTTGATCTATGATTCTCAGATCTCAGCCTCCTGAGTAGCCAAGATTACAGGTGTGATCCAGTAGCATCTTGCAATTTTTATTTATATATTTAAATAGCCTGTTAGAAATACAATCATTGTGTTATATGTAAGATTAAAACATTGTTCATTGATATAAAAAGAATAGTGCTAAAGCATTTTGAAAGAAATACAACTTTAATCTTTTCAAATATATTCAAAAATTGGAACATAATCACCACTGTGGATAAGGTGTGTAACTCACTTAATAAACAGGAAGGAATGATCTGTTTAAAAAACAGAGCATATGCAAGTTATACTTGATCTTATAAATATATTGAATATTCCTTAGTAATATTTTACTAATAACTTTGTTTAGCAGCTCTTCTTTCCCCACTAACAATGCAAACACAAACTTCAACACAACACATATAGATTTAACAGCATCTATCATTTAAACATTATGATTAATTTCTATCTACCTCTTGACAAAGTGTCTTATACAGACTCACCAGAACTCACACATTCCAAGTAGTCTCCTTCAAAGTATTAACGGTATGAGTCTATGCATCAATTATTATAATGCTACTAGTATTCTAAACTATTTGTGGAATTTGTAGTTCTCTGCCAGTCTTCTACTTTTAAATGAATGACCTCAGAAGGAAAATTCTCTAGAAAAAAAATCACATTAACCACCAATTAATCACAAGTGGCTTCAACCAAATCTAAAGATAGTAAGGGACTATAAAATGAAAAGTTCCTCAAACCTGTATTTCTGTGAATCATTTTGAATTGTGAATCTAAGAGTTATATATAACTCCTTATACTTTTCCAGGACAATTCCTTGTTATAACCCCACCAAGAGACAAGAGTCTAATTCCCTTCTCTTAAATTTGGGCTATCCTTAACAAGTCATTTAATAACCAAAAAAAACGCAGTAAAACTGATAGTGGACAACTGCCAAGGTTTGATCAGAAAAGGCCAAGCAATTTTTGCCTTATTTTCTAGGGAGGCTGACTCTTCAGACAATCTCCCCTCCTTCAGAATCTAAAGGCCCTGTTGAGAGAAGCCTAAGATACTTGGAGACTATGAGACAAAAGAGGTTCAGTCACTAGTCCAGCTGAGTCCAGTTTTTGGTCATCATAGCACAGTCCTTGAACCAACAAGTGAGTGAAAAAGATTCTTGAAGAATCCAGACTCCCCAATTTGAATTTTCCCAGCTGAGGTTCCAAACACTGTGAAGCAGTAACATGTTCCACTCATCTAAAATCCTAACACAAAGTCTAATGAGTTGAGAGATAATACAGAGCATAATAAATCAGTTACTATGTTATACCATGATGGAGGAAGTAATTGAGAGGCAGAGAAAGGACTGCCAAGTACATGGTAAATTCCATTAACATGTTCTGAAGATTTGAATAAGAAAATGAGCTGTTAACAAGTATAGTTCTCTACAAAATACACCTATTTTTTTAATCCCCTAATCTAACATCTTTGTAATAGACTCCTTATCCATCTTCTAGAATCTGGACAATCCAGAGTTGACACCTGTCAAAGTCTGACTCCTCCTCTCAAAATGGCACTCCAAATTATCCAGGTGATTTAGCTTCCTACTCAGCCCCTACTTTCCTGTTATGCGTGCCTCAAGAACCAAGGACATATTTTAATAAAGAATTTACTCATAAAAAGCACTGTGCTTACTTGCTTATCCTTGATTCTGAGCTTCTTGAATGCCAGGGATATTTATTAACATACATTATCTATGAGGTACAATGAATTTTCATTATGTGTTTACATTATGAAATGTTCAAATCAAAGTAACACATACTATTTTATACACTAATTTTATGAGTTTTATATACTATTTTTTGTGAAAACATTTAAAAATCTACCTAGTAAACTTGAAATTTACAGTAATTATCTTAGACCCAACGGCTAATGTTATTATAATTGAATGAATGAATCAATGTGGTACATACACACTAAATAATATTCAGTCTTAAAGAAGGATATCTTGGTATCAGTGACAACATGGCTGAAAAAGGAGGATATTATGCTAGATGAAATTAGACAAGCACGGAAAAACAAGCACTGAAAGATCTCACTTATATGTGGAATTTTAAAAAGTAGAACCATAGAAACAAGGATATACTGGTAGTTAACAGTCTGGGAAAGGGGAAGATGTTGATTAAAGTGTATAAAGTTTCAGTTAGGCAAAAGAAATAAGCTTTAGTGATCTACTAACCAGAATAGGGTTTTTATTTTTATTTTTGCCTTACTAGCACTTTGTAGAGTGTCAGTCACATAGTAAATAGGCAATTATTACTCTGTAGAGAAACAAACAAAAACAAAAAACTTCCTTTACGTTGCTTTGTCTTTATCCCTTTTTCTCATACCTTTCCTACTTTTGTTTCTTACGTCTAACATCAGTAGCAGAAAATGCTATCTATAAAGTCCTGTCTTTAGTTTATTCAGAGCTTAGCCAGTTGGATTTCTTGAGTTTTAATTGGTTAGAAAAATAAGCTATGAAACCTACGTGATATGGAGGGAAAAAATGCCTTTGTTCAGAGCCCCAAATTCAGGGATGCTAGTTTTAAACAAAATGTGAATTTTAACCCACTGTTTTCAAACACTTCTTTGTACTGTGAAAAGGCCAAAAATTGCGGCACATGACTATAATCCTAGCTACCTGGAAGGCAGAGTCTGAAAAAATAGCAGTTCAAGGCCAGTCCAGGGAAAAAGTTAATGAGACCCCCATCTCCTAAGTTGGGTATGGTGGAACATACCTGTTCTATAGATATGAAGAATGAGGCCTAAAGTAGGCCTCACATGTCAGCCTCTATTAGAAAAATAACTATAACAAAATGGGCTGAGGTTATGGCTCAAATGGCAGAGGGCATGGTTCTAGCAAGCACAGGGTCCTGGGTTCAAATCCCAGTGCAGAACATAAAACATCTGTTTATTGCAATCCACAAGAACATATGGTTTGGGGCTGGGAATGTAGCTTCGTGGTAGAGTGCTTGCCTAGCATGCATGGAGCCCTGGCTTCGATTCCTCAGTACCACATAAACAAAAAATGTCAGAAGGGGTACTGTGGCTCAAGTGGTAGAGTGCTAGCCTTGAGCAAAAGAAGCTCAGGGACAATGCAGAAGCCCTGAGCTCAAGCCCCAGGACTGGACAAAAAAAAAAAGAATATATATTTTACACTGGATCACAGAACATACTTGGTATGTTAAAATTTTAATTATTACTTGAGATATAGTCTTATTTTAGAAAAAAGTATTTTAAATATATCTAATAGAAAATGTTTGTTTTCTATTAAATATTACACTAAATATAACAAATCTAGGTATAAGAATTAGGACAGTTTGGCAAATACAATTTTAGAAAACATAACCAACTATCAGTAGTTTCCCCTTATCAATGGAGGACAAAGTCCAAGACAACCAGCAGATACATGAAATTGGCTATACAACTAACAGTGGTTTTGTAACTACTAATACAAAATACATTGGCACTACAAACAAATCTATAGATTCAAGAAGCTGAGTAAACAAAAACAAACTAGATATCAAAGAAAATGCATGACATCATCATAAACAAACCAGAAAACTAGACAATGAAATTTTGAAAACTAGTACAAAGAAAGGACACATTATCTGTGGAAAAACAATTATTAGTAGTGGACTTTAAAACATTAACAGAGAACAACATTTGGGTAAGTGGCACATTTCCAAGAACTGAAAGAAATGTTAACCAGCTATTTATGTATAGATGTATCTTATATTCATAACATGAATATAAACTCATGCTTCTTTTTCATATGAAATATGCCCTTTTCCAGATAAAAGATAATTAAAACCTTACTCAAGTAACTGTGACTCCTCTGTATAGCATCTTTACAATAAAAATTTAAAAAAAGATAGCTAAAGGAAAGTCATCACCAGAACTCCCCTAAAAAACTGCTAATAGCAGGGGCACTGGTGGCTTACAATGTAATCTTAGCTACTCAGGAGACTGAACTCTGAGGATCATTGTTCAAACTCATCCCAGGCAGGAAAGACCATGAGACTTTTATCTCCAATTAACCACCAAAAAAACAAAAGCAGAGCTGTGGCTCAAGTGGTAAGCTAACCTTCAGCAAAAAAGTTCCGGGGCAGCCCCCAGGCCCTGAGTTCAAGCCATAGAATCAATATACGCAGGCATGCACACAAACACACACATACACATACATACATACACAGACACACACGCACAGAGCTAATGTTCTTCAAAGGAAAGAATATAAAGATAACTAGGAAAGAATAAAGAAGCTGTGAAACACCAAAAAGAACAGAAAATGGTAAAAATATGGGAAAATATAACACTATCCTTTTTCCTCTTGAAGTTCTTACATTTTATTATATATGTGAATATAGTCATTTGTGGGTCATTTATATAGGGAAAGTATTTAAGACAACAATTTTATAAAGTACAAAGGTAATAGGACCAAAATGAAGGTAAGGTTTCTAGACTCTACTCAAAACTGACTAAATGTTAACCTCAATATATTGTGAAAAGTTACATATAGATAATGTAATGCCTAGCATAACCACTTAAAAATAAGTAAAAAGATACACTTAAAAACACTTCAGAAAAAGAAAAACTGAACTACTAAAACTTTTCCAAGGAACCTATGGCAACATAATGGCAAGAAAAGAGTCAAAGGGAAGAAAAATAGCAGGCCAAGAGAAAATAAAACAAAATGAAAGAGGAGTTAAATGATAACATTATAAATATTGCATTAAATATAACAAGTCTAAGTACAAGAATTAAAACAGTTTGGCAATTAGGATTTTAGAAAACATGACCAACTAACAGTAGTCTCCCCTTATCAATGAAGGACAAATCCCAAGACCACCAGTAAATATGTGTAATTATATTCCAAATCATCTTTTCCTATATATTCATATACAAATGTATTCCCATTTTAGCAAAGCACTTACAACATTAATCTTACTGCAGATGTAGATCCTAGCAACCAACAAGATTTTTTTCCTTCCCTTATTTAATCAAGAAATTTCCCTTTCGTTTAAATAAAGCAATTTATAGTTTCTCTTCACTGTATACAAACTATCAGCAATATACTATTGTGCATTAGGATCATTATTTTGTAAATAAAGATTACTAGAACTGAAAGACCATAATACTGTGTCAGTGGATCTGATAAATGAAGTAACTACTCAATGATTAACTGGTGGGTATATAGGAGATACAGTGAGGATATGCTGGGTATGGAATAGTGCACATCTTAATGGGGTTCAGTGAAACTTAAAACTTAATTCTGGAATCTTCCATTTAATATTTTCAGACTGAAGTTGGCTGCTAGTAACTGAAACTGAGGAAAGTAAAACCCCCAGATAAGAATGTGTTTTCTATGCACTATCTACACAAAACTAATTTCAAATACAGTAAAATGATATACGTAGTTTGAAATAGATAGGAAAAGATATCAAAAGAGAGGAGTGGCTATATTACCATCTGATAAAAAATAACTGGACACAACAACAAAATGACCGCACAAGTTATTACATAATAAGGGTCAATACATCAAGAACACACAGTAATCCTAAATATGTATGCAAAAACTATTTCAAAAAAGATGACATTGAAAAATAGTGAACAGAAAAAATAGAATTATCTGCAATTATAGTCAAAGACATCATCTCCACAATTAACAGAATTAGACAAAAAAAAAATTACCTAAGATACTGAAGTAAACACTATCAATTAGCAGGATTTAAATGTATGAAACACTCCACTCAGAAACTAAACATAAATTATTTTCAAATGTCTATGAAACATCCGCCAAGATAGCCCATATCCTAAGCTACTAACTACACAGTACACACACAAATTTAAAAGAAGCAAGGTGGGGCTGGGAAGGTGGCTCAGTGGTAGAGCACTTGCCTTGCATGCTCGAGGCCCTGGGTTCGATTCCTCAGCACCACATAAGAAAAAAGCCGGGAGTGGCGCTGTGGCTCAAGTGGTAGAGCATTAGCCTTGAGCGCCCAGGCCCAGAGTTCAGGCCCCACGACCGGACCCAAAAAATAAAAAAATAAATAAAAAATAAAAGAAGCAAGGTCATACCTACTGTGTTCTAACTACTAGAAACAGAAATAAGAAATCAAAAGGAATAATAATAACATTGCTAAACACTTGAAGATTATATACTTAGAAATAATGCATCAATCAAAAGGGAATTCAAAAAAATTTAAAAATTGGATAAGCATGAAGATGCAGCAAAATTTTGAGATATAGCTAAAGCATGCCATGTGGGAAAGTTCACCAGAAAAGAGGAAAGTATAACTAATAAGTTAATAAAAAAGAGGAGTAAAGTCTCCAATTTGAAGCTTCTCATCTTGAGAAACTGGGAGGCAGTACAGGGTAAACACAAAGCAAGCAGAAAGGAATAAGATTAAAAATCAATGAAATTGCAAATTAGAAAAGAAAAAATATATAAATCAGGTAGGTTCTTTGAAAAGATCAATAAAATTGATTAGTTCTACTATACTGACAAAAACAGACACAGGAGCATTATGAGGAAGACAGGACAGGATACACAGTACAGGCTGTCATCACTATACACTGATGACATTAAAGAGACTAAGCATAAACTTGGGTCAATGGAGATAAAAAGTCAAATTCCACACAAAGGAGAAACTACCACAATTATCCCAATATGAAATAATTTGAATAAACCTACAATTATTAAAGAAGAGTGAATTAGTAGCTTAAGAACTACCAAAAATGAAATCTCCTAGACCAAATCATTTCACTATAGAAATCTATCAAATGTTTATTAAAGGATTAGCACCAATTCTATAGGTTAATAGAAAAGGTCTCAACTCCTTTTTTTAGGCCAATACTGTCTTTATAATAAAACTAGACAGCTATTGAGTGGAATTTCCTAATTTGACAAAAAGTAAGTACAAACATATGTATATATACTCATATACATATTCTTTATGTATATACACAAAACATGATTCTAACTATAGGACTATTTAGGATGTTGAGTAGAAAGGGAGAGGGAAAAAAACTAAGGGTAAAAATGTTGAAGTTTATTTCAACTATGTATGAAGTCAGTATGAATCTCAATGAAAGCTACTAATGAACAGGGAGTGGGGAGCAAGAAGAGAGAAAGCTGTAGAGACTGTTGCTCTGAGTAAGGGATAGTATATGCACAACTGAAACACCATTAGAGCCTGGTGGTGTAATTAATACAAACCATAAAAAGTTTTTTAAATGAATGACAGGAAAATGGGCAGGTGCTGGGGCTGGGAAAGTGGCTCAGTGGTAGAGCACTTGCCTTGTATGCATGAGGCCCTGCCTAGGTTCGATTCCTCAGTACCACATAAGCAGAAAAAAAAAAGCCGGAAGTGGCGCTGTGGCTCAAGTGATAGAGCGCTAGCCTTGAGCTGAAGAGCTGAGGGACAGCACCCAGGCCCAGAGTTCAGGCCCCACAACCGGACCCAAAAAAAAAGTGGACAGGTGCCACTGAGAGGGGTGTGTGCCAGCAGGAGCAGTTAAGAAGGAGGGTGCAAAAGGATGGATATAGTAGAAGTTTATTTTCATGTATGAAAATAGAACAATGAAACTTGCTAAACTGTTTTGGGATGGGAGAGGGGAGTGTTCAAGAACATTAAAAACGCTTAATACTTCTTATTTGTCAAAGTCACTAAACACAAAAAATGTTATTTCTATATATTAGTTATGAATAATTGGGAGCTATAAGTTTATTTGTAATAGTTTCCCCAAAATTATTTCTTAAGAAGATCTTAACAGGCACAAAATATATGCTGAAAGTAATGCTAACAAAAATAAAAGAAAAACTAAAAAGTAGGAGAAACATACCATTTCATCAATTGAAAAACTTAAACAGTAAACATGTCAATTCTGTTCAAAATGATTATAGACTTAAAAATCAAATTTTCCAGGGGCCCATGATGCTATACACCTATAACCCCAACATCCAGGAGGTTGAGGCAGGGGGATCACTAGTTACAGGCCAGATTGGGCCACAAAGTGAAACCCTGTCTCAAAAAAATTAAATAATTGGTTTGTTAACTAATAAAGAAACTCTAGAGGATTTTGGCTACATAGATAAGCAGATTTTACAATATATAAGGTAACAATTTGAATAACCAAATGATTCTAACAAAGAATAGTAATTTGGGAGAAATGACTAATTTTAGGGTTTGAAGTTATAAAATTCAAAGCAATGTGGTATAGAAGATTAGACACACACACACAGGGCAATGAAACAGAGACCAAACATTGACAAGGGTGCAAAGGCAAGCGCAGATGGAGAAGGGGTAATCTTTTAAATAAGCAGTATTGAGAATAGACATTTTGTTGCAAAAGATAAAAGTCCTAAAACACATTATCAAAAAAATTAAGCCAGGAGCTGGTGGCCCATGACTGTAATCCTAACTACTCAAGAGGCTGAGATCTGAGGATCACAGTTCAAAGTCCCTTGGAGACGCTTAGCTCCAATTAACCACTCAAAAACCAGAAGTAGTGCTCTGGCTCAAAGGGTAGCCTTGAGCACAAAGAGGCTCAGGGATAGCACCCATGCCCTTAGTTCAAGCCTTACAACTGACCAAAATAAATAAATAACTCAAGATCACAGATGTAGACAAAAGGCGAAAAATCTATAAAAACTTTCAGTTAAAAAAACAGGAGAGGAAGTGGCGCTGTAGCTCAAGTGGTAGAGCGCTTGCCTTGAGCTGAAGAGCTGAGGGACAGCGCCTAGGCCCAGAGTTCAGGCCCCACAACCAGATCCATAAAAAAAAATAAATAAATAAAATAAAATGTCATTGGTGATCTTGGTGTCTAGCCAAGAATAAGTATTTCTACCAGTTGAAACTCATCAGTATGGCACCCAAAACCCTCTCTAAATGTTCTTCTTTGTAGTCCATACTCCAATAAAAAAAAAAATTACATGCATCCTAAAAAGATCCATTTCATAGCTCTAGCCTTTTGTTGTGTCCTGTACCTGAATGCAACCTCACCATCAATTTGCCTAACAAGTACCTCAAAAGACTCCATTGATCATGTTCTATGTCACTTCCCAATCAAAAGATCTGTCAGTGGTTTTCTAATACCTGTAAAACTTTTCATGAGTCCCATCTCTTACCATTCATACTTATATTTAAAATGTTCATCCTTTAGGTAACTCTCCTGCTTCATTTTTTTTTAACTATTCATGCCTCACTTTAGCTAATGATATTCTCCACTCCCCCAAACATTTTTCCCATCCATCTTCTTTGGATAAAACCCTTCTAGAATTAAGTAGCTCACTTCTCCTGAACCTACAGGCTAATTACTTTTCTACCCATAAGTTCCTCTGGTTATGATAATCACAGCACTTACCTTATTATATTGGATCTATTTTATGTGTTAATCTCCTTCAAGTTGCTCCTTTATAGAAAAGACCATATTCTATATGTTTGCATCCCTAACTTAGCGTAAGATCTGAAAAAAAGTGGGTACTTCAATGTTTCTTGAAGAAATTATGTGTCTGGAAGTAGTAACAGTATATTTACCAGTAAAACTTAATATACAACTCATTTTTTCCAGAAAGGATATTGTTGTACCTGTATGCTGATAATACCTAATCTCTGAAAATCACTCTCCAAAGGCTTTTCATGTTATAAACGACTGTCAATTAAACATTACTTACATGTCTCACCTATTCATGTCCCACTGGCATCTCAAACTAAATTTAAATGTAGCTATCTTTCTTTTTCCTAAACTCTTGAACTTCAAATGTGCTTACTTCCTTGTACTGATAGTTTGCTTTCTGTGAATAGATCTGACCAGAACATTGTTTTGAATACAGAACACAGACTTGAACCAGAACACAGCCTGTTGACCTTAAGCTCATGATTTTCCTGCCTCAGCCTCCTATGGGCTAGAATTATAGGTATGTATCAACATGCCCAACTTTGTACTGCTAATTTTGAAGAGATTCAAAGATTTGGGGCTCAACAGACATCTCAGGATCATCCTCAAAGACTTTTCTTCTCATTTCTCACACTTAAATAATGATGAAGTCAAAGATCCAAGCTTTCCATATTTAATGCCTCCAGTTCAAACCTTGGCTATGCTAACAATTATTGTAAAGATCTCAACTGCCTCCAGTTCTGATCTATTTTTTTTATGTCAATAGAGTGATTTTGTGAACTTCAACCTCATTTCATTGCCTTTGCTTGCTTGGTAACATCTATCACAAAGTTTCAAAATTCCTCAGCATGGCATAAAAGATCTTTAGTAATTTGGCTCCTATCAAATTATTATAATCCTGATTATACCCACAGTAATACTAAACTTTCTGCAGTCCAAAGAATGCAGTTCCCAAAGGCATACTTTCCTATACTTTTGTACTCCAGCAAATAATTCTATCTGTAATGGTCTCATACAGCATACTCCACTGTCCATCTTCCAAGACTGAGGTCTAAAATAATCCCTCTACTACTCCTGGAACTTTTGGGTTTCCATCCATTTTATATGTCTATCATGACAGCTCATTATTTAAAACCTCCATTTAATGTAAATTTGTCTCCTCAACTCAAGAGATTATAAATCCCTGAAAGGACGAATGTAAGAATATGAATGTTCCCTAGCTTCCTCAGTATCTAGTATTAAAATATATTGAGAGATTCAATGTTTGTTAAATGAAAGTTTGTAAAATTGATTTTCAATCCTATAGTAAATTAGAGCTCACAATAACAAAATTTTGAAGAAAAACATTAGCTGTCTCACAGATCCACCTAAGGCAAAACCTACTTCTTTTTTTTTAATTAAAAAAAAAGAACTAATTAATGGACATCATCCTCCACATACACAGAATAAGTACTCATCAAGTTTTAATGAGTGCCTACACCATTTAAATAATGTTCATTGTTTTTAAGTGCAAAGTAAAAAAAAAAAGTTATTTTTAATACTTTCTCACCTCACCATTCAGCACCTTTCTAGTTTCTTATCTATAACAACTTCATGCTATTCTTAAAAAGAACCTTCTCTCAGGCTTGGTTCCAATCTTCTCAAGCTTTGTCCTAATCCTTCCATTTCTACAATGCCTCATGTTCCAAAATTATTCCATTCTCTTTCATTATTTTAGTCAAATTTCTCATTCTCTCAATGGGGCAAAACTCAGATGCTAAAAACAAAAATACCTTCTATAAATTTAAAGATAGCATCAACATATAAATTGCTAATATGTTTAACATTCCCAGAGAGAAAGTAGTAATATATGCAAATAAATATTAGATTCATGTTAATATGAGAAAAGATTTTTGAGAAATTTCCCAAAAGATGAGGAAAAGATGACACAAGTTCATCCTCTCAGGACTAAACAAGTTATAATCAAGTTATAATTAAATGAACATAAATTTTAGGTCATTTATTTCAAAAAGCATTTATAAATATGAAATATGAGAATAACAACATCAACAATTCAGTGGTTTGATTCAGAAAAATAATTTCTATGTCACAGGTTTTATATAACTGAAAAGAATTTGCTATCTAACTCTAGAAAGGAAGTAGACCCAATAATTTACATAATAAATCTACCGGTTAACACTACTAGGTTTTCTATTTCGTATAGCTTTATGTGATTTTTTTTTTTCTGGTCCTGGAGGTTGGCCTGGGGGCTGTCCCAGAGCTCCTTTTGTTCAAGTCTAATACTCTACCTTGAGCCAGAGAACCACTTCTGTGATTAACTGGAGATAAGAGGCTTATGGACTTTCCTGCCTGAGTTGACTTTGAATTACGATCCTCAGATCTCAGCCTACTGAGCAGCTAGGATTATACGCATGAGTCACTGATACCGAGTTATATTTATATGGCATAAAATCCCCTCTCTTCTTTATCTTCTCTTTCGTCCTTTATTCGCTCTTTGTCATCCTTCTGGGGGCTAGAGATAGCTTGCCATAAATCTATTTTGCTACAAATTCAATTTTCTCCCATTTCCACACAACTTAATGGACATGTGGGAGATTACATCAGGGTTAACTACAGGCTAATGTGTATTTCAAGTTACCCTATGATAATTTTTAAACTGTCTTAATTGCTTTAAAATTTGTCTTTGTGAATCATTTATCAATGCAGACAGACAATCTGAGAGATAAGCACCATGAAGATGAAATGAACATGAAAGGAACAGTTCAAGGAAGTGATAATGTAACCTCAATTTCTGCCCTTATGTCTTCTGAAAACACAGCTATGAGATTGATTTCTACAGAGTTGATATTTATATTACTTCTATGTCCTGATAATTAAAACTTTGGGGGGGCACACTGGTGTATATTTTAAGAGCTAAATAAAATAATTGATATTAATCTACATCTTATCTCTATTCTTCACATTACCAGACAATGCATACCATTTCATTCTTATTTCTAAAGATTCACATTAGAAATTACATATTAAGCTTTTGCTTCTCATTGCATTAAACACATTCTCAATTAAGTAGGTAATAAATGTAGGAAATTTAGTATGAGGATCCAATAAGTGAAACAAAGTAATCAATGTCTTCCACTTTAATATATAAGAATAAAAGCCAAAACACTGATAAATTTATTTTTATTATTCTCTATTATTGAGAGAAGCTTTTTTAATCCTAAAATTATGTGGAAAAAGCAGCAAGCAAGATTTTTAAAAGGGGCAATGAAGATGTCTACACCAATGATACAAGAAAACAGGTTAGATATTAAACACAAACTGAAAATAACAAATGGAATAAAATGTGACAAAATGCCTTTTAAGTTGCTTACTGTTAAAACACTCATCAATTCAGAGGGGGCAAATATGAGCTCATTAAATACATATCCCATGTTATATGCTGCTATAGTATATATGTTTAACACTTTTCTATATGCAAAATGAAAATTTCTTGAAGGTTCTTCAGAATGGTATTATAGAAGTTATTATGTCCTACGTATTTAACTTGACATTCAGCTGTGGCATACATGTTGGTTAATCTCCTGAAACCCCATGACAGACTTAAAGATGAAGTTTTTTTAATCCAAAGAAATTAGATTAAATCCTATAAAATTCTTACATGTATCTTGCTTAGATTTACTCATTTATACACACCTGATCATATAAAGCAAAATAGGAGATAGCTGAGGTGGTGGTAATTCCTTGTTCTACTCTTGTGTTTCCTGCTTATAAACCAGGTATTGATATCTGGCACTTGAATCCTAGCTACTTGGAAGACAACAAATGGTTTGAGGCTAGCCCTAGCAGAAAAGTTCATGAGAATCCTATAGCTGGGAACAGTGATAACTGCCTGTCGTCCTAAATTATGTAGAAAGCAAAGATCAGGAAGATTGTGGTTCCAGGTTAGCCCAAGAAGAAAGTCCAAAGACTCCATTTCAGTGGAAAAAAGCCAGTTATGATTGCTCAGATCTATCTGTCAGCTAAGAAGGAATGCTAAAATACCTGGATCATGGTCCAGGTATGTGCCTAGGCAGGAGACCTTATCTCAAAAATAACCTGGAAAAAAAGAATAGCTTAGTGGTAGAGTACCTGCCTAGCATGTTCAAACCCTAGTACTGCCTCTCCCCTAAATCAGCTGTTACAAGGTATTACAATAATTCTTTACCTAGGTTGCCAAAATTGGTATATAAACATTTTTTTTGGGGGGGTGCAGAGGTCCGGTCATGGGGCCTGAACTCTGGGCCTGGGCACTGTCCCTCAGCTCTTCAGCTCAAGGCTAGTGCTCTACAACTTGAGCCACAGCACCAATTCCGGCTTTTTTCTTTTTGCTTATGTGGTGCTGAGGAACTGAACCCAGGGCCTCATGCATGCAAGGCAAGCACTCTACCACTGAGCCACCTTCCCAGCCCCCTATATAAACATTTTTAAAATATATTTTTATCTGAGGATCATGATTCAAAGCTAACCTGGACAAGGAAAGTCCATGAGATTTTCATCTCCTATTAATCCCCAGAAAACCAGAAGTAGAGCTATGGTTCAAAGTGGTAGAGTGCTAGCCTTGAGCAGAAAGAGCTCAGGGACAATGTCCAGGCTCTGAGCTAAACAAAAAAAAAAATAGATAGATAGATAGATATTATTTTTAAGTAGTTGTACAAAGGAGTTGCCATTCAACAAAGTATTAAACTGTTTTCTCAATCATCTTCTTGCAATTATTCTTTCTATTACAAGGCTTCTTTCATAGACATTTGCTGCAATGTAAAAGGTAGTATACAAAATGCTTTTTATGGCATTTTGTATTTTAACTTTGTTCTGCACATTCCACATTAAGAACCATCAATTTTAGTTTAAGTTGCTAAATAAGGTTATCATACAACTGTAAAAAGCTTAAGTTAAAGTAGATTACATAAGAATATTTCCTAAATTATCTAATCCTTTTTTAAAGTCACATATAAATTTGATTACTTTAAAATATATACATATAAATACTTTGGAAAGTTAAAAATATCTGTGGAAGGGCTGGGAATGTGGCTTGCCTAGCATGAAGCCCTAGGTTCAATTCCTCAGTACCACATAAATAGATAAAACCAGATGTGGTGATGTGGCTCAAGTGGTAGAATGCTAGTACCCAGGCCCCGAATTCAAGGACACACACACACACAC
Source organism: Dipodomys ordii (assembly GCF_000151885.1). Classification (NCBI taxonomy): domain Eukaryota; kingdom Metazoa; phylum Chordata; class Mammalia; order Rodentia; family Heteromyidae; genus Dipodomys; species Dipodomys ordii. The sequence continues at coordinate 1,428,607 of NW_012267406.1, forward strand.
ACACACACACACACACACCCCTACGGAGGATTGAAATGTTCCTGTCCTGAGTACTAAAACATATTCAAACAAATGACACATATTAAAACCTGTGTAGGAACACAACATATAGAAAATACATATGAAACATTGATGAATGAATAGAAAACAAAATCATGACAATAATAACATGTATGTACTGATAAAGTGATTGAAATATACAAGTTATTTTTTAGGTATCAAAGTCTTATATGTACTTATGCATGACACTTTAGCAAGATTTTTTTTTTTTTTTTTCAGTGGTGGGGCTTGAACTCTGGGCCTGGGCACTGTCCCTCAGCTCTTCAGCTCAAGGCGAGCGCTCTACCACTTGAGCTACAGCGCCACTTCCGGTTTTCTAGTGGTTTATTGGAGATAGGAATCTCACGGTCTTTCCTGCCCGGGCTGGCTTTGAACCGAGATTCTCAGATCTCAGCCTCCTGAGTAGCTAGGATTACAGGCGTGAGCCACCGGCGCCCGGCTTTTAGCAAGATTTTGATTCCAATTCTTAAAATCATTTTACATAGTACAAAGTACTAAGCTAAAAAGCAAGTGAACATATTTTTAAGGGTTAGGAATATGGTAAGTACAATAAAAGCTAGCCTAACTGAAAGTTACAAGACTGTTCAAATTTCCACCTGACTCAAAAATAGAAACACTTTACAAACCACTTGTTATATGCCATTTTTGTTTAAAATTTTTAGAAAAGGCTGGGCACCAGAGGCTCACACCTGTCATCCTAGCTACTCAGGAGGCTGAGATCTGAGGATCACAGTTCAAAGCCAGCCTGGGCGGAATCCATGAGACTCTTATCTCCAATACACCACCAAAAAACCGGAAGTAGCGCTGTGGCTCAAGTGGCAGAGTGCTAGCCTTAAGCTGAAGAGCTGAGGGGACAGTGCCCAGGCCCAGAGTTCAAGTCCCACAACCAACCAAAAAAAAAAACTTTGAAAAAAGCTAGATGCTGATAATTCACACCTGTAATCCTAATCCACCTGTAGGAGGATCAACTTTGAAGTCTGCCTGTGCAGAAAAGCCTGTGAGACTCCTATCTCCAATTAACCAGCAAAAAAGCTAGAAGTGGAGCACCAGCTTTGAGGGAAAAAAAAAAAAAACCCAAAAACTGAGATCACAAGGCTCTGAGTTCAAGCCCTAGTACCTAAATAAATACCTTAGATATGAATTTGCCTTTTCTTAAGAGTAATATTACTGAAATGTATATTATAGTATTTTCCAGTATTACTATTTTTTGTCTATGTGTTGTCCTTTTTCTTCTCTTGATTAGAGCCTTTCTATCTCCCGAGAGTCTTTTCCCTTCTGTAACTTGTTACATTTAAACATGTATAACAGGTGGTCCAAAAGTGCAGGTTAGGACTGCCACATTAAACTAAAACAAACACTGCACAAATCCTAAGATAGCTATGTGTAAGGTCTGTGTGGAATCATGCTCTAACTCTGCCTCACAAACTCCAAGCTCAATTTCTTCCATCTGCAAAATGTAGGCAATACTAGTACTTAAGCATTCAGGCTTATTTTGAGGACTAATGAAGATAAAGCCAAAGTGGCATACAGTAAGCAAGAACTGTCACCTGTTCTTTCTTCTATAATTGACTTACAAATAAAATGGCTCAAATTTTTGAACAATGTATTTGAGACTTGTGCCCATACTCCAACAAATGTGAATTTAGATTGTAATTTGAAAAAATACTTTAAAATGTTGAGGCTTTCCTCCCCAACTTGTTTCCTTTCTTCTTTTCAGTATTGAGAACTGATCCCAGAACTTATACCACCAGCCCTTTAGATTGTTTTTCTGAGGTTAACTCTTTATGCCCATGCTTGCTTTTGCCTTGAGGAGGGGATTATAGGCATGAACCACCATGTCTGGCATTAAATGTTTCAATTATATTAACATTTCAAATATTATTATTGCTGGATGCCAGCAGCTCACATCTATAATCCTAGCTACTCACAAAGCTGAGACAACGATCAGAGTTCAAAGCCAGCCCAGGTAGAGAAGTCTATCAGAATCTTATCTCCAATTAACCAAAAAGCTGGAAGCAGAGCTATGACTCAAGTGGTAGAGAGCTGGTCTTCAACAACAACAACAACAACAAACCTCAGGGACAGTGCACATACACAAAGCCAAAAGAGAGTCAGAGACCCTGAGTTCAAACCCTGTACTAACACACACATACACACACACACACACACACACACACACAAATTTTAGAGCTGGGAATAGAATTGTGTCAGCACTTCCCACTATGTGTAAGGCCCCAAGTTCAAGCCCAAAATCATCAAAAACAAAATTCTAAAATCGGAAGTGATGTGCATGTCAGTATTCCCAGAACTCAGGAAGATCATGAATTTAAGGCCAGCCTAGACTACAAAAGACATCATCTCAACAAAACAAAATTTAAATACATATAAAATTGGCAGGATAACAATGTCTTGCTATATAAAAACCTATTTCCAGAAGGCAGGTGATATACACACATAAAGTTAAGACAGGAGATTAAGTTTAAGGCCAGCCTGACCTATATAGGGAAGGCCTGTTTAAAAATCACTTTGGCTTCTAGTTTTCCTCTATCAAGGTATGTAATCTCTAAGCATTCTGGAACTTCAGTTACAAACTGGATGTAATTCATTTTGTCATTCAGCCATCAGCAAATTCTATGGATCCTTTAAAAATATATTCCTAACAAAAAATTCTCACACTTTCCATTGCCACCAGTCTTCTTTCTTAGTCTCTATCACCTCTGGCCAACAGGAGTCTTTAAAAATAAAAATGCAGCCAGGTGCCAAGAGCTCACACTTGTAATCCTAGCTATTCAAGAGGCTGAGATAGACTGAAGATCACAGTTTGAAACCAGCTTGGACAGGAAAGTCTATGAAACCCATGTCTAATTAACAACCAAAAGGCTAGAAGGGATCTGAGGCTTAAGTGGTATAGGGCTAGCCTTGAGCACAAAAGGTCAGGGAAAGCAAAGGACTCTGAGTTCATATCCCAGGACCGAACACTAAATACACAATAAATAAATAAATAAATAAATGCAGTATGTCACTCCCCTGTTCAAAAATGTCCATGGCTTTCTCCCTGTTAAAAATAAAACTCTAAATCTGCCTTGATTTCCCTTTTTTCCTGTCTCCTAGCTACATAAGCTCCTTGCATCCTGAAACACATCAAGTACAAACCCATAAGTCTTGCTGTTCTGTTTGTTTCACCCAGGCAAAACCATTCATGATTAGGCCTAGGCTCAAAGGTCACTTCACAGAAAGGCCTTCTCTGATAACTCTATCTGAAGCTCCTACCCTTCTGAATTATTTCTTCAGATACTCTAATAATTATTCATTTGTAGTTTCTAGTATCCTCACACTACAAGAATGTTAAGTTCCATAAAGCCTATTTGGTTTATTCCTGTATGCTTGGCACTAGAACAGCACCTTAAACATATAAGGAATTCCATAAATATCTGAGTGAAGACTAGTTAATTTCTATGTTTGGTTTATTTTAGTTTGGTTTGGGGTGGGGAGCATACTTGGGTTTGAACTTAGAGCCTAGCATTTGCTAGATGTTCTACCATTTGAGCCACTCCCCTGTTGTTTTATGAGACCAGATATCCCCAAATTGTCCAGGCTGATCTCAGATTCCAGGCTTCAATAAATACTCTTGCCTTAGCCAAATAGTTAAGACTACAGGCACACACCACACCACCTGGCAAGAACATATACTTATTATAATTTATTCATGTGTTTTTCCTTTGCAAATATGCTTCCATTATAAAAAGAATATAATGGTACTGTTATTTCCATTCATAATTTTCTGTTAAGTTAAACTTTACAAGGGAGAAAAACTAGCTACCTGCCACTAGATGGAGTAATGAAAAAAAAAACAGCAAACCAGTCTTTTGATCTTAATCATGTCAACTATCTCTTCCTCCCTTTTCACACTATCAAGACTACTACTTTCTCAACAATGATGACTGAGCTGAAAGACAGTTTCATCAGGGGTTGGCCTATAGTATTATCTACTTTGCTTTTCTTTCCTCTTAAAAAACATCCCAAAGAAATTTTCAAGGAACAATGTGTCCTAGAGGCATTAATTGTGTTTACAGACTAAAAAGGGGCCAAGTAAATAAATACAGGGGGAAGAAGCCTGAACAGGTTTATTCCTTAGAGGGTACACTGTTCATGTGCATTGTAAATTTCAAAACGGAAATATACACTGTACCCTAAATATATTTCTTCAACCGATTTACTTCTAACAGGGCTTTTCTAAGAATTTATCTACAGCATTTATTTCATTCAATGCTATCCTGAAGGGTAGCATTTTAAGGGTCCTTAAAACCAATCTGAAATGGAAAAGGACAAATATAAACAGGCTCTTCCTTTTAGTCATTTCACTCATTGTATTATTCTCCCCTAGCTTTCTCAAGCATTCAAAACTAAAAACATCTTTTACTTCAGATATTTAGATAGGCTTACAGGAGACTTAATAAATGATTCTAACTATAATTAAATTATTCACGGACTATAGGACATTGTTGGAGATGTCACATTTTTGAAAATGGGGAAAGTGACAAAAAGTAATAGTTACCAAAAGTAGCATACAAGGGCCAAAGTACTCAAGAAAGTTCCCCTCCATGCATGCATTCCCTTTTTTATATTATTACCATCCAAAAACAGTGTGTGATAAGTGGGACAGCAGTAAGACAGTTGTATAAAGTTTGAGTATCAAGGGCTGGGAAGGTGGCTCAGTGATAGAGCGCTTGCCTTGCATGCATGAGGCCCTGGGTTCGATTCCCCAGCACCACATAAGCAAAAAGCCGGAAGTGGCGCTGTGGCTCAAGTGGTAGAGCGCTAGCCTTGAGCTGAAATCTGAGGGACAGTGGCCAGGCCCAGAGTTCAGGCCCCACAACCGGATCCAAAAAAAAAAAGTTTGAGTATCAACATTAAATTGATTATTTCTGGGGAAAAGTAACCATAAATAATAGTATACTATAAGAAAACTAGTAAGTGGGATCACTTTATTTTATGATGAAACACATAAATTCATATCCTCTAAGGCAAAAATTACTTCTCTAAGAATTCTTCTGTTTCTCATCATTCTCTCATATCCATTTAGGAACTCACATCTCTTCCTAATCACTGCCTCTATATGCCTTTCTTTCCTTTAAAACCTGTTTCTGATCATACCAGTCCCTCCTATTCTGTACCAGTGCCAGTTTTACAACCTTGAACTCTTCACTTTAACATTTGCAGAGTATCTTCTGCCTTCTATCCAAAATTGAACTTAACTGAACAACCAATACATCAAAGAAACTCCTAAAATTTAGAAGCATGGTTGGGATATGCACAATCTGAAGAGATAAACAATGCTACCTTCAAGCCCAATCCCAAAACAATCCTAAATTCTTTGAAACTAAAAATAGTTCAGCTGTTGTCTCATCTGCCAGCAGATGGCCAGACTATTTTTAATTCAGGATTCTCAAGTGCAGGAGTGGATCAGACTAAGCTAGGGCAGCCCAGACACCCTCACTCTGCAGAATTCAATGTGCACTGCAGAAAATTGTGGTAGGGCAAGTACCAAGAAGGCCAATGTGAAGTTGCTGCTGGGCTTGTGGGCTTCGTATAAATCATAATCAGGGGGGAGGTAGCTTTTTTTAAAACCATCTTCAAAATAAAATCTAACGTTTTAAGAAAATTTGAAATAAGTTTTAAATTGCATTATCCTTTAAAGATTTACTTTTGTGTATAGAAGTTTGTTTAGGTAGTGTCTTTGAGAATGGATTCTGTTATAATAAATAAAATCTCCATTAATGACAATGTTTTCTTTTAAAATTATGCATTTCAGCCAGAAAAAATGTTCTGAATAATAAATTACAATCTGTGATTTACAGAAAACTTCTTTAATTAGTCATGCTAAAGTTGGAAATTAATTTTAAATACCAGTGATCTGAAATCTACTAACACTTCAATAAAAAGATTTTCAAATGAAAGTCAATGAAGTGTTAAAAGTATATATACAGAATATATGTTCTTGTTTATTATCCATCTCCCTTCAGTTCCAAGTAAGTGATGATTAATACTGTAAGGGAGAATGAATATATGCAGGCATATTTAGAAAGGTTGTAACACTCCCCACAAAATGACCTCTGTACCTCCATCATTCAATTCCACCCACTCACAATCTATAAACGAAGGATGAACAAACTAGGCCACTCCAATCTGCTTTCCCATCCAGTTTAAAGGCCACATGGACTATTAAGGAACCAAAGGGGGCCTGGCCTAGACTCCAATAGTGAAGAGGAGGGAAGCCTTTAATTTAAACTTCCAGACACAATACATATTTGAATATAGCAAATTAGGTGAGATACTTTCTGACAGGATGAAAGAAGTTATCTCTACCATTTGTTTGTTTAATACTGATGGATGACAAGAGAAAAAACAAAAATCATCAGGGATTAGCTACCATGAAATTGCAGATGGAACTTTTACACTGTAGCAGGCTAAATGTAACTTTTATGAAGTTCAAAGAAAATGCTTTGTGCATCTCAAGTAGCCTGGAAAGACAACCATAATACAGCTAATACACATAGCACCAAAAAACTTACCTCGAGAAATGGTAAAGATGCATTTACAGAGTTTATAAGTCCTCTAAAGATGCCAATCTAAAGTAGCAGGAATACTAAATGCACAAGTTAAAGACAGACTGCATTCATATTCATGGTACATTAGAGGGGAGGTGACTGTACAAATTTTAAGTTCAACACTCTAATTCAGAGAAGGAATTTAAAGCCAACAGACTCACCTAATAATCCTAAAACAGAACTGATACGTAGACCTGGCATTTCCACAGAATCACTATTAAAACCTGCAGCATTTTCTTAGGGAGCAGGTGTATATACATAGCACATTCCATTGCTTTAGGTAGATCTTTACTATTTAACATATTTTTAAAAAAATACTCTAACATGAAAAATCTGAGTTCTCAAACATAAAAACTTTAAAATTTTATGTCCTTTACCCTGCAAAATTATCTATAAGCCAACAATTCTCTAAAAAATACATTATTTCTTCATGTCACCCTCACTTAATAGTTAATTCTTTCAAGACCCAGATATACAGCACTTGCCTTTCATATACCTAGAACAATTTCTTGTTATCTATCTACAAGAATAATAAAACAAAAAACCTGTGACTCATAAGAGAAGCAAAGCAAAAAAAAAAAAAAAAAACCGCCTGAAGTCCAATATACTACAAATCCAGTTTTGTTGAGACTTCTGACCCCAAATTTATAACCCGTGTCAGCCACCCCACTTTCACATTGAGATTACAGGTGTGTACCAGTGCATCTGGCTAAATTAATTTCATACTGAAATCTCTTCTATGTGTTTCCTATCACCAACTGTAAGAATCCAGAAAAAAAAACCTGTAGATAGAATATTATAGCAAGTGACATAGTAATCTTTTATTTTTAAAGATTAAAAGGCGGGCTGAGAAGGTGGCTCAGTGGTAGCACGCTTGCCTTGCATGCATGAGGCCCTCGATTTGATTCCTCGGCACCACATAAGCAAAAAAGAAAAAAGCCAGAAGTGGTGCTGTGGCTCAAGTGGTAGAGCGCTAGCCTTGAGCTGAAGAGCTGAGGGACAGTGCCCAGGCCCAGAGTTCACGACTGGAACCCCCCCCCAAAAGAAGATTAAAAGGCAAAGTTGCCTTTTAAGCTGTGAAGTTTAAATTTATGCTCTTACTTCAGCATACGTTATAGTTTTTTTTCCTCTTTCGAGATGTTATTAATTTTTTTTCCAAAACACACTTAACAAACTTCATGTCTTGCTAATCTAGCCTACCCTGCAACTCCACTGCTATAAAGTGTAAGCCTCGGAGATTTAAATGTCCTGATTTTAAATGTCCTGAACTCTCTTTAAAAGTCCCTCCTTTGATTGATAGATACAACAGAGCTACCTATAATTCCCTCCACCCCCAATCAATACCTCATCTGCCTACCCTGGCTCTAGGTATTGTTTGGATTTTCCCCTGCTGCGGTCTTCATTATACCACAATCTCTTCCATCTAAACTATAAATCACAATTGATGCTGGAAAGCAGCTGCCACTGCCCAGACATGTGGCTGGTGGGTGTCATTGTCTTTTTCATTTCCCCCATTTCAAACCCTTCCTTCCCGGGTTTCCTAAAAGCCACTTATATCTCCCGGTTTTCACACCGCCACCGCCACCCCTTAACCTCCGGGTCTTGTTCTTCCAGGTCAGCCCAGTTAACTACAACATCACTCTTGTTTTTCCTGTGGCGGAGGCGGGGAGATGTCAGAATGGGCTGCACGCCTCTCGCAAACCCCTTTCCCGAGACTGTCAACAAGGGAACAACTTCAGCCCATAGTCCTAAAGTAACCACGGGGTAGGGGGGAAGAACAGAAATGATAAAGTTACTACGATAATGACGGAGCCCTTCCCACACGCAATCCCGACACCTCGGCCCCACCTCGATCTCCGAGCTAACAAAACAACAGCTCATCTTCGGTTCCATCACAAAGGCTGGCGGGGATCGATCTATCTATCCACCCTGTCTGCGCCGCGCGGGTCCACTAATACCACCCTCTCCGCTCGCTCCCGTCCGACCCCTCGGGTCCGCCGCCGCCCTCCGCCCGGCCCGGCCCGGCCCGGCCGCCCTTAATGAAAAAAAAAACAGCAAACCAGTCTTTTGATCTTAATCATGTCAACTATCTCTTCCTCCCTTTTCACACTATCAAGACTACTACTTTCTCA
>NW_012267406.1:1438341-1457068 GCF_000151885.1 Dipodomys ordii
GGGCGGTGTGGGGCGTGGCGGGCGTCCTGCGGTGCGCAGCCTGGGCCTCGGGCTGCCGCCACGCTGACTGCGGGAGCTGGGGACCTCCGCACGCCGCGGTTCCACCTCCCGGCCACGCTGCACCTGCTCTGCCAACTTTCCGGAGATGCCGTCGGTGTGCTCACAGCCGCATCCGCAGTGCAATCTCCTCCCGCACCGGGTCTCCACCTGCCGGGCTCCAGTCTAAATTCCCTACCCAGGTGCAGGAAATTGCTCTCCGGGACCGAGCAGGGAGGATTCTCGGTGGGGAAAGTAAGATTAAAAAGAGAGAGAGACAGACTATATTTCGCGTTTTCAACTCGGTATGATAGATAAGTTAGTAAAGTCTGGGTTTCGAGTTAGTTCTTAACTTTGAAGTCAGGGTGAATGCTTTTGGCTGAAGTCCCTTTAGAAAGAGCCCGAGGTTACTGTACCTTTAATGTTAAGATTCGGTGGAAGATTTGAGAATGGGAATGATTTCTGTGCAAACAAGATGAACACACGTGATCGTGTGTCTGCCTTGGTACCAAAGATGAATTTAGATTTCTGCAGTGCTTTCTCCTGAACAAGATATTATGAGAAATGCCATAAAATATATGTACACAATTTTCATAGTGAACTAGCGGTGTGTCTCCAAGTTCCAGGTTCCATCATGATACACAGGGTCCTTAATTGTGCGATCTGCTTTTCAGTGTTCATTTCTATTCCGTTGCTTTAAATGTGGACTTAGCCTAATGCAGTTATCCAAACCTAAGGATGCAAAAGCGTGTTCCAGATTTGGAACAAGCAAAAAGCCATAGGAAATTTTTTAAAAAGGAAAATTTGAAGGTGACTGGGAATTCAAGTGAACAGAAGTTGGCTGTCCTTGGAAACAAGTCCATAACATTATACTACTGCATAAAATACAATATTCATTTTAAATTTTAGGGGAACGAGCTGCAACTATTTCTTCATAATGCCATCATTGTACCAGGTCCTATGGAAAGTTATGTCTGATCGCCAAATCCATTTGCTGTGGTTCTTTATCTTCACCAGCCTAACAGAAGTTACGTATAACCGTTGTACTAAAACCACTAAAACCAAAGCAAAAAACTTCCCCAAGCTATCTTCCATTTTCTTTCCTCTTCTGTGGCCATATTTAAGAAGTGGCAGAGACACAAATGAGAGGAAATCTGGGTCTCTGAATTATTCTGGGAGCAGAATCATCCACCTATTGGGAATACGTTTTAGACTTTTCATGAAACATAACTTAGTTATGTTTCCCTCTAGCTTTATCCTTGGGATTCTTAATGCCCTTGAGGAAGTCAGAGTATACCTTACTGCACACATCAAACTTTTCACCTTGCTTCTTTGCTTCTGTGTCTCTCAGAAATGCAGGTACCAGTTTGCTCCTGTATACTAGTATCTGTTATATCGCTGACATAAGGAGTGATATGGGTTTTGGTTAAATAGAAAGTTAGATAAATGAAAGATTGGACAGAATCAAGCATAAAATCTGCCCTTGTGGTGTTTAAGTTGTATAGTAGGAAAAGAAGTATTAAAGAATTAAATCACTAGTGAATATATGTTTCCAATTGTATAAAGTATAATTAATAGAGTGCTGTACAGCAATCTCATGTGGGTGATGAATTCAGGGGTGGCTTTCCTAAAGTAACATTTAAACTGAAACATGAAAGAAGAGAAATTAGCCAAAATGCACCAGTGAAACATTTTCTAAGACCCCAAAGTTTTGGTAAGTATCAGGCACTAACTGTGTGACTGAAAGGATCAAGGAGAGATGTTTCCAGTAGAGATGAAGAGGAAACTAGAAGCTGATCATACAGAACCTTGCTGGAACATTTGGAGTTTCATCCCAACAGGAAATACCTTTAAGACTTTAAGTAAAGGACAAAGTGAACGAACTGATTATTCAAAGTAACCCCCTTGTTGTATATGACACCCCTGAGATAGAACTTAACCCTTTTAGGAGGGGATTTCCACCCTCCTTTCCTAAAACGAACAAGTCTTCTTCTCTTTCTGGGTCTAAAACTTGACCCAAAAAGATAGGGGTAGATTGGGGAAAATCTCAGGAAGTGGTCACTCACATTCACTAAAGATGTTAACCCTGGCCTGGAGCAAAAAATAAGATCCAATCCTAGAATAAAGTTGTTCTTGCAAGATAAAAGGAAGATATTTTTAGTCCTTTATTGACAAGTATACGAAGAGTCAACTTCAGGCAAGTTGACATGAAATTGTGAGTATATTTCCAGGCACCTCCCTGTACATTTTTTTTTCACTTTTCATTAGATTGCCTAGTGCTTCATAGTTTTTTTGTTATAAAAAATTCAATGTCAGTTTATTAACATAAAATGATAAGTAGCATAGGAAGTTTTAAAAGATCTCCCAATTAGTCCACTCTTGTCCTAGAACACAACTTCGGAAGGAGATACAATCTATTTATCTGAAAGTTCAGGAGCACTGGATTCACAGGAACATCACACAAGAGACTATAACTGATGTACTCTGAAAATGGCCTTGCATCAACTGACTCCTTTTATCTCTGGGGGAGGAATGTACGCTGGCCAATGGACAACCCAGGCAAAAGATTCATGAGATCCCATCTCACCCAATAAAAAGCTGGCTACATGCACCCGTCATTCCAATTTCATGGGAGAAATCTGGTCCAGACCAGCCTTAACAAAAAAGCAAGAGCCCAACAGAAAAATAACTAAAGCCAAAAGGCTAGAGGCAAGATTCAAATATTAAGACACCTGCAAGTACAAGACCCTGAGTTCAAAAACCCTAGTACTAAAAAAAAAATAAAAGTAGAAAAATAGTAGAAATCCTTGGAGGAAGCCTCAACACCCTGTGAGTACATGTATGTTGCATATGAAAGGAAATATTAAAATGATATATTTGGCCATCACAAACAGATATGCTGAAATACATTCATAGTGCTTCATATTTAAGTCCAATTTCAGTATTTGCTTACATTTTGCTCTTAGCAGTTTTCAAAATATTCAAATTCTGTTTCTGAATTTTTTTTACTTTTTCTAAAATATTTTTATTAGCATATGTTAGCTGTGTGAGAAGTTCATGTGACACTTCTATACATATAACATACCCTGTTTCTGAAATTTTAAACTTCTTGTACCTATTGCTTTCCTGAGTCCATTTGCCTCTCAGCCTGCCATCTCCCCACCTTTTCACCTGACAACCCCTCATTTTCCCTTTCATCTATAATTTTGTTGTGTACTTGCTGCTTTGGCTATTCTCTTCAGATAATTTTCCCTCTTTGCTTCCAAAGAGTCAAATATTTTCGAATAATAAAAGACTTTGGGTTTCACTGTCTGTTAACATTCTTTGAAATATAGATATAAATTCAGTAACATGAAATATAAAACTTGACTAAAATTCTAATTAAGGCTGAGCACACTTGATTAATGCTAAATGTCAATGTTAATACTAAAAAAAAAAAAAGCATTTTCACTTAATGTGAAAAAAAAAGTAACAGGAGTACTCATGAGACTTCTTTGAAAATATTCTATAATCTGACCCTGACATGCAGGGGATGAAAAGACATTCTTTTTCTCTTTTACCAATCTCAGGTTTATTTGCCAGGGCAGTGCAAATTTGATTTAAAAGATACGGAGTGCCAGGTGCCAGTGTCTTATATCTGCAATCCTAGCAACTCAGGAGACTAAGATCTGAAGATCCCAGTTTGGAGGAAGCCTGGGCAGGAAAGCCTGTGAGACCCTTATCTCTAATTAAGCACCAAAAAGCTTCAAGTGGAGCAGCTGTAGTTCAAGTGGTAGAGCTCTGGCCTTGAACAAACAAACAAACAAACAAAAAAAGCTCAGGGACAGTGAGTAGACTTTGAGTTCAAGCCCCAAGACTGCCCCCCAAAAAAACAAAACAAAAAGCAAGCATGCTTATTAACATGTTTATTTCATGTACATATGGGAATATTCAATGATCAGAAACTCAAAGGAATGATGAGAACTTGGGTTAGAGTATCTTAGCAAAGAACAATAAATATTTGAAGATGTGAAGGAAAAGTAGAGTTTCTACAGTAGCCCATTTGGGAACATAAACACAAGGGAAAATGGTGGGAAATAAGGGCTAATCAGTAGTTTGTTGAGTAGAGTCTTCTGGTAGGGGCTGTAGGCTAGTAATCTAAAGTTGTCTCCAGTAATTCTATCCTTCCAAATAGAAGAGGGAGTGCCTTCATTTAAGTGTGTTCTGATTTAGTCCAACATTAGGAGAGTGGAGAACTTTTCTAGCATCTACCGTGTGTGTGTGTGTGTGTGTGTGTGTGTGTGTGTGTGTATGCCAGACCTGTAACACCTGTCACTGCGCTGCACAGAGTGGCTTTGAACCCTGATCCTCAGATCTCACTCTCCTGAGTAGCTAGGATTATAGGTTGGCATCTCCTTTAATTCAAAATAACCAGTGGGGCAGATTTAGGGTGGCATATTTTGCCATTCTTCACTTTTCAACCCAACCAATTTCCCCATACAAATGATAATATGATTATAACAACAGTACAATTGATATTTATAGAAAGTTTATTACAAGCCAAGTACAACAACCCAAAAGAAATTTCTATTACTGGCCTTGGTTTATAGATATAGAAACAATTTTTTTTAAGAATTAACATGACTTTCTTATAATTAAGAACCAGGATCAGAATTTGTGAAATCTGGCCCCAGAGCCCATACTAAGCCCTACTACCTCAATAACACTTCAGAGCCCATACGAAGCCCTACTACTTCATTAACAGTACTGTCCATCTTTTACTGTGACCGCCTCCCATGCATTCCCTCTTCCCTAGATATAACTATAGACATGCATGTCTAGTCCATTAATCCTTTCTAATTTCCACTTCATTTGATCACCTCATCATACAAATACCAAATCCATCTACAGGCCTTTGTGCATCTTGCAGTAATCCAAAGCAACAACTGCTACTCACATTCCTTGTTCTCCCCAAAGATTTTTTAGCCTTCAAAGCCCCTTTGAAATTCCATCCCCTCCAGAAAGCTTGCTTTCTTTTACCTCCAGCAACACCATTACCTCTTTTTCTATCTTCTCACAGTATCATTGGTTCAATACTTTCTTCTTACATATATAATACTACATATGTCCATAGTAGTATTTAATCAGACTAAATTTTTGAAGACCAGTCTACAAGAAAAGATAAGGCCAGCTCTTAGTAAAAGATGACAAACATTGACTAAACAGAGAAACATACTCAGTTTTGCTGAAATCAAACTAATGACATGACTAACATAAAAAAAAAGGTCATCTCCAAAGTAAATCAAATCTGTTTTCTGGCTATAAATGGGCTATAAATGGAACTGATATTCTTTTTACCAGTGTACCTGTTTTTTTTAATCTTCTTTATTAAGGAAATGAACAAGGAAAGTGTATCATTTAACTTTGAGAGTCTGTTCATTGCCCTATGGAAAAAGAACTCATACATTGGACAGGCAGATGGAAAAATTTCCAAAATAATAGAATGTAGTTGCAATTTTTTTTCTGGAATTTAGAAAAAAACAGAATTTCCATGAATTTTAAACCATCTAATAGCTGTATTTCACAGAAGAATATATTTGAAAGCATAAACTCTTAAATTTCTTTTTTTAAATTTTTTTTAGCAAGACTGGGTTTTATATGTAGCCTGGGCTATTCTCAAATGTATGATGATCTTGCCTCAGCCTCTTAAGTGCTGGGATTACAGGTAGGCACTGCCATACCTGGTGAAAATTTTAAGATACGTATTTTTTAGGGGGATAGAAAGTTCTTTCAGGGGCTGGGAAGGTGGCTCAGTGGTAGAGCGCTTGCCTTGCATGCCTGAGGCCCTGGGTTCGATTCCTCAGCACCACATAAGCAAAAAGAAAAAAGCCGGAAGTGGCGCTATGGCTCAAGTGGTAGAGTGCTAGCCTTGAGCTGAAGAGCTGAGGGACAGCGCCCAGGCCCAGAGTTCAGGCCCCACGACCGGACCCAAAAAAAAAGAAAGTTCTTTCAATCTGGAATGCTATTCTTCACTCCCCTACATACACTTTTAATTTTTCCTATAATCACATGTCCTTATTAGGTATTTACATGAAGCCCTTGACAAATATTATCATTTAATCCTTACATTAGTTAGGCATATGTTATTTCTTCTACAGATGGAAGGGGAAAAAGAGAAAAATCAATTACCCAAAGTTACAATAAAGCATAATCAACTATATATCTAAATTTTTCACTTGCCAAAGTTCAAGCATGTTCTCTTAACCATTGTTTTGCCCTGTTTCTCTCTTATCAATCATGTATGCTGTGTGTGGGTGGCGGGAGATACTTTCTTATCAACAATATACAATCATAATATGAAGGCAGGTTCACAATACTTACTTTCAAACTACCCTCAACAACTGAATCAAATATCAATTTTAATGACTAATGGGCATTAATCTTTCTGAAAAAAAAATAGAAATGGAGATATGGCTCAAGTGATAGTGTACCAGTTGTGAACAACAGAAAGCCAAGTGAGAGCATGAGGCCCTGCGTTCGAGCCCTAGTACTGGGCTTGAATAGAAAGTTTCAGCCACGAGCAAAAAAAAATTGTGGAAAAAAAATTCTGTGGTCAAATGATTAGTGAATTTTATCAGACAATTAAAGCAGAAATAATTCAGAAAAAAAGAGGAGTGAATACTTTTCAACTCAGGAAGCCAATATACCCCTGAAACCAAAACTATGTAAGCACAATACAAAAAGAGAACTACTGACACTATTTTCAACGTATTAGCAAATCAAGTTATCTCTATGTAAAGTAATATTACACCATAACCAATAGGGGTTCATCCTGGGAATGAAGACTGGTTCAATAGTTAAAAATCAAATGGTGTGTCAGGCACAGTGATTCAAACCTCTGATCCTATTGACTTAGGAGGTGGAAATCAGCAATAGAGGTGCAAGGCTAGCATGGGCAAAAACAAATTTTTGAGATTTCATCTCAAATCAATGGTTTGGCATGGTAATACACAGCTGATATCCTAACTATGGAGAAGCACAATGGCTGGGGGCAGTGGCACCTGCCTGACTATTATCTCCAGTGACCTGGAAAAACACAAATAGGAAGATCACAGCCAAGGCTGGCTCTGGCATAAAACAAGACCCTACTTTGAAAGTAACTAATGAAAAAAGGGGCTGAAATTATAACTCATGTAATAGAGAAAGTTCTTAGGAAGCATGAGTTCATCCCTCTGAAAACATCTAGTAATGTAACTGATCACATTACGGACTAAAAATGAAAAACTAAAATTAATATTACATGTTCATATTCAATGAAGATAAGGTATATAAGCACAAATTCAACATTCATTCATGAGAAGAATTCTCAGAAAAAAAATTAGAGTCAAACATATTTAGTGGAAAAACACTGACTGCCAAGATTGGTAACATAATAAAGATATCTATTGTCATGATTACTACTTGATACCATAGTGGACATCCTAGCCAGTACAAGGCAAGGAAAACAAAAAAAGATACAAAGATTAGAACAGAGGAAATAGTATCCTTATGTACAGCTAACATAATTGTTAGGGAATCTTGAGTTAAAAATCCTTATAAGCAAGTTTAAAACTTTTCAGTGTACAAAGTCAATACATTAAAATTAATTTTAATGTATTATCTATCAATATAGATAAATTGGAAAGCAATTTTAAAAAGTACTTATAATAAATACAATAATATACTTGGTCATAAATCTAACAAAACGTACAGTTCATGTGCTGTTAACAATATAATGTTATTGCAGCCAGATGCTAGTAACCACCCCTGTAATCCTAGCTACTTAGAAGGCTATGATGGCGGGAATCACAGTTCAAAGGTAACTCACTCAGAAGTCTGTATGACTTAACCACCGAAAAGCTAGAGATGAGCTGTGGCTCAAGTGGTAGAACTAAGGGACAGCATTCAGGCCTTGACTTTCTGTGCTGATACTGCAGCATACAATAAAGGAAGAAAGGACAAAAGAAAGGAAGAAAGGACGAAAGAAAGAAAGAAAAAGAAAGAGAGCGAGAGGGACAGAGAAAGGAAGAAAAAGAAAAAATACTATTGCAGTTTATCTAAGAAGTCCTAAAGTAGAGACATGTTCATGGATTGGAAGACATTGTACAGATGCCCATCAATCTGAAGGTGTAGTACTATTCCATATTTGTAATTATGGTCAAGCCAATTCTAAAATATATATGGAAATGCAACATGACTGGCATACAGATATAATTTCTTTTTTAATAGGTTTTTATTGTAAAAATACTGTACAGAGGGGTTACAGTTACATGAGCAAGGTAATGAGTACATTTCCTATGAAGAATTGTTACCTCCTGGTCTGGAAAGGTGGTTCAGTGGTAGGGTGCTTGCCTTGCATGTATAAGGCCCTGGGTTTGGTTCCTGAGCACCACATAATCAGAAAAAGCTGGAAGTGGCTCTGGGGTTCAAGTGGTAGAGCGCTAGCCTTGAGCTGAAGAGCTGAGGGACAGCCCACTGGCCCAGAGTTCCGACCCCACAACCAAAAAATAAAAAATAAAAGAATTGTTACCTCCTCCTTTGTTTTTCCCCTACCCTCCTTTCCCTCCCACCTCTACAACTACACTCTCCACTAAATTGTAAAGTTCATTTTTCAACATAGTGTCTTGTACATCTCATTTTTACAATGGGTCAACCTGTATCCCTATTTAAGCACTTTGTTTTTTCCCTTCCCCTCCCCAAGCTAGAGAAGTGTATATACAAGATGCAGGGCACCAACATCAAATACAGTGAAAACAGGGGTTATACCGTGGGGGAGGAACATACAAAGAAACAAAAAAAAATCACTTGGTACATTATAAATATGTTAGGAACAATAGCAAGAAAGAAAAAAACCACTTGTGTCCCTATCTTGGGGTCCTTTTCGCTTAACATCATCTTATCTGGCCATATGTACATAGTTTTCTACCTTTTCTCCTTGTCTCAGACATATACTAGTTATTGCAAATAAGGGAAACCATAGGACCTATGTTTCTTTGGGCCTGGCTTACGTCACTAAATATGATTTTTTCCAAGTCTTTCTATTGTCTAACAAATGGGGCAATGTCACAGATAGAATTTCCTTAAAGAGTAAAATTTGAGAGCCCAGTGCCAGTAACTCACACCTGTGATCCTATCTACTTGAGAGGCTAATATTGTTGGGACTGAGGCTAGAAGTCAACTCAGGCACTTAGAAAGTCTGTGAGACCCTTTCTCCATGAAGATCTGGACATGGTCTCAGATCTTCATGCTTATGCTTCCAAGACAGACTGTCTCAGAAGTACAAGAAAGGAAGAAGCTGATCTGAAAAATAAGCAGCAAAAATCAGACTTGAACATGTGTCTCAGTGGTACCTGCTTAGAGAGCATAAATTCAAAATGAAGCAGTACCCCACTGAATAAAAGAGAAAAGAATAAAACTTGAAGAATCATGACAATCCAAATAGTCTGGTAACCGCTAAGGAATAGATATATAGATAGCAGAAAAGAACAAAAAGTCTAGGATAGACACACAAAAAATTGCACATAATAATGGACTTCATTTTGATATTCTTATATTTGCATACTAAATACTTCAATCATATTAATTACATTCTTCAGTCTCTCTCCTCTGGCTGGCTTCCCCTACCCTGAATAGTCTACCTCCAGCTTTCATGTTTGTTTTTTTTAAATCCAGACTAATATTCTATTGTGTATCTTACTATATTTTCTTAATCCAGTCATCTGTTGATTGGCACTTAGACCAATTTCATGATTTTTACCAATTGATTTTTAGCAAAGGTAAAGAAGCAAGTCAGTGGAAAAAAGTCTTTTTGAAGAAACGGTGTTGAAACAATTAGACATCATATGATTTAGAAAAAAGCTCCAATCTGAATGTTACATTTTATGTAAAACTAACTCAAAATATATCTAAATCAATATAGCTATAAAACTTTAATATATAAGCACAGAAAATCTCTATGAATTGGAGTTTAGCTAAAAGGTTTTTGATTTAATACCAAAGAATGATCCAAAAGAAAATGAAAAAAATGATAAGCTTCACAAATCTTTAAGTTTTTGTCTGTAAAGGACATTGTTAAGAACAAAGAAAGAAAATCTGAAAAATGGGAAAAATTGAAAAATCATGTGTTTGAGAAGTATAATTAGAATACATGTTTTTAAATTCTCAAAAATTAACAGTAGAAAAACAGAGAACACAATTTGGTAAAATCTTAGACACTTCACTAAAGAAGATATCATTAGCTAAATAAGCATAAGGACAGCTGTTTTATATTATTTCCCATAGAGAAAATGTGAATGAAAAAAACCTCAGTGAGATACTACTAGATACCTACCAGAATGGCTAAAATAAATGCTGATAATGCAAAAGAGAGAATGTAGATCAAACTTAAACTCAGATAGTGTTGGCAGAAGTACAAGATGTGAAACAACTCTAGAAAACAATTTAGTAGTTGCTTGTAAAGTTTAGCACCTAACAGGTAACCTAGTATTTGTACTTCTGGAAATTTGCCCTACAGAAATTTAAACTGGCTCACACAAAACCTATAAAGACACATCTAAAGCAACTCTCTTCATAGTTACTAAAATTGAATCAAATTTGGTCATCATTTTGTAACTAAACTATGGTACCACTATTTAATAAAATAATACTTAAGCAATATAAAATACCAAAACATTAACTAATGACACATGTAATGTTATGGTTTAAATAAGAAATGTTCCCCCACAGGACACAAGCTCATGGGTTGAATGCTTAATCCTCAATGGGGCTATTTTGGATTTGGGGAAGTAGTACAAACGTTAAAAGGGATGGGCCCTAACTAGAGGAGGAAGTAGGTTACTAGGAATGACTCTGAAAGTGTTACCTGGTCCCCAGTTTCTCTCTCTGTCTCTGTCTCTCTCTTTGTGCTCAGTCTCTCTCTCTCTCTGGTCCCTCTTTTTCTTTGTCTCTCTGTCTCTTTCTGCTTCCTGTCCTCCATGAGGTGAATAGCCTCTGCCACATGCAGAACCACCATGCTCTTATTTTTCACTATGGGTAGAGAACCAATGGAGCCAAAAACCTATAGACTGAAACTGCTGAAACAGTAAGGCAAAATAATTCTTCTCTGTGTGTTGTTTAAAGTGTTTTAGTCAAAAGTTCAGAAAGCTGACTAATTCATGTCATAACTTGGGGACAAATCTCAAAAGCATTATTTGGTATGAAAAAAAAAGTCCTAAAAGGTCTATTTGGACTTACAATTTATATTTGAAATGTCCCCCAGAGGCTTTAAGTGTTGAAGATTGTCTCCAATCTAGCAGTCCAGAGATGATTGGACTATATGGGCTCTAATCTCTTGGACAGATTAATCCATTGATTAATAGGCTATTTAGGAGGTAGGAACTGATAGAAGTGGGTCCTAGTGGAACTCGTTTAGGGTATCTTTGCCCCAGGGTTCTTCTCTTTCTTTTTGCTCCCTGGCTACCAGGAGGTGTACAGCTTTACTCTACCATGTGTTTCCAGTATAACATTCTGCCTTTTCTCAGGTCCAGAAATAAAACCTCTAAAATCATGGGACAAACTAGATTATTTTCTCCTTTAAGTTGATTTTTCCTAGGTATTTTGGTACTGAGATAGTAAGCTGATATGTTTGTTTTAGTTTGGATCTTGAATGTCATCTGCATAGCAAAGTCTTTGTGCCATCTTGACAATATTGAGAAGTGATGGAATCTTTAAGAAGTATGGCATAGTGGGGGTAGAAGTGGTCTTTGGATCATGGTGGGTATGCCTTCAACAAAGGTTGTAGTATCCTGTCTTCTGTTTCATTCTCTTCCAGACCATGAGTGTCTGATTTTTCTCTGCTATCTGTTTGTACTATGATGTACCTACCTAGAGCCAGAATATGATCATGATCCTGGACCAAAGCCTCTAACACTGAGAGCTAAATAATCATTTTCTTTTATTCTTTTTTTCCCCCTTTTTCTTTTTCAGAGGTACTAGGGTTGTAAAATTAGGAACTCCAGCTCGCTAAACAAGTGTGACCACTAGTGTCATGCTCCAAGAACTTTTTTGAAAAAATTTTTTGCGGGGGTCCGGTCATGGGGCCTGAACTCTGGGCCTGGGTGCTGTCCCTCAGCTCTTCAGCTCAAGGCTAGCACTCTACCACTTGAGCCACAGCGCCACTTCTGGCTTTTTTCTTTTTGCTTATGTGGTGCTGAGGAATCAAACCCAGGGCCTCAGGCATGCAAGGCAAGCGCTCTACAACTGAGCCACCTTCCCAGCCCTGAATTTATTATTTTCTGGACAATGTCTTCTGTGCATTTTAGGGATAGATGTAATGGAGTTTTGAACTCAGGACTTCCTGCTTGTGAAGCAGATGCTCTACCACTAAACTATGCCTCCATCAATCTTTTGACTGGTTATTTTTGAGATAGGTTCTCAGCATACATTGAGTTGCGATCACCTACTTTAGGCTTCCTTTCTTTGATGAGATCAGAGGTGCTTGTATCTAGCTTCCTTCTGTTGAGACAAGAGTTTCGTAGACTTTTTTGGCTAGGATGAATACTTCCAACCTTGCTTGGGGTAACAGGGGCATGCCACTATGCCCAGCTGTGAATTGAGAAGTAGTCTTGAAGAGTTTTCTGCAGTCTGGCCTCAATGAGTAATTCTCTTGTTCCCAGTCTCTCAAGAAGCTAGGATTACAGGTGTAAGCCACTAATGCCTGGCTTGGTACTTGTGTTTTTGATGGGGCTGGATCACAATTTCCAACTATAGGCAATGTATGTCCATATTTTGATGGACATATTTTGTATCCCAATTGTGATGGTAGATAAATACAGAGATGTGTTCAAATTCATGTGTTCAGAAAATTAAGTCAGTTTTTACTGTGTGGTCATATTTGTTTGAAATCTACCTCCAACACCACCAAATAGGTTCTACTTCAATGAGACCACAGAATCAGAAGACATTGGATATGAGGTAGATCATTAATTCTATAGGTTTTCCTTTTTAATTGAAAAGAAATACAGGTTTGGTATTTTTAGCAGTACTGCTATATTTATCAAATAAACATTTAAGTAGTACTAAGAGGAGTAGGAATTGGGTAGAATGTAAGCTAAATCAGCTAGATCATGCACTGAATTTTCTGGATAATTACCCAGAATTCCCATTCACCTACAAGTAAGCAAAACTTGAAGTGGAAAAATGATAATATTGGAATAAGTTATATATTTTTTGGAACTCTCCATCAATACTTATGTACTTTCAAAAGCTCTTGTTAGTGATTTATCACTATTTCAACTGCTACGTTTTTGAAACTTTTTAGCACACCATTTATAATCCCAAGGGAATCTTTTATACGCTGAAAAAAGTCAACATTGCTTTCTTTCAAAATGTTACTGCTGAGCTGGGCACCGTTGGCTCACACTTGCAATTCTAGTTACTTAGGAGGCTGAGATCTAGGGACTCTTGGTTTGAGACCAGCCTGAACAGAAAAGTCTGAGAAATTCAATTTCTAAGATTATCAGCAAAAAAAGCCAAGCTAAAGGCATGGCTCAAGTGGGGGAGCACCAGTTGAGCAAACAAGCTGAAAAAGTGTGAAGCACAGAGTTCAAACCCCATTAATAGGGGGAAAAAAGTCACTACTGATGAACTGTTAAGTAAAGTCAGTTTTTTGAAATATTTAGGAAAATACGGAAATCATTACAAGAATAATAACAAATTGCCTTTATCTTGTGTATAAAATGTTTATCTGTAGCTGGAAAACTGTATAGTAATTTGGTTTTGTTTGTGGTAGTTAGAGTTGTCAATTGCAATCATAGTAATTTAAAACTACTTACTGAGAGTAGTTGAATAAATTGCAGTATATCCAACTAACAGAATGAAGAAAGAATGAAGATACTTTTTGAAGTTTAGACAGTGTTTTGTTATGTAGTGCAAGCTGGCAGCAAATATGATCCTCCTGTTTTTGTCTCGTAAGTGCTGGGGTCATGTAACACCATGCTATCTGAACACACTTTGTCTGGATATGGAAGTATCTCTAATAAATATGGATATGGAATTATCTCTAATATATATTTGTGTGAAGTTACCTCCAAAATATTATGCAAATGTGCTGTCATTTATGCAGAAATGTTTACACATATTTATACACATATGTGCATGAGACTTACTTATGAGACTTAAGTTCATTGGAGGAATTCAGAACTGGGGAATTGGGTAGCATGGGTGAGATCTGAGATAAATCATTGTAATTATTTTGTATCATTTACATATAGAATCCTATGAATGATTTCCTATCACAAAACACAATTTAAAAATGACTTCCCTTTTTCCATAAAGAATTCTACATTTAAAAAATTAATTACCTAGGAAAATCAATAATTCATTTTCCTTCTTGGGGGTCCAACATTCTCACTGATTAGAAATGCATAGAATAAATTTCTCATTAGGCACTTGGTCTGAATTTTTTTTCTTCTCAAAAAGAATGCCTGAAAGAGTATAAGATCCTTCAAGTATTTTGATACCTTGTTATTCAAATTGTACCAGGACCAGCAGTATCAGGAACTAGCTAGAAAGGCAGAATACTTGTGTCCTACCCCAGGCTTACCAAATCAGAATGATCACTTTAAAGAGAATCCCCCCCTCCTTCTCCAGGAGATTAATAAGCACTTACAAGTGTGAGAAGTATAGTTCCCATAGGCAAGATGCATTTGGGTGCAGACAGTGCCAGTGGCCCAAGATTATTAAGCAAATTGATGGTTCTTCAGAGTATTCAGAAAGCCACTGTGAAGTTTGATGTGTAACATGGTCTTAGAAAGACCTTAGAGTTTAAGGTCAAAAGGAAAATCCTGGGATTAAAATCATAATTTGTTTTCTAATTAATGTATAGTGTAGCTAACAATAAACCAAAACCATAACTTGGAATCCTTAAAAAAAGATGAATCTATTACCTGTTCTGAAAATCAAACCAAATAAACTAAAGGATATTTTTGTTTGTATTTTGATTAGCTTGGAATTTGCTATACAACTGAGAATGGCCCCAAACTTGCTACCTTTCCATCTCTGTCTCCACAGTACTGAGTTGAGTCACAAACCACCACATTTAGACTAAAACTCTTGATAAGCATTTATGAATTTTCAGGGGAATTTCGTTGTTTTGGCCTTCCCCACTTATCTATCCAAGATTTACATGCCAGGAAGAATGTGGCTTCTAACATGGAAGTCAAATCATGTTGATCCTGGTTCAACACTCTTCAATGGCGCTACATTCTACTCAGAATAAGAGCCAGACACAGAAATCTACAAGTCTACAAGGCTAAGGACAATAGAGCTTCCCTTTAATCATACAACTGCTGCTAGGTTTTCCATGGCTTGCTTAGAAGTCAACCAGGCTTGCCTCCTTGC
Organism: Dipodomys ordii; assembly: GCF_000151885.1. Classification (NCBI taxonomy): domain Eukaryota; kingdom Metazoa; phylum Chordata; class Mammalia; order Rodentia; family Heteromyidae; genus Dipodomys; species Dipodomys ordii. Next base: position 1,453,774 of record NW_012267406.1, read on the forward strand.
TCTTCTTTGAACTTTTCAAGCATGCTTTTGTTTCCAGATGTTTGCTTTTATTCTATCTGGCTGGGATCCTGATGCAGAAAACCCATGCCACACCTCCTTCTCTGGTGGAAAGGCCTTCCTTAAGCCAGTACATAAAACAGCTACCCTCTGCTCCTCTGTCCTCTCTTACCCTTGACTTATTTCCCCTATTCAGCACCATTTCTCACACTCATTTCGAATTTTTGTTTTCCTTCTAAATTATAAATTCCTCAAAGGATGAATTTTATTTTACTTATTGCCATATTTCTAGTGCCTAAAAGAGAATGGTAATGAAAGGTAATGAATGAATACATAAATAAATGAACACGTGAATGAGTAAGTGAATGAATGATGCTTAATTTGTATAGGCTATTATCACAAAATACCATAGGCTGAATAGCTTCAAGGATAAAAATTTGCTTGTTACACATTTGGGAGCTGGGAAGTCAAGATCAAGTGCCATCTAATTCTGGTAGGGGTCCTCACTGTGTCCTCACATGGCCTTTCCTCTGTCCCACCCAGGGAGAGGGAGATTTCTCTTTCTTTCCCTTCTTATAAGACTACAGAGCCCATCAGATTAGGACTGCACCCGAATGACCACATTTAACCCCCCTGTCTCCTCCTGAAAACCCTATTTCCATATACCATCGCCTGAAGGGAGGTGAAGCAGGGGGAAGTTCAATGTGGGGGAATGAAGAGAAAAGGGATGCAATTCTGTCTTTAGAATATATAATGACCAATTTGCTCTTGACATCACCAACATTTTCTCCCTTGGATTGCATTTTCTTTTTTAGTTCCTGTGTTATCCAAAGCTGCATTTGTTGTTAGCTTGTTTCCTCCTGACTTAAATGCTGCAGTGGTCAGGAGTTGTGTTAATTGATTCATTTGCCCTGGAAATAGGTGTCATTCATCATCAATAAACAGATGTTGACATATATATTATATAATATACATTACATATACTGAATATATATAGCAAAAAGAATTTGCAGTGTTTGTTGCATGTACTGCTTAGTGCCTTATCTTCCTTGACTAGGAGGAACTGGAATAAACTGCCACCTTATAAAACATAATTGCAGGTGTTTTGAAATGCCCCATGTCCACATCATACCAGAAGTAGAAATCCTTCCTGTTTGCCAGTTGTATCTGTGGTTGTGTCAGTATTAGAAACAATTTATAAAAGAGATGTACTTAAGCCAACTTTACTCCTGTTACTAGAACTAAATCTCATTGTAGGTTTTGTCACTGGAATTATCCAGGGAACTTGTTTCAACATGTATATTGCCAGTCTGCCAAAATTCTTTCCTTACCCAAAGTCAAAACTTACTCCTCTGAATCCTCTTGTAAAAGTGGGCCTCAACCCTGGCCTATAGGCACATGAATGATTTCATCTACTTTCAGCCCCCACTTCCAGACATTACAGACTTGGCCTGACATTAACATCACATACACATGCCCTAGGATGACAACTCCAGCTTCCTTCAGTTCAATGCTGCTGGGAGAATGATCTTTTGGCTCGTGCCAACCAAAACCAGTTTCCAGGCAGAAGGCTCCTCCTGTTCTTCTTCTTAAAGCTATTACATTGGAACATTTGCAATTCTAAATTCTTTCTCTGACCCTTTGAAATGTGCATCTTCTACTACTCAGAACTGTCTTCTCAAAGTTGAGCTATATCTCTTGAAATGCAAATATTTAAGGATGTAATTCTTACTATTGATCTGTGGAGGGGAAAGATCTAATTTTGGAGGTATATGGTGGTGTGGGAGGAGGGCAGTACTAGAGTTTGAACTCATAGTCTTATGCTTGCTAGGCAAGTATTCTAATATATGGGCCAAACGCACAGAGTTTTTTTTTTAATTTAATTTTATTTTATTTGTGAACATACTGTACAGAGGGGTTACAATTACATGGGCGGGATAATGCGTACAAACACAGAGGTATTTTTTTCAATTAAAGTCTCATGTTTTTGCCCTGACTGGCCTCAGACATCAATCTTTCCTATTCTTCCATATCTCCTGTGTAGCTGGGATCATCATTGTGTTCCACCATGCCTAATTGTTTGTTGAGAAGAGGATCTTAGGTTTTTGTCTGGACTGGACTTGAATTAAGATTCTTTCAATTTCTGCCTACAAAGTAGTTGGGATTACAGATAGGAGCCATTGTGCTATGCCCAATATTGATGGATACAATGCTGTAAACCAAACACTACTTCTACCTCCAGTGTATCAGAAGTTTGTCTCTCCTCTGGATAAGCATCAGCTAATAAACAAGATGTCCTAAGGAATGTGAACTAGTGCTCCTTCACACCCATCCTGTTTTGCCTTCAGCCCATACTAGCCTTTTAAAAATACTCACTAGTTTTTGTTCCAGTAAAGTGGAGTTCAATTCACTCTGAGGCCTCTTCTCCTGAACAATAGTTGTTAGTGAAAAAAATCTATTCTTAGATAGATTAGATTATTTAAGTATCGTTTAACCATCCACTTGTGTTTGGCCTTATCTTTGACAGAAATCAATTCTAGAGATTGTTTCAGAAGATCTGGATGCAGGTATCAGTATGGAGATTTTTATAGAAATCTCCATGGAAGAGCCTTCTGGTGCAGAATAAGAATTAAGAATATTTTCTATAGGATAGTGGTCCTCAAAGTGGTCACTGAGGACAACATCATTAACATCTGGAGACTTACATATGCTTAGTTCCCTCTCTACACTTAATCTACTGATTTTCAGAGCTTAGGGGTGGGGATTCGGCCAGCTAGGTTTCATTTGGGTAGAGATAGGATCTTGTTCTGTAGCTGAGGCGGGCCTTGAACTCCTCATTCTCATGCCTCACCTGACAGTTGGGATTTCAAGCACATGCTACCGTTCCTGACCTCTGATGCATTAGACTTTGAGAACTACTATTGGAAGGGTTAAATGTATTCTGTATGAGGTAATTAGGACTTTGTTAGTCATTAGCTGTGGCTGGGAACCTAGTTATGTCAACAAACATTAACCTGAGGGATATGTCTGCAAAATCTCCCACTTCTGCTCTACTAACTTCCTCTGCATCCCCATCTCACCTTAAAAAAAGAACCAGATGGATCTGATGCTACAATGAGAAGTACAAGTTGTCATGTCCAAAACGAGCTTTACAACGTTGGTGCGGGGTGGGGGGGGTGGGGGGAGAAGGAGAAAGATTGGGATTGGGGGGGGGGGGGGGGGCTGGGAAGGGATGGGAAGGGTAAACAAAGGAGGAGGCTGCAATGCTTGGTAAGAAATGTACGCATTATCCTGCCCA
>NW_012267406.1:1461138-1537081 GCF_000151885.1 Dipodomys ordii
TGAAAATTGCCAAAAGAGAACAAGGAAATCACCATGGTGCAAATCACAAGAGTATCCTTGCAGCACTCCTATGTCCTAACTACCAGACTGTGAAACAGGCCCAGAGGGCTCCAGACTCTTCCATAGTTGCCAACTGCAATGCCATTTTATGGAGTCCAACATCACCCTCCTCCCCTATCCGTCCCCCATATTGCAGTTGGCTATAATTAGTTGGATATGATTAATTAAACAGCAGCCTAAAAATTCAGTGAGAACAAAGGAGAATATTGTTGGGGGGATCACAAGGGCTCAGTAGATAGGTGCTTAAGATCATATAAAATGATACTTATTGAAATACTCCAAGAAATGGAGGTAAGAGGGTTTAAAAAAATTATTGTATTGTTTGCGGTTTTTTCTTTTCTTCTTTCCTTTTTCCTTTGTTTTATTCCCTTCTTTTGTTATTTTTGATTTCTGTACTCTTTGTCTTGTATGTAAGTTTATCTGATTTGGGGAGAGAAAGGAGAAACACAGAAATGGAGGGACAAAGGCTGAACCAATTCAGCAGTGAAACCCATTAGACACTATGTTGGAAATTAATAATACAACTTCGTTGGGAGGGAATTTGGGAAGGGGAAAAAACTGGGAGAGAATGAGGGAGGGAGTGACACTGTTCAAAAAGAAATATACTCATATAACTGTAACCCCTCTGTACATCATCTTTACAATATTTATTTGTTTGTTTGTTTATTTATTGTTGGTTGTGGGGCCTGAACTCTGGGTGTGGGCACTGTCCCTAAGCTCTTCAGCTCATGGCTAGTGCTCTACCACTTGAGCCACAGCACCACTTCTGGCTTTTTCTGCTTAAGTGGTGCTGAGGAAATCAAACCCAGGGCCTCATGCATGCAAGACAAGCACTCTACCACTGAGCCATTTTCCCAGCCCTACAATTACCTTTAAATTACTTTTTAAAACATATTTAAAAATGTAATAAACTTGTGATTTTTCCCCTATCATAAATGTTCTCTCTTATCTGTGTTTTCACTTTCTTCAGTTTCAGATACTAGAAGCCAGTCAAGGTTTAGAATTTTTAATAGAAAACTTTAGAAGTAAATATTTTGTCCTTTTAAAATTTTTGGTATGTGTAGTCTGGAGATCAAACCCAGGGCCAGGTGCGCTCTAAGCATATACTTAATAGTAAGCTAGATTCCCAGCCCAGAATTTTATAAATTAAATTTTGAGCTGTTCTGAGTAGCACAATAAATTCTCTTGCTGTTCTCCATCCACCTAGGAAATAAACCAGCTCTATCTAGTGCATCCATGCTATATTTGCCTCCCTCTCATTACCTACTTAGTAGTGGACATGATTATCAATATCCATCTTGGTTATTGACTGTCATGGCATTGCAGTGCTTCTGATCTAGTAACCCATATTTTACTTAATAATGACCCCAAAACACAAGAGTAGAAATGATGGCAGTTTGGTTGTGCTAAAGAGAAGCTGTACAGTATTTCCTTTCTAAGTGTACCAATGAAAATTCTTTTTTTATTGTGAAAATACTGTACAGAGGGGTTACAATTACATGGGCAAGATAATGAGTACATTTCTTATCAAGCATTATAGCCTCCTCCTTTGTTTCCCCTTCCCATCCCTTCCCAGCCTCCCCCTACCCTCCACCCAACCCTCCTCTCCCTCCACCCAATCCTCATCCCCCCTCCCTCCCACCCAATCTTCTTCCCCCTCCCCCCCCACCAAAGTTGTAAAGTTCGTTTTCGACGTAACGACTTATACATCTCATTGTTGCAATGGGTCCACCTGTATCCCTATTGAAACAATTTGTTTTTTCCCTTCCCCTCCACAAATTATACCGACATCAAATACAGTGAAAGAAAATTCTTGACTAAACTAAACAAACAAAAAACGTGTGTGTGTGTGTGTGTGTGTGTGTGTGTGTGTTCTATGTTTCAGTACCATCTATGGTTTCAGGCATCTATGGGTGTCTTAGAACATGGACGCGGTGTGACTATTACATAAAAATAACATGTGAATACTGTAAAAAATTAGGAAAAATATATAATTCTCTCTAAATTCAGGAATGATAATCAGAATCACCCAATATAGTAACTTTCTTCTGCTGTGGTAACAAATTATTATAATTTCAGTGGCTTAAAACAAATAAAAATTACAGTTTTTTAATTCTAAGGTCAGAAGTTGACGGGATAAATCAGGGGCCATGAGGGCTGTGTTCAGTATGGAGGCTCCAGTGGAAAGATTATTTCCTTGCTTTTCTCAGCTTATGGAGGCTGTGTATATTCTTTAGCTGTGCCCTCTATCCCTATCTAATCATTCCTCCACATCTATATCTTCCTCTGGCTCTCCTCTACCTCTCCCTTAAATTTTAGTTTTTGCCAGTATTCACCAAGGTTTGAACTCAGGGATGCCACGTGCTTGTCTTGCTTGTTGGACTGGTGCTCTACACTTGAGCCACAACTCCTACCAGTCAACCCTAGTTGACTTTGAATTGAGACTATTTGGATCTTAGCCTCTGAGAAGCTCGGCCTTTGTGAACCATCAATATTGGCTCACCTCTTATGCTTTAAAGGACCCTTGGGATTATGTTGGGTCTACTTGAATATAATCCAGGATAACCCATTTATTACTAGTCATTTGCAATTTCAACTACTCTTTGCCATATAATGCAACTCATTCTTGATTCTAAGGACTGTAAAACATGGACATTTCAGAAATAGTAATCAAATTTTTTTTATTTTGCTGCTGGTCCCAGAGCTTGAACTCATGGTCTGGGTGCTGTCCCTAAACTTTTTTTTAAATTGTGAAGATGCTGTACAGAGAGGTTACAGTTACATCAGTAAAGTAATGAGTACATTTCTTGTCGGGCATTGTTTTTTTCCCACTATCCCTTCCCTTTCTTACCTCCCCCACTCCTCCTCTGCCAAATTTGTAAGTTTCATTTCCAACATAGTGTCTTGTGACTATCATTGTTGCAATGGGACATCCTGTGTCCTTGTTTCAGCATTTTGTTATTTCCCTTTCCCCTCCACAAATTAGATAAATGTATATACAAGATGCAAGACACCAAAATCAAATACAGTGACAACAGGGATATACCTTAGGAGAAGACTAGTGCTCTACTACTGGAGGCACAGCTCCATTTCTTGGCTTTTTCTGTGGTTAATTGGAGATAAGAGTCTAATGGACTTTCCTGCCCCAGTCAGCTTTAACTACAAGTCTTAGATCTCAGCTTCTTATTACAGTGTAAACCACCAACAAATGGCTTCATAGGACTGCTATTATGGGACTTTCTATACTTTTTAAAGTTTGCATATATGCAAAGATTTAATATATACAATAATAGGCTGTTTCTCCACTTCAAGGTGGAAAATGTGCATGCAAGGCAATGAATTTCTTGAATAATAGTGGACCTGTACATCAGGCTCTACTTTCATCTTAACTAATCAGTGAGGCCCCTTAAAATGTAACAATTGCCCTCCTCTCCCTCTCAGATGTCAGTGGAAGTAGACTGTGGTACTGTGTGATAACTGATGAGTTGAGCAGTTGTGGCCAGAAAGTGAAAACTTTCTTTCTGGAAAGAGTTAAGGGCAGTTTCAATGAAAGCAGGAGCTCTTGGCCTTAGTGAAGCTCAGATATGTTCACACTTGTTACATGACCTTCTATTAATCATGCTTCAACCCACTGTGGAAAAAGAAGGGGACTTGTTTGTACACATATCCTAATAATTTGTGTCTGATTGGGCAACCCTTTCCTGCCTTCATCAGTGTTCTAAGATTATACAAATGTAAAGAGTAGAGCATTTTCTCCTGGAAGGTCACTGTTGAGTCATCATCAAAGCTTTTTACAGGGTAGTCTCAGACTGTGCTCTAGGTAGGGAGTTAAAAATAAAATGCAATTCATGCTATGAAGAAGTTTCAAAATGGCAAAAAATCTGTTGGAACAATCAAATAATACAAAAAAACATTTAGTTTACTCTGGGTAACTTAACTATAACCATAGAGAAATATGTTATCTGTCTGTCTGGTAGTCTGTCTGCCTATCTATCTATCTATCTATCTATCTATCTATCTATCTATCTATCTATCTATCTATCTATCTATCTACTTACCTACCTACTTACCTGATACTTACTTGTTCCTAAAATACTTTATTTTTCAAGGACCTGAACCTGAACTCAGAGTCTGATAATTTTGCTCAAAGTTGGTGAGCTATCACCTAAAGACTTTAAACCACTAAATTATCATGATATCTATTAAAAGTCAGATAGGAAGATACAAAGCTTATCATATGGGGTGATAAAACAGGAAGGCCCCTCACTCCAATTTTCCTCCCCCATTTTTCTCATCTCTTTATACCCCCAAATTCTAAACTGACAAGAGATGAGTAGCAAACACCAGAGGAACAAGGTAAGGAATAAGATGTGTCATTCATTCTCAACTATCTCAAGAGGCCAAAAAAAGACTTCATTGATGTTTTACTGAACATGTGACCAAGTGTCTCCCTGATCCTTGAAGTCTCAATAAAATGAAATGAACTTTTCAATTCCAAGACTCCTGGTTAATATTGAGAAATGCTTCTAGGCAGTTTACATTCACAAAGTCACCTCTGTCTTCAAAGTTTGGTCTCCATGATGTATGGATTATATCAGTGTCCAGTGTCTATGTGTTTTTTTTTTGGTCTTCTTGTTTGGCCATACATTGACTCATATATCACAATCAGGCTCTCTTCCAGTGTACACACACCCACACACCCGCACACTCTTACGAGGTGGTTCGAACAGTGGTGGACTTAACTGAGGATGTGAGAAAGAGACATAGAGGTAAATGCCTTCAAGAGAATTTTCACTCATTCTTTCTCTACCTCTCCTGCTGTCCCAGTTTTGCCTGATCTGCTCTGCTCCTGCTCCCTTCTTTCCAATCCTGGGCCAAATCTCTTTGTTTCTGTCAGGTAGAACCTGTTGGCTATTTCTTTGATGTTACTCCATCTTTCCTAGGTATTCCTTCCTCCAAATGTCTCATCAAGGGATTTCTGTAGGCCTGGGCTTAGTCTCTAGGCACTGGTCTCTCCCTGAGAAGAATTTGTGTGCCAGCTGCTAAGATAAGCATTTCAACATTGTTTAATGTATTTTAAAACCCTATATAGTATTTTCAGTCCAGAGAAGCCAAGAATTTCTTTTATTCAAAAATATTTGTGTGTATTCATTGTATGCCAAGCATTACCGCTGGAGCTAGGAACTCAGCAGGGAATTAGACCCAATCCTGGCCCTCAAAAAGTTTTGATTTCCTAGAAGATGAAATGAATAATGCTTTAAATAAATAGCAATATGAATCATTGATAGAGGAAAATCTCTGAATATTATCTGGAAGGGAGGTACTAGTTAAAAGGGGTAAGGAGTAAAAAATCTTGGTGATGATATTAGATTTTTCTATGAGTAGAAAAGACTGACTTACTTCTAGGCCATTGTTTTTTCTTTACAAAGGGTGCTTTCTGAATAGACAATTAAAATAGGAAGTACAACGTTTATTGAATTTCTGTCCAGACCTTATTAAGCAATTCAACAAAGAGTTAATGAAGGGCTTTTATGTACTCTGTACTGTGCTGAGTACATGAAGCTTAAAAGTAGCAATTGTGTATTATGTGTGCATGCCTGTAACAAAATATATAAAATATATATTACAAATATAAAAATATATAATTTTTAAAAATACATTGTAAAATGAAATAACTGAAAAGAGTTGCAAGGTGAGTGGTCAGGGAATGACTTACCAAAGCAGAAACTCTTGAGCAGAGTCTTGGAGAATGAGAAACATGATGAAGAATGTGTTTAGTCAATTGAGAATACTGGTATGTTCAAAGGCGCCAAAGGAGAACCAACTGTGGATTTTGACAGTAGGAAAAGGAAAGTTGGGCTACAGGAAATAAATGAGAGGAAAAGGGGTGGGAGTTGAAGTAGAGGTAGGACTCTCTAGAACAGGGTCTTAGAGGCCATGATGAGGAGGTAGGTTTTTTTCTCAACAGTTAAATAATCAGTGGGAGAGTGTTTTATCTGATAAATGTTCTAAAGCTTATCGTAGCTTTAAGAAAGAGAATAGGTTGTTAAAATGTTTTATAATAAACATAAATTTATAAAATAAATTTATAAAAAGTAAGTCATCTGTTAATGTTGTATTGGTTAAATAAATTATGGTATTGCTATGCAATGGAATACTATGAAACCATTAAAAAATTTTGGCAAGAATGCATAGTAACAAGGGAAAATGGCCACATTATAGTAACTGGGGGAAATCAAGTAAGAATATAATGTATGTATTGTTCTTTTTAAAGAAATCTTAAAAATACAAGCAAGAATATTTATCATTTATCTCTAGCTAGTGGCAAACTAAGGATTTTTTTGGTTCCTCTATACTTTCTGTTTTTCTGCTGAGAAATCAAAAAGATGGGTGAAAATAAGTTTATCTGACATAAGATGGACTGACAGAAAATATTTTGAACAGTTTAATGACCTTTTCACTTGTATATTTATTGCCTACTTCATAATGAATCCTTCATAGGAAATTCCAAATGTTATTCCATAAAATGTATAATGAAAGCAAAGGGGTATGATTACAGTAAATATTATTCCCAACTTTTCTTTATCCTAAATATACCTATGTCTTTGATCTTAACATTTTTTCAGACCCAATGTAAAATTTTCATCCAGTTGAGTTTTTTTTTTGAATTGTTTTGCTTTATTTTTTTCTGTCATGGGGCTTGAACTCTAAGCCCGAGCTCCTTTGGCTCAAGTGCTCTACCACTTGAGCCACAGTACCACCTCCTCACATCTACTTGAGTGTTGACTTTTGGAATGCTTCTGCCTGTGCTGTCTTGCTTCATTTTTTGAATTAGGATTAGAAAATATTTCTCTGAACTGGGTGTAGTGACTTACACTAGCAATACCAGTTCTTTGGAAGGTGGAGATAAGGAGGATTATAGTTTGAGGCCAGCCTGGGCAAAATATTTGTGAGACCTCATCTCAACCAATAAAAAGCTAGGTCTCATAGTGCACACCTTGTCATCCCAGCTATATGGAAAGTAAAAATAGAAGGATATGGTCCAGGCTGGTCCTGGGAAAAAGTGAGACCCTATTTGAAAAATAATGAAAGTAAAAACAGCATGAGATACAGCACACGTATTAAAGAGCCTGCCTGGCAAGTACAAGGCCTTGAGTTCAAAAACCAGTGCCACACCAAAAATATTCTGCAGTTATTTCACTTAAAAATGAAAACAATTTGAAAAGTGGAAAACTACGAATCACTGGAATATATCTGAGCTCAGATATCTATTTTTTAAAGTCATTGTTCACTTACTTTCACTATGAAAGTTTGTAGTTCTAGAATTTGATTAATTCTTTGGTTCACAGTTTTCATCTTTGGGTAAAACTTTAAGTCCCTTATGTTAGCTGTTCCCTAACAGTAGCGGGTCTGACCAAATGCCAATGGACCTTTGTGTGAATGGCTATGTGACTGTGACCATGTAGATAAGTTCTCTGTAACCATGGTTTTTCTCAGATCCCTTTGTTAATTTCAGACATCCTTTGAATTTTAAATTTCTTGTATTTTATAACAGTAGATTGCTATAAATGTCATGAGTCTTTTCACTTGTATGCTTGCAAAAATTAAAGGTTATTTATTGTCGTTTGTTGTGCGTTACTGTCTTTTTGACATGGTTTTCTGTCACTCTTATATAAAACAGCTGAAGTTTTCCAGGTCCTTTGGTGACCCATGTCCAAAATAATTTAAAATATACTGTGAAGAAACTATTTAACTTGCTAATTATGTGAAACGAAAACTGTGAATAAAAAGCTATTTTTAAAACTAGGCAGCTTTAATATTTTATGTTACAGGGGTTGTAGAGATATCCTTTCATTGAGTGGAAATGTTGGAAAAATGTTCTTGGTTTTTGTTTTCATGATAAGTGTTTTACAATACAGCTATTGCTGTATGATGATCTGTATATCCAGGCTATTAAATTATTTGAAAGCAGACTATTTTCTCCTCTTCCTTCTCCTCCTCCTTTTCCCTCTCCTCCTCCTGCCACTCCTCATCTTCCTTCTCTTCCTCCTTCGCTCTTTCTTTCTCCTCCTTCTCCTTTTTCCCTCCTCCTCCTTTTTGCAGAACCATTTACTATTAGTAGAGCAATCATCTATTCATATCTAATCTTTAGGATTAGTATATGATCTTAATGATGAATTCTGACTTCAGTACAAGATACATTAATCATAGCCATGAAGTTTTCTTATACTACATTGTAAAAAATTGGTCCATTTAACAATGACCCATTATTTAGGCAACCTAGCCACAGAAATACTGTACCCTCTGTTCATCTCAGATCTCAACAGTAGCCATTACCATTTATATAATGTTTTATGGTTTTCAAAGTGCTTTCACATATGTCTTGGATAAAAGGTTTTCAAAGAGATCCTAAAATCTTTAGGTGGTGGATATGTCTTTTCTTTTAAAGTTAGTAGGTCTGAATTACCTATTGAAAGCCTAACTTCTTGGCTGTCATACCTATTTTCAAAAATTGTATAACATAGACTCACAACCCTCATAACTGCTAATGTCTGAAATACAACTGAATAAAAGCAATCCCAAACAACAATGGAGCAAGGCTCTGTTCTAATCCACAAAGCATATGTTGACTACTTATAATTTTTAGGTAACAGCAACTTTATGGACACAGATATGATTAAAGTTAACTGATACTTTTCAAGAGGGTCCCTCATAAAACATTTTTGTATGGTTTTTATTATAAAAATGCTGTACAGAAGGGTTACAGTTACATGAGCAAGGTAATGAGTACATTTCTTTTTGAGCATTGTTGCCTCCTCCTTTGTTTTCCTCTACCATCCCTTCCCTCCCACCTCCACAACTAGCTACCGCCTTCCCCCCAAAGTTATAAAGTTCGTTTTCAACATAGTGTTTTGTACATCTCATTGTTACAATGGGTCAACTTGTATCCCTATTTAAACATTTTTTCTCTTCCCCTCCCTGAATTAGAAAAATGTATACACAAGATACAGGGCACCAACATCAAATACAGTGAAAATATGGGTTATATTGTGGGGGAGGAACATACAAAGAAAAAAATCACATGGTACATTATAAACACATTAGAAACAATAGCAAGAAAGAAAAAAGATATTTGTGTCCCTATCTTGGGGATCATTTCGCTTAACATCATCTTATATGATCATATGTACATAGCTTTTGGCCTTTTCTGCTTGTCCTAGACATGTACTAGTTATTGCAAATAAGGGAAACCATGAGACCTATGTTTCTTTGGGTCTGTCTTAATGTAATTTTACTTACTTCTTAATGTATTTTTTTCCAAGTCTTTCCATTTCCTAACAAATGGATCAATGTCATTTAAAACATTTTAAAAACAGACGCTCAATATGAAGTTGAATGATACTATTCAACAGAGGTCTATTATGTCAATAAAGAGTAGAAAACAATGAAGTCTGACAAGGAAGATCAAGGAAAGCTTCACAAAGGGGTAGCATTTGATCCTTAGATCAAAAAGAATCTTAAAAAAAACACTAACAAACAAGAAACCACCATACTTATCCTTCAAAGAGATCTCTGGGAGGTCATGTTTTTATTTTGCTGATGTAATGATAACAATATGTTAGAAATTGTCTCAAGATTCTGTTTTGGGTTATAGGATGATCAACTCTATTTCACTGCAGCTACTGGTCTTTTTAGTGTCCTCTCTGTTCGTCAGTTGGAGCAGCCAGAATCTCTCCCGGATTGTCTGGCCTCACCACCATCTCTTGTGGTTTGTGGAAAAATGGAGAAAGACATATTCACATTTCTAGGAATTTACAGATCTTTATCTAAGGGAGCTTTTTTCATCTGCCATTGAAATTCAAGGACTGGGAGAAGCCAGCAACTTTTTTTCTGATGTGAATCAGATCTTATGTGAACCTGAATCTTCAGAAATACCTAAATGGAGATTTCATGAAATGCTTCTGCATGATAAAGACAAAGGGAAGAGACTCTGCTTTTATTTCACATACAGTTAGAACAACTGAATATTCTCAGAGGAGCATTTGATTGAAATTGGGAAATGAGGGCTAGATCACAACTCAGTCATTCTTGATACTTGCATCTCCTGGTACCATGAGGGATGGGAAGACATTGATTGGTTTTTTTTCTCATTATACATAATCAACTAAAAGTTAAAGACATGTCTAAAATTATTTTGAAGTCTGTTTTAATTTTTTTGTAACATCCAGTTCAGAGGAAAGTGGACAAAAAGGAGAAGAAATAGGAAATGTGGAAAAGAGAAGAATAATAGACCACAGTGAAAACTGCAGAACTGAGTTAAGTAGTGGTGGAAAAGAGAAGAGGCAACAGAGAGAAACGATACAAAATAGAAGGAACATAACGTTCCCATTTAGGATGATATGCTCTTAATATTTGTGATGCTAGGGCTTTGAATGAATTTCAGTCACCTTTATAGTTTTGTGTAAATTTAACTTGTAAATTTTTATCATATTTAAAATTCTATGAGAACTACAAGCATATGATATTTTGTAACTTGTTTAGGTTTTTACATAGTTAAGAAAGTAGTATGGCAAAAACAATCATAGCAGGTTTGTGAATCTAGAAGATTCTTATCAAAGAATCTGTTCATCATTCAAGTTTGAGAAGCATTGCTGTCAGTTGCAGTGGAGGATCAATGTTAATAGTTGCTAAACAACTCTGAAATATGGACCAATCAGAGCATATAGAAAATTTTGTGGAAATACAATCTTGTTTGCTGATGAGCTTTTATTTTTACTTCCTAGGTATTATGTATTTATTTAGTTATTATTTGTGGGCAATGAGTCTTTTTAACTTTTTTTCTCCTTGTAGTAGTTCTGAAAACAAATAGGTAGTGATAACAATATTGACCATTTGAAAAATATCTATTCATAAGCTGAGAACTGGTAGCCCACACCTGTAATCCTAGCTACTTAGAAGGCTGATCTAAGTATCACAGTTCCAATCAGCAGGGGAAGGAAAGTCATGAGAATCTTATATCCAATTAAGCCCTAAAAAAGTTAGAAGTGGAGCTATAGCTCAAATGGTAGAACATTAAGCTTTGAGCAAAAAGCTCAGAGGTCCAATACCCAAGTTCAAAACCTAGGACCAGCACACACTACAAAAAATATCCACTCATTTTTTTCAATAATACTGAAAAGTACTCCATCCAAAAATGGGCATATTCCAAGAAAAATAGTTATTTTGAGTGTATATATGTATATATATAAATACTAAAATATTTGTATGTAACTTCAAACAAATGATATATACTTACATAAGTCAACTAATAATTATAGATTGACCAGTTGAGATAGATGTGATTATGAGTCTTGTGAAGTTCAAATTCTGGCAGGAAAGATAGATGGGAAACATGTAATTAGGAAGCAATAGAAATAATTATTGTAATAGATATGTGAGCTGAGATAAGAGGAGGAAATTTTTTTGTAGGAGAGAAAAAAGGAATTTACTTACACTAGGAGTTTATACCACTCTAGTTTATAGTGAGAATCCTCAAATTCTAGAGTACAGTTTATGTACTCTACAAACACATTTATTTCCTCAAGAGGACAAAATTTATGTAGGTTTTAAGTTTTTATATCATTGAGTAAATGTGCTTGCAACAGTGTTGAGTAATAACACAAGAATTTGCTACACAGAGTAACAAATGTGTAATGTACCAAGGAAGTGTTGAAACAACACTATCACATAAAACACCCTTTAATATTATTGTATGATTTCATAGGTAAATAGAATACAATGAGTAGATAGTGGCAGGCATATAACAGGAGGAAAAATGTGCACCTTCTATATGTAATGGGTTGTCTGGGTACCAGTGAGAAAAAGAACTATAACATCATTCTTGCCTTTAGAAGAATATAACCTTGAAAAGATGTAAAAAATACTCAAATGACTACAATTCTGAGAAATTTGTGCCAAGCTTCCCAAGAGTTATATAAGTAAAATATGAGAGGGTTCAGAGAAAATGCCTAATCTAGGTATGAGGGATGACAATTAGGGAGAACATGGATTTGGACTTCATCATCAGGGTGTCATGGAGACAAGGTCAATGTATTAAATAAAAGAATCATTTGAATCATGTAAACCTACACATAGTGGAAAAAGACAAGTAATATTTAAGCAATAACAAGTATTCTAGCTGGGTCTGAATATAAGGTACATGAAGCAGAGTTATGGGAGATCATTTTTGAGAAATTAATAAGATGACCTGAACCTGAAATGTAACATGTATTCGTTGAGGGCTTATAATAGCCTGGGAGTTGGAAATTCAGAAATGAACAAAGTAAAAGCTGTGCTCTTGGGAACTCAGACACAGGGTCCTCAATGTCTAAGAGATAAATGCAGTGCAATGATTACCAAACCTGAGGCTATAATGAAGATACAAAGACTGTGGGAACAATTACCTTTCACTGGAGGAGTTAGAGAAAACAGCAAAGAAGAGATCCTATTATAACTGGGTCCAGATAAATGAGTGCTGAAAACAAAAGAACATAATGTTTTCTCTGCATACGAAGTCAGAAAGACATAGAAAAGCTGGCTGGTCAAAGAATAAAGTGCGGCCCAATGTGACTCTAGGGAAAATTTGCGAGTTGAGACTGGAAAGAATCAAAATGAGAAAGGCCTCATGCACTGTATGAAGGAATTTGGATTTAAGTCAGAAATTTCCATCCTCTGGGTTTTTGTCACATTTGTAAATACAAGACGTGTACCATATAATGATATTTTTACCTATAATGGTAATCTAGGATTCTATGCCTAGTGACATTATAGCCATCTTAATTTGCGTATTTATACTGTAGCGTATTGGCCCAATAAACAAAAACTCCCAGTGATACATATCTCAGAATATGTTCCCATCAATAAGTGTTGATTCTAGTACATGACATTTGGCAGGACGATGGAAAGGATGAAAAGTCTGGAAACATTACACCAGCCAGCAGCAAGTACAGCACAATCAATAGGACAGTGCAGTTTTGGTGTCAGAGTGTCTATAAAAACTTTCCTTGTTACCACATTTTTCACTCTGTTGACCTTCAACCCTGTTTCTGCTGGAGTTGAGCTATTCCTCCCAGATAGTGCACTCATGAATACTCAGAGGTGATGTTCTCATAAGTTCCAATAAGCACTACATCATTCTCTGGACATAGACTTGATGTTACTCTAAGTCTCTTATCTCTGAGTTGTACCAAGTTATACTCTACCTAATAGTACACAATTGCTCAGATCAACATTCTATTTGCCAGAATTTGTTTGAATGACGACATCAGTGAATTCTACCTATTAATAAAAAAGGTTATGTGGAGCTAGGAAGGTGGCTCAGTGGTAGAGTGCTTGCCTTGCATGCCTGAGGCCCTGGGTTCGATTCCTCAGCACCACATAAGCAAAAAGAAAAAAGCCGGAAGTGGTGCTGTGGCTCAAGTGGTAGAGCGCTAGCCTTGAGCTGAAGAGCTGAGGGACAGCGCCCAGGCCTAGAGTTCAGGCCCCACAACCGGACCCCCCCCCAAAAAAGGTTATGGGATGTTTGCTAAGTGTGCAAGGTATAACAACCAAGTGCTGTGCCCTACCAGGGGAAGAATGTTACTGTGGCCACGGGAAGAATTTTTTCAACAGGTAGATCTTAAGTAAAGGATGATATGAGCAGATTAAACAAACTGCTGTGTGCAGAGAGGATGGAAGAGAAGGGAGTTTGGGAGCTGGGAGATTACATAAGGCCATAACCTAGGAGTAGAAGCAGGTTTTTAAAAGAAAGGAAGCTGAGAGCCCAATTTATTGAGGGAAAGTGGGATTTGGCAATTGATGACAGGAGGAAGGGGGCATTATGAAAAAGAGTCAAAGATGGATCTGAAATTTTATACTTGACTGGACAGAAGAACATGGGTGCCATTAGCAGAAATAAGAGAGGGATAAAAGTTATCTAGTCTTACAGGAGAAATATGGCTCGTGGTAAATGAGTTTAAAAATGGTAATTAAAGAGCTGTGCAGTGGTGGTTCACACCTGTAATCCTAGCTACTCAAGAGGCTAAGATCTGAGGATTGCAATTTAAAGCCAGCGAGGGCAGGAAAAGTCCATGAGACACTTATCTCCAATTAACTGCCAAAAAGCCAGAAGTAGAACTTGTTGCAAGTGGTAAAGTGCTAACACTGAGCAAAAAGAGTTCAAGGCCAGTGCCTAGGCCTCTATTTCAAGCTCCAGGACTGGCAAAATAAGTAAATAAATAAGCAAATACATAAACAAAAGTAATTATAAATTAGTCAAGAGGAAAAGAGTAGATGAATAGAAAGGGGAAAGGAGAGAGAAAGCAAACTCATGGTAAGAAAAGTAAGGGTAGGGGTGGGTCAAAGGGGAGTGAGAATGGAGATAGTGACACACTGTTCAAATTCATAAACTGCTTTGTTAAAGGTAATGAAATTAAAAACTAAATTAGTACTAATGGTATCTTTAGAATATTCTTATTCTACAAAAAACTTGGGGAAAGTGGATATTGCCTTAATAGAGCAGGTGACCAGTTTATTAACTTTACTTATTGTGTTTCATACTGCAGTCCTTTTACATGCAGTTTTTTGTTTTTTGGGTCTGGTCGTGGGGCCTGAACTCTGGGCCTGGACGCTGTCCCTCAGCTCTTCAGCTCAAGGCTAGCGCTCTACCACTTGAGCCACAGCGCCACTTACAGCCTTTTTCTTTTTTGCTTATGTGGTACTGAGGAATCGAACCCAGGGCCTCATGCATGCAAGGCAAGTGCTCTACCACTGAGCCACCTTCCCAGCCCTACATGCAGTTTTTTTTTTTTTTAAAGGTTTACTTGTACTTTTGATGAAACCCTCACAAGTCTTAAAGGCTAAATCTGGGATGTCGCCTATAGGTTAATGATACTAAATTAGTTAGCAGCCTTGGGAGTTTAGTAAGTCCCCTGCTCCTACCTCTCTACTCTACGGTCGGAGATACTTGAAAAGATCACAAAATCCTACATTATCATAAGCCATTTTCAAGTCAGGCAGTCACTGAGTAATTACTTTTTTTTTTTTTTTTGTCGGCCATGGGGCTTGAACTCTGGGCTTGGGTGCTGTGCCTGAGTTCTTCAACTCAAGGTGAGCACTCTACCGCTTGAACCACAGCACCACTTCCAGTTTTCTAGTGGTTTATTGGAGAGTGTCACAGACTTTCCTGCCGGGTCTGGCTTTGAACCACGATCCTCAGATCTCAGCCTCCTGAGTAGCTAGGATTACAGGCGTGAGCCACCAGTTCCCAGCAGTAATTCCAATTTTTGAGCCCTATTATTTCCCTTACTACAAATGAGAAATTAAAATTAACTTTCACTTGTTATTAACTCAGTTTTGGGGGAAACATGGAAACGGAACTCTCAGGACAACCCAGACATACAACTTGAGTTATTGGGTCACAAATTTTCCTTCTAATGTATAAATTAAGCTCCAGCTTTTCTTTTCTTTTTTTTGGTCTGGTCGTGGGGCCTGAACTCTGGACCTGGGCGATGTCTCTCAGCTCTTCAGCTCAAGGCTAGTGCTCTACCACTTGAGCCACAGCACCACTTACAGCTTTTTTATCTTTGCTTATGTGGTGCTGAGGAATCGAACTCAGGGTCTCAGGCATGCAAGGCAAGCACTCTACCACTGAGCCACCTTCGCAGCCCCTAAGCTCCAGCTTTTCTTGGGATGCCTCTGCTGCTGTTTTAGTCACGTATCCTCATCTTAGTACCCACCTAACCAGGATGATATAGGAGATAATTTCATTGATATTCATGCACTAGATCAGTTTGTAACACATATCAAAACATACATTGGTGAAAGTCTAGAACTGTAGCCATATTCCCTACAGAGACACGGAAAAGAACCCAATACAGTGAAAGGAGTTGGGAGTCAGAACATAAGAGCCTGCTCTGCAAGAGGGGGAAGGTACACTGGGGGGCATGGGGAGGGGAAGGCGTTGAGACTGAAGTTTTTTTCCCTTTTCCCCCAGTTGTTTTTGTTTTCACACTATCCTCCTACTTCTGAAACCAGAGTTCCCCTAAATAAATGATTTAATTGTCCAAGAATAGTGGCTCAACATGATTTCTGTGACTGCTAAGGAAGGTGCTGGTGGAGAGTTGCAATTGAGTCTTCGATATGTAAGAGGCCATGCTGGTCTGGCTTTGCAGTGACAAAAGCAGGTGGGCACCAGAGGTGTGCCATTGGCAGTGGCCAAAGTAAGGGCCAACCAAGCCTTGTTCATTTTTGCTCGGTCACTAACAGAAGAAGCTTATACACTTGAATGAAGTTCATGGGAGATTATCTAATCTCTTCTTAAAGTCCCACTATATAGACCAACCACTCTGGTTTGGAGCACAATCCGGGCAGTGCAGTACAGCAGACAAAATTATGAGGATACATAAAATATTTTCGGCCAATATTAGAAGTAGTTTTATCTCCACTTTACTTCCATTGCCTTGATTAATGATGCACTCACATGGGGCCAGTTTCCCATTTTCAAGTTCAGAACAAGATTAAGACTGAATAAAAGGTGCAGGATGTGAAGGCAAAACGTCTGACTGCCTTTTCCACTCTCTGCACTGCCCACGCCTTGGAGCTTGAATATGAGGTACCTGGGACTGCTTGGAAAATAAGCTGGTGTTGCTGTTACCTTAATGTGGTCTCCTAGCTCACCCGATTAGCAAGGTAAAAGGGACTGGATCATTGACTTCCATTTAGCGAGCAAATATTCACTCAGCCCTGGCTGTAATATCTGACAAATAACATGTGTTTATTTTTATCAATATAAATCTGATTTCACCCATTAGAGACTTCGGTTTCAGTTATTAAATACAACTGTTTGGCTCATTTTGATTTGAGCAAAATATTATTTCTCCTCCCATTTGGACAGGAAGGAGCATGTGTTTTTCTGAGCAGCCTGACTAGAGGGGTAATTCTGACTTCCATCTTGGAAGCTCACTTGGGATCCTCCACATGAAAGTGCTCTGCTGTTTTGTAGTATCTTCACTTCTGGGGCTTTCTAATAGTTGTTTCTGTTTGCTACTTTGCTTTTTCTCCATTTCTCGGTATAATCTCATATTCAAATGAGATCCTTTTTATTCACTTATTTTTTTCAGCTTATGAATGCTATGCCTCCTGGCTGCAAGCCTGTGATAAAATCAATGGGAAAAGAATTCAATAACTAATGGGATATTTTCCCCCTTTTCAGCTGATGAAATTCAGGAAGATATCTTATTCAAAAAAATAATCTCAAAATGTAGTCTTCACCTTCAACCCTTATGGACAAGAAGCAGTTCCCTGGACTGCAGAAGGAGTACTTTTAAATGAATTTTTTTAAGTCTAGGAATTGTTAATAGGATCATGCTGCCTGAATTTAATTGACACAGGCCAGACTAAAAGAGCTTAATATTGTCACTTTCAGATTCCCTAGGGTTTTCAGAGCATTTGTCATTTCAGGAACATCTCTCACAATGAAAGGATAGTTTCACATTGTTTGGTCCATTAAAATGGGTCCAGTTTTAGTTAGAAGAAAATGAAGCAGCTATGAGAACAGAGACCTTCACTGAACTAAAAATAATCTTATTTGCTTGACAAACATTTATTTTACTGGTCACCTCCTATTTGCCAGGCCCATGCTCTGCTATAATAACAAAACTTACCTGAGAAAATATGGTATTGATTGTGGAGAGGAAAAGCCACAAATCCTGTCAGAAATGGGGGACTGTGAAGGTCTGTGAGAATCTGGGATTTTATCCTGCTTTTTAGCTAACAAGGTAGTCTGGAGATGTTTCATATATGCTGGTGGAAGACACGAGACTCCTGGGTCAGAGATCACTGGTCGAATAGTGAAAAAAGTGTAAGTTTGGCTCCAGAGGGCTGAGATTGGCCATAGTAAACAGCAGGTAGGGCTTTGGGTTCTTGGCATGTCTGGGAAGAATGTGGCACATGGATGCTCAGATTCCCAAATGGATTATTGCCTCTTCTAGCAGACACTTTACTGAAAAGATATATAGCCTGATGGGAAAAGATACTTGATGACAAGAAGGACTCATTTCAGACATAAGGGAAACCATGGGACCTATGTTTCTTTGGGCCTGGCTTACTTCACTTTATATGTTTTTTCCCCAAGTCTTTCCATTTCCTAACAAATGGGGCAGTGTCATTCTTTCTGATGAAGGTATAGAATTCCATTTTATATATATAATATGTAATATATAATATATACAATCTATTAATATATAAGCATATATTTGTATATTAATATTATATAAATATACAAATATGTATTAATATATTATATTAATATATAAGCATATATTAATATATAAGCATATATTAATATATAATATAATATATTATATATATATAAAATGGAATTCTATACCTCCATATATATATATATATACATATATATATATCACATTTTCTTGATCCATTCATCTACTGAGAGGCATCTGGGTTGGTTCCATATCTCAGCAATGATGATGCTGCAATAAACATAGTTGTGCTTGTAGCTTTAGTATGACCTTGTTTGTGATCGTTTGGGTAAATGCCCAAAAGTGGGATTGCTGGGTCATAGGGGAGCTATGCACATATGACCATATAAGATGATGCTAAGTGAAATGAACCCCAAGATAGGGACACAAGAGGTTTTATCTTTGTTGCTGTTGTTTTAATGTACTTATAATGCACTGTGTGACTTTTTTTCTTGTATGTTCTTCCCCCATGGTATAACCCTTGTCACTGTATTTGATTCTGGTGCCCTGCATCTTATATATACATTTTTCTAATTTGGGGAGGGGAAGGGAAATAACAAAATGCTTAAATAAAGATACAGGCTGACCCACTGTAACAATGAGATGTACAAGACACTACGTTGAAAACAAACTTTTACAGCTTGGGTGGGGGAGGGGAGGGAGAAATTGGGGAGGAGGGGAAGGAAGGGATGGTAGAAAAATAAACAAAGGAGGGGGTAACAATGACCTATAGGAAATATGCTCATTACCTTACTCATGTAATTGTAACCCCTTTGTACTGTATCGTTACAATAAAAAAATATATATTTAAAAAAAGGACTCATTTCCAAGGGAAAGCAGTTGCAAAAGCCCTGAGACATGAGAGGAAAAATTGAGAATCTGGCACAATTGGTGTGGTGGTCATAAAGCTATTAATTAATTAATTAATCAATTTATGCTGGTTCCTAGGCTTGAATTCAGGGCCTGGGCCCTGTCTCAGAATTTTTATGCTTAAGGCTAATACTCTGTCACTTGAGCCACAAACCCACTTCTGGCTTTTCTGGTACATAATTGGAGATATATTGCCTGGGCTGACTTCGAATCGAGATCCCCAGATCTCAGCCTCCTGAGTAACTAGGATTACAGGCGTTTGCCACGGGTGCTCCACTAGTTTTTATTTTTTGATGGTGTAGGGGTCAAGGATTTAACTCAGGATTCCTTGCTTGCTAGGTATGTACACCTTCTGAGTAGCTGGGATTGAAGTGTGTTCTACCACATCCATCCTCTCATATTTTGAGAAGATTTTACTACCATTTCTAGTTACTTTATGCTCACCTTCATTGACCTCACACACACATTGATGTCTGGCAGCCTTCTTCCCTCAACCTACGTTGCACATGCTCAGATATTTACTGACGTATTGTAGGACTATTTCCATTTAATTTACCAAATTCCTTAGTACTTTTAGTATTGTAAACATTTTCTGGGCATTTATCCATTTTTTCATATGTTAACATTCTAGTGAGGCATTTTACTTGGCATGACTTAATTTATCAATCTAAGTCTGAAAGGTAAATGTGTGTGACATTCAATTTGCTAAAATGAACATGTACACACTCTATTGCAAATTCTATTTTATTCTAAAACAGTCTTACAAAGACACATACGAAATGTAATATGGTATTTTAAAAGGTGAAAAACAGCCAATACATGATGTTTTTTTATGTGATTTTCAATGCCTTCCAAATTTTGCAATGTATTTTGGGATGGAAGAGATAATAATTATTTTTTAAGCCTGGCAAAGTGCCCTCAGACAGTCGCTTGTTTCCCGTTGTCTATGTAAAAAATGACACCACATCCTAGTGTCTTAGAACACAAATTTGCTCTACAGTTGTGAAGGTTGGAAGTTTGCAATCACTTTCACTGGACTGAAGTCAAGATTTCCCAGGGTTCATTTCTTCTGGGTGCCCTGAGAGGAAGAGGGTGGATCTGAGTCTGTTTTCTTTAGCTACTGCTCAACTTACATTCTTTTCTTCCACCTCCACAATGTCACTCCAGCTTCAGCTTCCTTGATGAAATCTCCTTCTGTCTCTGATTCTTCCTTCTTGTACTTGTAAGGATTCTTTTCATTTCACTGGTCCATCTTGATAATCCAGAGCAATCTCCCCACCTCAAGACCCTTCATCTAATAGCACTTGCATAATCACTTTTTTTTTTTTACCATAAAAGGAACCATCTCCACATTCTCTCATGGGAAGATGATAGATTTATAGGGTGAGAACCGTTGCTCAATCTATCACTGTTGCACTTTCTACAGACAGCACTGTTTATTTTTCTCTGTTCACAGCTTTTACTTGATTTGGGGTTACAGCTGAAATAATTGGGTTCCCTAGATGTGTCACCCATGTATTGATCTGT
This sequence comes from Dipodomys ordii, assembly GCF_000151885.1. Classification (NCBI taxonomy): domain Eukaryota; kingdom Metazoa; phylum Chordata; class Mammalia; order Rodentia; family Heteromyidae; genus Dipodomys; species Dipodomys ordii. The sequence goes on from NW_012267406.1 coordinate 1,481,874, forward strand.
TTGGATAAGTTTAGAACATTAAGTTCTTGGAGCTGGGCATTGTTGAGGTAATACTCTTTCCCTATACAATGCCCCAACTTTGAGTGTACGAGGCAGGCCTCTCTCTCTCTCTCTCTCTCTCTCTCTCTCTCTCTCTGCTCTTTCTCTCTCATCCCATCTTCAAACAACAAACTGCTGGTATTTGCATCTTTGCTAAAAGCTTTGCTAAAAGCCTCATACACCTGTGCTTAGCATAGGCTGGAAATGACTTGGAAATGAACACACCCTCCCTTACAGCCTTGATTCATGAATAGAACTGGTGTATAAATATCCCAAATCCTTCATTCCTCTTTTTTCAAATTGTTTGATTGTGATATAATTCATTTAAGCTTCACCTATATTTAAGCATGTAATCCCATGGGATTCAAAAGTACATTCATAATGTTATATAGTCATTACTGTTCATTTCTATCCTTCCAAAAGGAAGCTTATACCAGTTAGTTACTCCAACTCCTCCTTCTCATCCCATACTCTCTGTCTGCATGAATTGGCTCATTTATATAAATGAGGTCATATAATATATTGTCCTTCATTTCTTGGATGGACACACACTCAATTCTGGTTCTCTGATTTTTCCCAACAGAATTATATCCAGACTGTTCACAGTGGTTATGGGCAATAAGTGACTCACTTTTCCTTCCATAGTTTACTTCCCATGTTCCTTCCAGTGTTTCTGGAATTACATCTCAGCTAAGATGCTTGCATTCAAATTCTTGCTTGATGGTTAGCTTCTAGGAGAGCCCAAATAATAAGTTCTGAGGTTTGAACATAGGACTTTGTGCTTGCTAGACAGGTACTCTAACACTGAGGGGAGTCCACATTAAAATGTTAAGTGTACTGAGTCAACTCATCAAATATAGATGGAATATGTACTTTGTGCTTGCACACGGCTCAAGGCTGAAGATACAATGTAATCCAGTTGGACTTTTGTCCTGTTTCTCGTAAAGGGTGTGCAAACTGGGGATTGCAGCACTAAACAAATTTGCAAGCAGAGTTGAAATGAACATTGTAAAGGAATAAGTGAGGGAAGGCCTTTCTGAGGATGATACCTGAAGAAGGGAAGCAGTAAACCAGGTGAAGAAGGTAAGGGAAAATATCCTAGGCAGCACTCATTCTATGATAAGACCCTGTTGCTTTGGGGGTTAGAGAAAAATCTGTGTCTGTCTACCTCTATTTCTGAAGATAGTAGGGGGATGATAGTTGTGGTAGATAGTTAAATAGTTGAAAACAGATACTTAAGTTTACCTTCAAGATGGAGTTGATGTCCAAAGTGTAGCATTCACAGACTCCTTCAGATCCAGCCAAAGGCCCGAGTTCACGTTGCCTAAAGCAGCCTTTAAACAGAGATACAGAGACCCAGACATCTAACCAGCCACACCGTTGGGGACTCTCTGCACTAAAGTTCAATTGCTTGCTTGTGCCACTCCTTACCTTTACAGGTGTTGATCCTTAATAAACTCCTGTTTTTATTCCTTAAACTCTTGAGTGAGTGCCTGCTCAGCACCCAGGCTCTAACAACATTGAAACAAGAACACTTCTATGAATGAGAATATTACAAAGTTTCTCCTAAAATGCATTCCTCATGGCCTCATAGGAATGGACTACACTTAACATGAACCAGAATGACTCTGGAGTCTTAACAGAAACATTTACATGAAAGCTTGACTTACACTCTGAAAGTCACAGAATGACTTAGGGGGAGTGAAATTCCTTCTTTCTCTCTTTCTTCTCTGTTCCCCCTCCCCCTCCCTCTCCTTCTGTCTGTCTTTCTCTCTGCCTGTCCCTCGGTCTCTATCTCTCTTTTCTCATCATCTCTCTCTATTCTGGGATTTGAAATCAGGGATTTGCAATTGTTAGGCAGACACTGTACTGCTTGAACTGTGCTTCTAGCTCTACATTTTATTCATTGTATGAATTTTCCTAAATTTGTCTCAAATGATATAACATTTGTATGTTCCTATATAACTTACAATGGTAATATAGCCATTTGGATTTGTATAGCCTTTTGTCTCTGGGCTCTTCTAGAATATGGCGAAAGGAATTTCACAGGAATTTTTTTCCATATAGGATAATACTAGATTCTATACTGCTAGCATTTTAAATTTTATGTTCCATCTGGATGGTAGACCACTCAAATGATAATTGGATGCGACTCCGGGGAGTACTTCACAAAGCATTAAAACATTAAATAACAGAGTGAATGCTTAACTTACATTAGCTGAAATAGTGGTATATCCATTTCTCAGTCTTTAGGATGTACCATTATGGTCCAGTCTGCACTCCCTCTTTCCCCAACATGAAGATTTGGGAGCTCTTTCCCTCACTAAAGGTCCTGGTATGAAGAAAAACAAATCTGTCTCCATTACAACTTTTTGAACAGGAGTAGTGTGGTCTCAGCTACTAGACAACCAGAGACAATAGGATGAGTGTTCTACCAAAGCCACGTAAGGAGCATGCCAAGGTCCTGGAGGCATTTCTGGTCTGGCATAGCTTCTCTCAGGTGACTCTTCCAGGACTCTCAGGCTTAAATCACTAGGCATTTTATCTGAGGAGTCATTCCAGGGATTTCCTGTGTAGCCCTTAGGTTCTAAGGCCTCCTCTCAGGCTGGAATTATATCAAGTATCCTCCTTTGTCCACGAGGGTGGGGGATGGGGTATTATATTCAGGGCTTCACATGTGATTTTTAGAAGAAAAAAAATAGCTTAAATCCCCTACTGCAAAAGCAAAATAAAATTTGAATATGTTAAAAAAAATGAAAGCAGTTTTGTTTGCATGAAATTCTAGATCAGGCAAACTGTCTCTGCTGGGAAAAATCAGAACCACAGTTGCCTATAGAAAGAGTTATTGTTAGGAAACAACATGGCGATCCTTTTAGAGTGAGTCATGTGCTCTACATCTTATGTGCTCTACATCTTTCTTATGTTATAAGTAACTCTATTTCTAAAATTATCTTTAAGTAGTTGTACAAAGGGGTTTCAATTCAGTGTGTCAGTTTATGAGTACAGTGCAAAGCATCTTGATCAAGGTCACTTTGGGAGTGAGTATATTTGCTTGTCAAGACTCACTGGACTGGATATTTAAACTCTAATCATTTTACACATATTTAAAGTGATAAATCAGGGTGGATAACAGTTTCAAAAAAATGAAATGACAATGTCAGCATAGCTCAGCAAAGAATTAGATTTTGAAATTGTTGGATTGAAGTTTTCTGATTGGCAAAGGGCTCGTGAGAGACCAGAACCTACCATTACCATATAGCCCTGCTGAGGAATATAAAATCATTCTTTATCCACAGTAGTTTATTTATTACAAATAAGTATTGTGCCTAAAATAAAACTCTTTGAACAGAGGAGAAAAGCTGCACATTTCACAAATTAAAGATAGCTCATGAGATTTGTACACATCTCATTAGTTTTTGTGGGTAGCTGACACTCAGTGTTTCTGCCCACACAGAGTTTGAAAATTGAGGTGATCTGCTGTGTTTATTCACCTTAGCCGACCTTCAATTAGTGTGTTTATCTGGTGGGGGAGGAAGGTCAGCTTGAAAACACCTCTAGATGACCCCCCCGCAGTGGGGAAGGACCAGAAGAATGATAATTTCTAAAATTGATTTGGATAGCAAATCCCTGTGGAATGTGCTATGCTCTGGCCAGATTGCCTCACCCTTAGGTACAGGGTAAGGATGCCAGAAAAAAAGAGGACAGAGGAATTAAGGTTAAATTTGGTATCAAATAAACAACAAATACTTTAACGTATGTATGCATGGGATGCTTAATATATCTCTTGCATCAGTGGGACATATATGCCCCAATTGTCAAGCACATAATTGTCAAACACATTAATTCAGACTTAGTTGAGAGTCTTTTATTTGCTATGTCTAGCAAAAGTGGGACAGGCTAAGAGGGTGTTTTCCCCCTTACTTCATTGCCTGCTAGTGAGCCTGTGGTTCTCAAATGTTAGCTTACATCAGAATCATCTGCAGAGCTTTGTTAAAACCTAGATTGTTAGCCAGATTTTTTAATTCAGTCGGGCTGGGATAAGTCCCCAAATCTGAATTTTTAACATTCTTAGGCATCATTGATCCTGCTGATTTTAGAGATCATATCTGAGAACTACTGATCTGATGCAATTCATTATGGAATCATGTGTGGGGATGGCTAGAAATGCTGTTAATGTATCTTATTCATTGCCATTCTGCCTGGCACATTAAACTATGCATTGCTAATGAGGGAAAACACATCAAACATATCATGTATTGTAATGCAATATCAATAAATCATTTATTATGCACTCGCCTATGGTTCTAGACTTTATGGACATTTGATAGGTAAGTTATTTCCCTCTGCAGTGAATGATTGCCTTTTAATGAAGGTACAAAATTATTTCTATTCTATTAAAGTTAGAATAGGATTAAAAATTTGTTAAGCATGTAAAATAGTGATATCAGAGACCTTGTGTCAAATTATATGCAAAATAAGTATTTAACAAGAGAAGACACTCAGAAATTTGCTTTACATTTTATTCATGGCCACAGTTTCCACACAAAATTAGGTATGCACTCAACTTTCATAACCTCAGGATTTTGGGGGTACTCAAGAGTAAGGCTGGCTCCCATTTTTTTCTTAGGAATCTAGTAGTATTGAAGGAAGGGAAAAGGGGAATTTGCTTGTGTTATTCATATACTTGGAAAATACTTAAATATTCTGAAGTAAAACTGAAACTGAAAATTGTGCATTTTTGTCATAAAGATTATTGCTTTGTTTGTTTTTCTATTTATTGGTCTACAGACTTGCATTACTCTACATCTCTCCCCACTTTGCATCTCACAAGACCTTTAGTTAGGGGCAGTGCACACAAGACTATAACTCTAGCATCATGTCTGCTGCATTCAGGAAGGGCAATAAAACGAAATCTTGATCTCCACATCACAATTCTAAGGCTTTCTTTTTGAGATAATGCCAGTGGAGTTTTGCTCACCACAGGCTCCATACTGGATGTGGTCCCTAGAGTTTTAGAAAGGGTTGCAAATACATCTATCTGTGCAAATTTCATCATCTCAAAGGGCTATGTTGGAGGAGGCCATCATCATGGAAAACTTCACCTTGGAGTTGGTCATGTTCTTTGTGGAAGCCCAGGTAAGAGCTCTCTCTGTTCCACCAAGGTCTTACCCATGGTAAAAATCTCATTCAGCATGTCCAGGGATTTAGAACAGAAACTCAGATCATTTTCCATTGGGTGCTGCAGAATTGAAGAGGATAATTCTCCCTGACAATTAGCACAATGCACACTACCATCTTAGGAGGCCTGGCACCAGGCTTGTTTTGTGTACCACGTAGTAGCCATTCATTAAAATCAGAACTTATGCAAAGGAGAAAGAGTTTATTGATGAAGCAGCCAAACATGAGAAGTGTGACTGATAGCCAAGGTAATGGTAGAATATGACATTTTACTAGGTGACCCCTGATATTGGTAACAAAAACAAGTAACTAAAGCCAAGTGAAGCCAGAGAGTTTATTCAGTTTTCCCTTCTTTTTGATAGTGCCCTGGACTCTTTTTGTTTGTCAGGAGTACTGAGGACTGAATGCAGGTCTCATGCTTGTAGAGCCTCACCTCTACCCCCTTTTTTACATTGGTTATTTTTGAGATAGGACCTCACTTGCGTGTGTGTGTGTGTGTATGTATGTGTGTGTGTGTGTGTGTGTGTGTGTGTGTGTGTGTGTGTCAGTCTTGGGCTTGAACTTGGGGCCTGGGCACTGTCCCTGAACCTTTTGTTCAGTGTTAGCTCTCTACCACCTGAGCCACAGCTTCACTTTCAGCTTTTTTCTTTGGTGGCTAATCCCTGCCTAGCGTGGCTTTGAACTGCAATCCTTGAATCTCAGCCTCCTGAGTAGCTAGGGTTACAGGCATGAGCCACCAGAGCCCACTAGTCTCATTTTGGTATTCTCCAAGTGAGCCTGGGCTACAATCCTCCAACTTTGCTTCCAATTTTTGTTTCCTTTGTAGCTCAGACAACAGGTGCATGCCACTGTGCCCAATCACTAGTTAAGATGATCTTGAACTTTAAAAATGCTACAATAAAAAAAAGTTTAAGGAAGACAGTTGAAATAAATTTAGCAAAATACAATGTTAGTAATTGTTCAAACTAGGTGTTGGTGTTCATTATACTATATCACCTTTTTGTGCTGAAATTTCAATAATATGTCTTTTAAAAGTCTAAGGACTTGAAATGTATCTTCAGTTTTACCACTGATGGAGAGAAGAAACCTACAGTCAAGCCACTTAAGTAGTCTATGCTTCAATTTTTATAAATAATTATATAGCAATTAGTCAATCAGCAAGTAATTATTGAGCAAAGTTGTGCAGGTAGCGTTCTGTATTACTAAATTATTATCTAAATTCCTGGGATATTGTTAAATTACTAAAATGTCTAATGTACTTTTACAAAAAAGAAGTACTTTTAAAAGAATTAAATCACTTTCCAAGTATCATTATCACAAGATCCATTGTTGAAATTCTTTGAGTACAAATGCATGAACCATAGATCTTTGCTAAGTGAATGTTCCCAGAGTCTTCTTTCATGTTAAGAATAGTTATTTAGGTTAGGTATCTTCTGAGAGAGCAGCTGCAGAGACTCCTACATAGAGAGTAAGACAGAAAATGAAGAGTAATATGTTACACATCTTGGCTCCTCTTATGTTTCTGAGGAAAAAGCAAAGCAACCTTTATATTTCCAAAACCATCTGTATCTGCTACATGGTGATATAGTTTAATCTGGCCTCTTTGTGGCCAGTTCCACCTAAAGCAGGTCATATCAAAGGAAAACTTAAAGGGTAAAATATGCAAGTTTGCATGCATGTTGCTGTGTGTGCACAAAATATAAATGATTTCAAAATTTAGAAATATATTCAGGGCATGACTGTGGTTTATTGCCAAAGTAAGGGAGATTTATTTTTCTTCTATTTTTATTTTACCGAGGTTTGATTTCAGGGCTTCACATTTAATAGGCCAATATGATATCTTCAGGCCAAGACTTCTTTTTTTGAGGTTTGAACCCAAGGCCTCTAATTGCTAGGCAGGCACTATATCATTTTCATTACACCTTCATTCCCTTTCTGAACTGGCTATTTTTCAGGTAGGGTCTCTCTTTGTGCCAATCTATGATCCTCCAACTAGTGCTTCTCCATGTCGGTGGGGATGACAGGCACACGCCACTCCACCCAGCCTTTGTACTTTCCTTGGAGCTGGAATAACAGGTGTGCACTACTGCACCCAGCCAATGAGATGGAGTCTCATAAACTTTTTTTTTTTTAGCCTTCAGACTTCAATCTCCTGATCTCTGCCCCTTAGGATTACAGGCTTGAGCCATTGTGCCCAACTCTAACATTCCTTATTTGTAGACTTGAAGGCATGGGCAAGATTCAGGTCCAGAAATGACCTGTAACCTGAGCAATAAAGTCAGTGGTCTTATGCCCTGTCATCAAGGGACTGGAAAACTGCACATCCCTGTCTAGTAGCAGAAAAGCAGGAAAACACCAAACAGCTGCAATCTAGGATGAGGACAGGCTTGCATACATACCTGAGAAGCAGTGGCAGGCAAGTAATATGACAGTGTAAGGCATACTTACATCCTAAGTCATTAGCGATTCTTCCTTGTTGTCGTTAAGCAACAGTTTCCTGCTAGAAAGAGCAATCAGTGCAGAGGTTTAAAATTCTTTCACACTGTGGTATGTTGAAGCTATCTGTGCCCTATCCAACAGAAAGTTAAACAAGAATCATTCTTTATAGCAGTTGTCTAACAAATGTTTGTTGAATCCATGGCACAAATTCTCTTGGGACATGGATTTTTAACTGGCAGATAGATGGTTTGCCAAAGATAGAGTGTAAGTGAATCCAATAATTATTTGAGTCTAGTTAATTTAGGCTTTCAAGGAGAAACTCCAAAAGAGGAAGCTTTCCTCCCATTAAAACCTTCATTTAAATGATTTTCTCCTACTGTTAAGAGGAGATAGAGAAACCTGGTTTTTCCCCTCTCTAGTTCATATACTTTGTTAACAGCTGTTGATAGAAAAAAATTAAATTTCCTAATTAGTCAAACCAGATAGCTTGAGTATGAGAAAAGTGGCCATAATAAAATCCTAATGATCATTTGTATATAAGAAGACCTCAGCATGCTTTGATTAGATTAATAATTTTCCTCCAGTACGAAGATTTGCTTATATCATGTACCTGCATCCTGCCTGCGTGTTTGGAAATTTTAGGAATTTTTGTTTGGTATGGACAATGTATGTCTCAGGTCCATCACAGATATTTCTTTTTACCTGTTTAAATCTTTAATCATGTAATTTCAGCTATTTAGGAAGCTGAGATGAGGAAGATTGAGGTTCAAATTCAGCCCAGACAAAAAGTTAGTGAAACTGTATCTTAATTAATATGCCAGTGTAATGGTGTGTATTTATGATCCCAGCTTTGTGAGTGGCCAGAGGTAGAAAGAAGGATCATAGTCTGAGGCTGGTCCAGGCAAAATGCAAGACCTTATCTGAAAAATAACCAAAACAAAAAAAAGGGGTGGAGATGTGATTCAATTGGTAGAGCTGTAGCAGCTCTGAGTTTAAATCATGGTACTAACAAAACAAACAAAATACAGATTGCTCTAAGAACTGTGGTAGAAATGTTGATAGTGATTCAGAGTATTTGATATTAAAGCAGTTTGAGATTTATAGACTGCTAAGTGTTTTAAAAGATAGATGCGAGTTTTACATTTCTGAGTTTCAAAAGAACATTTTGATTACAAATTCTCAGTTTAAAAAGAATTCTTTGGAATAAATTCTACTAAGAATTACAACTATATTGTTGTAAATAATGGGTTGGTTTTTGGATGCTCCTGGTTAGCTCAGTGTTCTGTGTCTCATGATAACTTGTGACAAATGCAGTGATACTTCAAATATTCTTTCTTTTCTTTTGTCAGTTGTGGGGCTTGCACTCAGGATCTGGGCACTGTTTCTGAGCTTTTCTGCTCAAGGCTAGTGTTCTACCACTTTGAGACACAGCTCTACTTCCAGTTTCTTGGTGGCTAGTTACAAGTAAGAGTCTCAGGGACTCTCCTGCCTATGCTGGCTGATCCTCAGATCTCAGCCTCCTGAGTAGCTAGGAATACAGGCTTGAGCCACTAGTGCCAACTCAAATACTCATATTTTCAAACCATCTATTCACATTGCTGCTCCTGTATGTGCAAACTTTGCACGGTATTTCAGTCCAATATTGCTTGAAAAAAGCAGACAGAAAGATATCCTGCAAAACAATTTCTGCTTAGCAAGCATCAGATAGTACCTCTTAGAATACTGAATATAACCCTAAATTACTGAAGAATTCTATCTAGGAGAGCAGCCATTTATGCCACTGACCAAAATATAGTTATAACAGGAATTCAATAGCTGTCTTGGTCTGTTTTCTTGAGCTATAACTGAAAACCAGAGAAAGGGAAATTTATAAATAATAAAGGATTACTTAGCTCATAGTTTTGAAGTTAGGAAGTCCAGATACAGTTGGTAAAGGCATTCTTCCTGTACCCAATGGGGGACAGCATTATATGGTGAAGCAGAGCAAGTCTGCTAACTCTGATTTCTCTTCCTTCTTTTTGGAGGGAAGGGGAACTGAGCTCTTTTCCTTCTTGTAAATCCACTCTAGACCTGGGCAAATTCCTGTTACCTTCCTGAAGCCCTACTTCCACTTTTAACATATGAATTTGGGGATGAAATAAACTTTTGGGGAACACATTTAAGCTATAGAGATAACTGATCTGACTGCCAAACATTTGGTTGTTATAAATTATTTCTTCTAGAGTATACATGCCTTTGTGCCAACTCACTTTTGTGAAGGGGCTGTTAGCTTTGACTTCCCAAGAAGGAAGGCGTTTATTTTTATTTTTATTTTGTGCCAGGCCTGGGACTTGAACCCAGAGCCTGGGCATTGTCCCTGAGCTTTTTAAATTTAATTTTACTTTTTCTCAAGGCTAGCACTCTACCACTTGAGCTACAGCTCTACCTCTGGTTAATTGTAGATAAGAGATTCATGGACTTTCCTGCCTACGCTGATTTTGAACTGTGATCCTCAGATCTCAGCCTCCTGAGTAGGAAGGATTACAGGTGTGAGTCATTGGTGCCTGGAAGCATTGACTTTTGAGTCAATTTAAAACATAGAGGATACTTTTTGGTGTTTATGCATAGGTAAGAAATTTAGCCTTTTAGTTCAACTCATAACTAAATTATAAGACTAATTATAGCATCCACATGCTATAAGAGCAACTTGAGATGTATTTTGATGGACCTGCTTCACCTAGTTCAGGCTGGTGTAACAAGGATAGGTGTGCTGGGAAGTGACTTCCACCCTTTATGACATTCCCTGGGAAAAGAGGATACATAGCCCTAGAATTCATAAATGCAGAAACTGGATCAGGGGTTTAGAATCAAGGGGTTAATTAAGATCTTCCTTTGAAGATCTTCAAGCTATTTTATTTCCATGTGCATTATTCAGATGTCTTAGCAGGTCTCAGTGCAAGGTGTGCTGTGCAATACATCAGGTATTTGGTAGAGCTGTTTTCAGGTGTATTATGCAATATTCTGATGCTGATTCATAGAAATATTCCATTAAGTACAATTGCTCATATAATTATAATGTTTAATCTGCAATGTTTTAATTAGTATCACACAGAATTCAGATTTAATCAATTAATCTGATCTAGTTTAACTTAGCTATAAATACTTTTTATGATGAAGCAGCTCCCAAATGATTGAGAATGGAGATAATATACAACTCGATGTAAATGAATAAATTCCTTATGTTAAGAAGAGCACATCAGTATTTGAGCTTATTATTTTGTTGCTTAAAAAGGTAAACTATCTGGGCACTGGTGATTCATACCTGTAATCCTAGCTACTCAGGAGCCTGCGATCTGAGAATTGCTGTTCAAAGCCATCCTAGGCAGGAAAGTCCATGAGATTCATATCTCCAATAAACTGCTCAGAAAACCAGAAGTGGCACTGTGGCTCAAGTGGTAGAGCACTAGCCTTGAGCTGAAGAGCTGAGGGACAGCGCCCAGGCCCAGAATTCAAGCCCCATGACCGACCAAAAAGAAAAAAAGGGCAAATTATTATTTTTTTAAAAAGGTAAACTATATCTGGATGAGGGTTGCTCACACCTGTCAGCTTAGCAACTTGAGGGTCTGAGATCTAGAAGATCATGGTTTAAAGCCATGGCAGAAAAGCCCATGAACCTCCATTTCCAAAATAACCTACAAAAATCCAACTAGAAAGTCATGGAAACAGCCTTGCAATAAATGAGTGGATAGCAAAAATGTGGTTCCTATACACAATGGAACTTTACACAGCCATTAGCAAGAATAATATGTCATTAGCAGGGAAATGGATGGACCTAGAGCAAATTGTGTTAAGTGAGATAAGCCAAGCTCAGAGACACAAACATCACATGTTTGCTCTCATATGCTGAAGCTAGATCTAAAATACACTGGGACATGATAAATTATATAGGACTCTCGGCATTCATACCCAATAATATCAAGTTGGATACTCTTAGAAGAAGAACACAAAGGCTCAATACCTATGTGCATCTGACCATACACAATAATATTTATTGAAATGAACTCCAGGAAATGGAAACAAAATGTTTTTCCTTTGTTGCTGTTTCTGTTTTCTTTTCTTTTTGTCATGTTTAGGAGGGTAAGGGGATACAGAAATAAAGGGAGAAAGGGTGAACAAATGCAGAAGTGGTACTCACTAAACATTAAGTTGAAAATGGACTACAGAATTTGTGGGTGGGAAAAGGAGGAAAAACTGGGAGGTGAAATGAACCCCAAGGTAAGCATTCAAATGTTTTTGCTTTCATGCAATTGTTTCTAAGATGCTTTTTTCGTTGCTTTGTATGTCCCTCCCCCACGCTATAACCCTTGCTTTCACTGTATTTGATGTTGGTATAATTTGTGAAGGGGAAGGGAAAAAACAAATTGTTTAAATAGGGATACAGGTGGACCCATTGCAACAATGAGATGTACAAATCGTTATGTCAAAAAATGAACTTTACAACTTTGGGAGGGGGTAGGTGGGGGCGGGGGAGGAGATGGGAAGGGATGGGAAGAGGAAACAACAAAGGAGGAGAAATGTACTCATTATCTTGCCCATGTAATTATCACCCCTCTGTATGGTATTTTCACAATAAAAAAAAGCCTATAAAAACTAAAACATTAAGCAAAAATAAAGAACAATTTATCATTTAAAAAAAAACTGGGAGAGAGCAGGGGAAGGGGTGACATTGTCCAAAAACAAATGTACTCTTTACCTGACTTATGTAACTGTAACCTCTCTATATCACCTTTAGAATAACAATAAAAATACTTTAAAAAATCAGATTAGAGGGCTGGGAAGATGGCTCAGTGGTGGAGTGCTTGCCTTGCATGCATGAGGCCCTGGGTTCAATTCCTCAGCACCATATAAGAAGAAAAAGCTGGAAGTGGCACTGTGGCTCAAGTGGTAGAGCACTAGCCTTGAGCTGAAGAGCTCAGGGACAGTGCCCAGGCCCAGAGTTCAGGCCCCACGACTGACAAAAAAAAAAAAAAGAAAGAAAAAAAGAAAAAAAAATCAGATTAGAGGCATGGCTTAAATGACAGAACACCAGCTGAGCAAGCATGAGGCCCTGGGTTCAAACTGGAAAAAACAGATAAACTATAAAGAGAAGATTCTTCCTACATTCTTTAGTAGTCCATTAAAAATTTACTGAATCTGGGTCCCAGTGGCTCACACCTGTAATCATAGCTACTCAGGAACGTGAGATCTGATGATCATGGTTCGAAGCCAGCTTAGGCAGGAAAGTCAGTGAGACTCTTATTTCCAATTAACCACCAAAAAGCTGGATGTAGAGTTGTGGCTCAAGTGGTAGAGCATTAGCCTTGAGAAAAGCTCACGAACAGTGCCCAGACCCTGATTTCAAGCTCCAAGACTGGTACATGTGTGCGCTCTCTCTCTCTCTCTCTCTCTCTCTCTCTCTCTCACACACACACACACACACACACACTATGCAAACACACACACACAATTCATTGGGAATATTATAACTTGAGAAAGTCAGTTTCATCTATTTCAGAATGTGATCTTATTTGGAGATAGGGTCATTGCAGATGTAATTAGAATAATGTCATCCTGGAAGGGGGCAGGCTCCTGATCTAGTATGACTAGAGTCCTTATAAGCAGCCCGCCCCTTAAAGACAGAGACACACAAGGGCAATGCCATGTGAGATCAGCAGAGATTAGTGAGCCATGCATCAGTCAATGTGAAAGATTGTCAACAAATGACCAGAAGCAGGGAAGAGGCAAGGGAGGATTTGAATTTGAAATTTCCAGTTTCCAGAACTGTGAAACAATACCTTTTTTTTTTTTTTGGCTTAAGCCACCAAATTTGCCATGCTTTAGTGTAGCAACCCTAAGAAACTCAAATATTTGCTCCACTGGATTAAGTTGACAATTATAACTCAATATAGCCAGGATCTAGAAAATTACTATTCTAACAGTATGGAAAAAGTACTTTGTTAAACTATTTTTAAAATGCATGTGGTATTTATGGTTCAAGTAAAATTTTATATTCTTAAGTACTGACACAAATATAACACTTCTGTTCTTCACATACAGCACCGTGCAGAGTGCCTTAAACATAAATCATCCCAAAGCACATCCTGTGGCTTAGCTTAAAAAGATTAAAAAGGAAAATGGCCTATAAATATTAAAATACCCACTTATAGAACTTGAGCCATAAAATGTATACAGTGCTACTGAAAAGTGAGAGTAATCATGGAAAAGAATTTACATGAGGTTCATCAAGGCAAAATTACATCTCGAATCTATCCATGGTTAGTAAGGAAAACTATGTACTCTGGAGTTTATTGGATTATTGAGATTGTATATTTTCTGTTGCCCTCATTTTGACTTAGGAAAAACTAATCTTGGCACTTACATTATGTGATAGAAGTGGACAAATAAGCCAATGCAAATTTTACTTCTATTAACTTGCTAGGTGATTTTCGAAAGAAAAGAAAGTGAATATGATGAAAAATGAATTTTGAGGGTTATTTGTGAGTTCTTAATTTTTTCCCTCCTGAATACTCAAGAGTTGAGCTTTGTTTGGGCATCAGAGGGATGATATAGCTTGGTGAAAAGACATCAGTCGACACCAGCAAAGGATCTGGACACAGGAGCCTAACAGAGCAGAGACTATATAGTGCACCCCAACAAAAGGGCACAATTCCCTGGGAACAAAGGGTCCATGAAAGTTACCAGACAAGATCAGCTAGTTGGTGTGTTCTGAGAAGGAGCGCCTTTCTATTCCTGAAAGACAGCAGCCCCACTAACTCTCCTGTTTATTCTGGACATTTTGGCTTTTGCCGAACCAGACTCCCTAATCTCCTAGTTTTCCAAGTGTGTATTAATAGTTGGGAAGAGTAGAAATTCAAATTATCAGAGGGTAGTAGAATTGAACCTCAAACTTATCTGAAATCTTGTCCTGAAAATATGTTCCTGGGACTATGAAATAAGTTAGGAAGCTGGGTACAGTTGCTTATGCCTGTAATCCCATTTACTCAGAAGGCAGAGATTGGGAGGATCATGATTTGAGTGAGATGATACACACTTGTTATGCCAACTATGCAAGAGCCAGAGTTGGAGGATCATGGAATGAGACCAACCTGGGCAAAAATTGGAGATCTCACCGAAAAATAACTAAAGCAAAAATAGGTGAGGGCATGCATGGCTCAATTGTGAAGAACATCTGTCTACCAAGTATAAAGCTCTGAATTCAAACTCCAGAATGATAATAACTCATAATAATAATAAATAGTAATAATAATGGCAATATAAATTAATGTGATGGTGCATGTCAATAATTCCAGCACTAAGGAAGCTCTGAGCACTAAGGATGATTGAGAGCTTGAGGTCATTTGAGAGTTCAGCTACACAGTGAGACTGAAGAAAAAAATAATATCTCACAAATTAGATTGGCGACATAAGCAAAATTAATATTTACTGATGGTTTTCAAAATTCTAGTCTCGTTGCTGTACATTTCCATACAGTATCATTTAGTATTTTTAGAATTCAACACTGTAATTTTTATAGAAATAATAAATATACATTTTATAAACATCAAAAAGACTGAACTGGGTATAGTAGTACATTCCTGCAATCCTACCACATGCAAAGTCTAGATTTGGAAGCCTAACATTACAAAGACAAACCAAAACAAAGCAAAAAAGTTTGGCCGGGTATGGGATTGTACTCCCATAATCTTAGCACTCAGGAGGTGGAGACAGGGAACTGTCAAGTTTAATGCCAGCCTGGGCTACACAATAGTTCCCAGACTATCTTGAGGTACACATAGTGAGATTTTTAAAAAATGAGTCTTTGAGTGTTTTTGTTTGTTTTAAGCCTTGCTGGGGATTAAATGCGGGGCTTCAAGCTTCTTAAATGGGTCCTCTGACCACCAACTCATATCTCTCACCCTGATTTTTGCTAGAGCTATTTTGTAGAGAGGTTCTTGCTTCCTGTGTGGGCACATACTGGGTGCAGTTCACCTATGTTAGGTCTCCTGGTATCTAGGATAATAGACGTACATTACTATGTCTAGGTCTTCAATGAGTAGGAATCTCATGGACTTTTTTTTTTCCTGTTTGGGCTGGCCTCAAATTGTGAGTCCAAAAATCTCAGCTTCCCAAATAGCTAGAATTATAGGTGTGAGCCCTTGATCCTTGGCTGAGAGTTTGTTTTTACTAATTATTATTTTCCTTTAAAAGGAATATGGCATTATATGCTTATTTCCCAATTGAAAAAATGAAACTTGCTAAATATGACAAAGGACTTATTCTATAAACAAGAATCATTTGTTGCATCCCTTCATTCTCTCAATTCTTTTTCATTAGTCCAGTCATTTTAAATCTCCTTTTAGTTTTTACTTCATCATTCCCAAATCACATGAATATACAGATATTTCTTGCTTTTTCAGTCTTAGAGATTGCCTGTTAATGTCCTATGGAAGATGAGGATTTAGTTCCCTTTACCCTCTCCTCTTGCATATTTTTCCTTCTTCCTAGCCTTCGGGTGTATTTATATCTAATGTTATTTGACTATGTAAGTATTATTTATAGCTGAATCACAAAGCACACCAGAATTCCATTTCTTGTCTTATAACTCATTGTTTTTACCAGTTTAAAAAATAACATTGTATTGTTGTTTTGGTTTTCTGTGTTCCTAGGAATGTATCCTCAATTTGCTATTCTCTATGTAAAACTTTGCCTCTGACAGAACTTTGTTCTGTCTCCTTCACATTTATCTTCATTATTCACTTGAGGTCTTTAGTTTTTTTTTTCCTTCTGCTCCATATTGTTCTGTGAATTCTACAGCAAGTGGTTTCCCCTCTCCATTATCTTGATTCTTTCCCATTCCTTCCCCTATGTCAGACTCCCCATGTTCCTTTAGCCTTCATTTTTCTCTTGGTTTACTCCCTCATTGTGGTAGAACACACCCTCCAGGAGCTTCTTGAGAATGGTTAAGACCTCACTTTTATGAAAATGTCTATGTTCTATCTTTAGTTCAACACTACTTTTATTAGGTATAGTTCCCCTCAAACCCTCCTCAAAACTCTGAAGACATTTCTTCACTGTCATTAAGTTTTAATGATGCAGTTGTAAAATTTCATTCCACTTAAGTCCTTGTTTTTTTCTGGGCTCTTTTTCTCCCCTCTGAAAGTTTTTTCCCCCCTCTGAAAGTTTTTAAGGCTCATCCTTTACCCTACTGTTCATATGTGTTGGGCAGACAAATATATTAAGAAGATTTGTATTTGCTTCGATTAAATGCTTGGGGGTATTACCAGTCTAGGATTAATCTGAATTAAATTCTTGGCTACAGATTGATCGGATCAGTTAAATAGGCTGAATTGGGCTGTGAGCCTGTGTTAGGACTGATTCTGGTTCCACATTCTCAGTGGCAATTTCTTTCTACTTTATTCTTGCCCAAATTTGAAACAGCCAGTTTCCCTTGTGGTCCATTAGAAGAAGTGTAGGGATTTGATTCTAATTTATCCTTACACTGAAGATGCAATCATTAGGAATTCTAGAGTTCTATTAGAAGAATCTATTAGACTTCCCAACTTGGATTAATCCTAAGCTTTTTTCTCTGGTCTCATTCCCCCAAATGCTGTGGGATTCCAAGTCACAATAAGCTGATTTGATGCTTTCAGGATCGCAGTGTACCAGTTAAGTTTCTTGGTTTCAGTCTTTATTCAAGGCCTGGCTAGAGATTTCCTTATTTTCTTGTCTGCTGATTTTAAGATGATTAAAATGTTACAAGGCAGGCATGGTAGTGAATGCATATAATCCTTGCATCTTTGGGGGCTGAGGTAGAAAGAGCAAGAGATCAAGTCCAGCTGAGGTTACATGGGAAGTGCCTATATAACCCACCTCCTCCCCCCAAAAAAAAGAAACCAAAAACTTAGATTTTGTCCAAGAGTTATAGTTATTTCTAGCAGGGCTAGTATCTATCCTGCCATCTTCTTGCAAGTCTATTTTACCTTTTAAGCCTCATCTTCTTCAGTTGAAATATGTTTTGTGAAGAATCAGTGAGATAGTTAGTGTAAAGTTCCTACCCCTGTATCTGGCCCCTCAGTAAATATATTCTCTTACTTTTAAAAGGCTATTTCTGAGTTAAAACATAGATTGTTCCATTTTGTCATAATTTTATAGTCACATGGTACGTTAATACTAGGGGAATCAGAACAGAATAACCTAAAGTCTTGAAAAATTGTCTATTAGGAATTACAGTCAGGGAACAAGAGGCATCGTTTAAGTGGTAAGGTGCTAGCCATGAGTTAAAAAAGCAAAATGAGAGGACAGGCCTTGAGTTCCCGACCCAGAACCGGTGCACATGTACAAGCAAATACACACACACACACACACACACACACACACACACACAGGAAATAAAACTGGTTCTGTTATTTCTATTTCTATCCAAATAACAACCAAGTAATTTGACACCATTAGTAGCCTAGATCTTACCTGAGTGGTATGAGAGTTCTTGAAGGGAAATCCTCAATTAATTTGTACATTTCTTGAGACAAAGGAACTTGGAATCAAATAATACTCTGAAGGAAAATAAAAGAGATGCCATTTCCTATCACACACTAGGCTAGTCCTCAATTTTTTTAAACCATCTTTTATTGTTACAAAGTGTCAACTTGCACAAGAAGGTCCTTTGAAAGTCTTTGGTATGTTCAGTCTACCCAATGACCCTTCTTTAAAAAAATGACTTCTACCCTGTGCCATGTGGTCTTGGGCCCAACTCTGCTCTCATGTGGCAGAATTGACTCTTCTGCGTTCTTTGGGACACTTCTTCAGCAGGTGCATCGTGATATTCTTCACAGCCAGCATTGTCTCCATACAGGTGGGTCTGATGAGCATCTCTGGGAGTAAAAATCCAAAATGCCCAGTGTCACGTAGTTCAAAAGCAAATGCATAGGGTATTCCAGTTTTGTAAGCCCAATCCAAGGAGCTACCAGAGCTTACATCTACAAGTTAAAAAAAATTAGCCTTACTTAAGACTCTGCACAATTTTTCAAAATGTTTATATTATCCTGCTTACTAAGCATCATTCCAATAATATAACTTTTGGATTGACTTACCAGTAGTTACTTGACATAGATGTGTGTAATTTATAAATTGTATCTGCTACCATCTTTGAAGAATTCGTTTTGGTTTTGGTTTTGGTTTTTGGTACCAGTTTTGGAGCTTGAACTTAGAAGCTGGAGGGGTTTCCTTTCTGTTTAAAAAAAATTTTTTTTTTGTTTGTTGAAGGCTGGTGCTCTACCACTTGAGCTACAGCTCTATTTGCAGCTTTTTGGTGGTTAATTGGAATCTCGTGGACTTTCCTCTGGATCTCTGGCTGGCTTTGAACCTTGATCCTCAGATCTCAGCTTCCTGAGTCACCAAGAGTACAAAGCCGGAGTCATGGAGTGGCTCAAGATCTAGTTTTACCTACTGATGTTGGGCTTTCTGTTTTTAGTTCTGAGCACTCAGTTCTTCTTTCCTTTCAAGGTCTAAAATATTGGAACTTTGTTTCCAGAAAACTTCCTTATTTTTTCTGCCTCCCTAGTTCTCTCTTGTTAAACTTGTTCTCAGCCTTTAGCTTGGAGTTCTAGGACTCTAGTTTCATAGGAGTCCTCACCTGGCCAAGGCAATCACTAAATCACTAACTCCCCCCACCCCCCTCAGTCCCTTTTCTGCAAATCCTTTTTTGCAAATCCTCTGGCCAAGTGTTTCAGTTGTCACATTAAAGTCTTTTTCTGCTCCCATGATGCTCCTAGCTCCCCTCTCCCCTCCTCCCGTCTTTTTTTTTTTTTTAATAGTTTCATACTTAAGGTGAGCTAGGGAGGTCAGGTCTGACAGGCGCCATATTGGCCACATAGTTAATGGTAAGGTCTGGCATCTTGTCTTCATGATGACTCCACCTCCCAGGTGATGGGCATGCCGGAATCCTTGGAGGCAGGGGCCGGCACTTGGCTGATGGGTTGCTGGACCTGTCAGTCCGGTGTCTGGAACTGGGAATTCATGTGAACCTGCCCCCTCTATATAGGCATGGAACAGCATAGGGCCATTATGCCATGCTATGTGTCTCCGTGTTAGCCCCCTGTGTCCTGTCTCCTGGGCTCCCAATTCACCTCCGATCAGAGCTGAATTAGTTTGCTAGTATTGTCTGAATTGGTTTGTTGGTATTGTCCTTGTTCTTTGTTTCCTCGCAGGGCCTGCTTCCTAACAGTGTTAAGTGTATTTTCAGGCTGTGGGCCTTTGTTACAATGGGCTGCTTGTGGACTGCTAATGGTCTAATAAAGACTCCAAGATTTGATCCTTTAAAATGTGGCTTCTCTGATTATTTGCCTTATTACAAATGATTCTTTCTCATCTCTTCTTGTCTCTTCTTGTCACCTCTTGACACTAATTGTTACCATCTTCTCTGAAAGGAGAGGATCTCTTTCTTAAGATCTAGTTTGGTTCATTCCCTTTCTCTTACATCTGCATTTGCCTTGGCCAGAATACCTGAAGGTTCCTTATTCCACCTGCCCAGGCCACACACCCTTGGTGACCATTCTCTTTTTCTTCTTTGCCTGAGAACTCAACAAAGAATTTAGATATGCTGCTTCTACATCCTTAAGCAGTTTCAGTCTTGCTGATTATGTTTCTTTTTCTAGTAATATGTTAGACCTCAGGACTAACAAAACATTAGTTTAGCTCATTTGTTCAACTGAAGCCTCACCACTTGAGCCACACCTCCAGCTCAGCTTTTTGCTGGTTATTTTGGAGATCGTTTTATGCCTGGACTGGCTTTGGACCACAATCTTCTGGCTCTCAGCCTCTTGAGAAGCTGATATTATAGATGTGACCCACCAGCACCTGACTTCAATCTGGTTCTCATTTCTACTTATCCATTTAACACTGCTCTGGAAGGCCACCAAGAACTCCAAGCTTAATCTCCTTTTCTGGTTTCTGTTTTCCCCTCAGGTCCTACTTTCAGCCTCTCCACAGCACTTTATATAGCTGACAATCCGTGCTGGCAGCTCTGCCTTCTGGCCCTGTGACTTTACAAGCACAGAGCTGGCAACAGAGGCACTAAAGACAGCCTTCATGCCCTGTCTCCAGCACACCACCTCCTGTGTGATGTGCCTCAGTGTCTTCAAAAAGTAGATGGGGTTGTTGTGAAATGAAAAGAATACAGATCATTTGAAATAATTATTTTACATCTTTATATCCCCAACATCTAGACTGTAGTTTTTAATATGAGCTCTTACGAATCATTAAATGAATAATTGTTCAAAGAAAAATGTGCTATTCAGGCTTGGAATGTGGCTTGCCTAGCATGCATGAAGCCCTGGGGTTGATTCCTCAGTACAACATAAACAGAAAAAGCCGGAAGTAGTACTGTGACTCAAGTGGTAGAGTGCTAACTGAGCAAAAGAAGCTCAGAGACAGTGCTCAGACCCTGAGTTCAAATCCCAGGACTGGCAAAAAAAAAAAAGAAAAGAAAAGAAAAAAGAAAAGAAATTTCTATTCTTCTTTCAAATTAAACTATATATGATCCACTTTAGTATAATACTATTATTGTTGTTAAATTTCCAGAGAATGTTTATTTATGCATAATTACTTTTTTCTACTGTTGTTCTTAGGACCAATTAGAAGAGAATCATAATGTGAAAAATGACAGCTAAACGGCTCTGCTGTCTTTCAGATTCCTCTTGTGTTGGTATGGCTCCAATGTCCCTCTGGTTAGAGAACATTGGAACTAGAAACAGTAGTCACAGTGGCCAAAGCCAAGACAGTATGTGCCCACCGCTATGTGAGGGTTATGTGAACCACTCATTTCCATGGTAACAGACTATTCTCCATAAACATAACTATGACTGTGCCTTTATGCCAGGCTGAAAATGTGAACTGTTCATGAGAGTTTTAAAATTAATGTTTCAATGGGGCACACTAGTGTCTCACACCTGCAATCCTAGCTCCTCAGGAGGCTGAGATCTGAGGATCACAGTTTCAAGCCAGCCTGGGCAGAAAAGTCGCAGTATGACTCTTGTTTCCAATTGACCACTCAAAATCTGGAAGTGGAGCTGTGATGCTGTGGCTCAAAGTAATACAGTGAGCCAAAAAGAGCTTACGAACTGCGCGCGGGCCCTGAGTTCAAGCCTCATGACTGACAAAAAATAATTTAAAAAATTGTTTCAAGCCAATTGCTGGTGGCTCATGCCTATAATTCTGGCTACTCAGGAGGTTAAGATGTGAGAATGGTAATTCAAAGCCAGCCTGGACAGGAAAGCTCATGAGGCTTTTATTTCCAATTATCCACCAAAAAAGCCAGAAGTAGAACTGTGGCTCAAGTGGTAGAGTGCTAGCCTTGAGCAAAAAAGTTCAGAGACAGTGTCTAAGTTCTGAGTTCAAGCCCCAGGTCTGGCACACATGTAAAATTCATGTTTTAAAATTGCCCATATCCATATTATGTTGGTGTTTGTTGGTAATGTGATTTCCTTTCTATACTGTTGGATTTTTCCCCCCTCTATTGAAAAACAGCTGTAGCTTGGTATAGTGGTAGATGCCAGTAAACCTAACACTCAGGAGGCTGAGACAGAGAGATTGCCAGTGTGAGGCCAGCCTGGACTACATAAACAGAGACTCTCTTCAGAAGAAAAAAAAAAGAACAATAACAGAAACAAAAAAGATAGTTCTAAAAAGGTCATCAATATGAGACCAATGATCATGAGCTTTGAAAAAATCTCGATACTTGTATTATTCTCATTATTAGGATAAACTTACTAGACAAGCAGTGGTAATGGACATGTCAAGCTCTGTTCTAAAGGCAGAAGAAAATGAGAGGTAGGGCATTAAGGGCAGCTAGCTTGAGAAAGTCAAGGAGAAATTTGCTGCCTTACTGATATAATCAGATGCTAATATTTACACATACTCACGTACCATATTGTTTACAGTTATAAACATACACAGGCAATTAGCTACACATGATTTCTTGTTGGATTTTCTGGGTAATCAAGTTAATAACATTTTAGAATTTGACAGTCCATGAGAAAGGATCAATTGCAATTTCTGATGTTGCAATAATATTTCTATTTTGGAAACTGAAGCCTAGATTAATAATTCTGGCTAGAATGGTACATGCAACCTATTTAGGACTAAAAAAAGTACACCTTCCAGATCTTTATCTAAGTTCATTTCATGTTTCCTTATTTTATATAAAATGAGGAAGACTTTTAAATAATCTTTCAAGAGGAAATTCAGCTGTAGGAGCAATGTGCAAAAAAGCATTTCATAGCTAGAACAATGAAGGAAAGGAATGAAAAGGAAGCTATTGTAGAGGTGAAACATTTACTTCATTATCTTTCTGAGGCCCATCTCTAACCTTATACCACTTGCAATTGCTTAAGGCACCATTTTGGTGTTTTCTGCTGTGAAAAGTATCTCAATTCAAGTCCTAGTTATTACCACACACTTAGCATATTCTCAACTTAGAATTTGTTTAAATTAATACAGTGATTTTTTTTGTCAGGCTGTGTAAAACTAATCAGACAGAAACTCCCTCCATCTTCCTTTGGCCAAGTTGATAGTCACAAATTTCACTTTAAGGAGAATATACTCTCCTTTTAAAAAGGAAGTCCTGGCATAGGATATTGGTTTAAGAGATGGGTCTCATAGCATACACAGGAAACTTACACAACATGCTGGAGGCAGGTCCATATTTGTACTGTACGCCATGTACTGACTGAAGCGCCTTTACAGCTTCATGAGCTGCAGATTCCTGAGAAGAAACAAGAACAACCAAAAAACCTGTATTGCTGCATTGAAACTTCTAGCAACGTTGATATTGGGCTTAATTCTTGTTGGCTATCAGTATACAGAACACCCATGGGTACATTAGTTAATGAGTATTTTTAATAACAATATTATTTTACTCTTAGATCATATGGTATATTTTGCAACATATTTTACACTTAGTTTTTGTGGTGCTGGGGACTGAAATATACTTTACAACATATCCTTTCATTGGGGGTGATCCTCACAGTAAACCAGTGATCAATAATATTTCTATTCTACAGGTAAGTAAAACAGGCTCAGTAGTCCAGTGGGTATGCTGGGACTATGTAGCAAAGATGGAGTAAGCTGTGATAAGTACACATATTTTTTTCTCTTTTTTATTGTGAAAATATTGTACAGAGGGGTTACAATTACATGGGCAAGATAATGAGTACATTTCTTATCAAACATTGGAGCCTCCTCCTTTGTTTCCCCTTCCTATCCCTTCCCTTACTCCCTCTCTCCCCACCCAATCCCCCCCCTAAATTTGTAAAGTTCATTTTCGACATAACGACTTGTATATCTCATTGTTGCAGTACCCATATTTTTTGAGACTGACTTTGTGTCTTTTCCTCTTCAATGTAGTTTAGAGATACCAGTTACTGTTTGCTCCAGAATGTTTGACAGAGCAAGAGCAATGTTAGTCTTACTAAAAGCTCTATCCAGTCTTTAGTAATCTGTCAAGGTATAACAGATGCTTAATCAATATTTTTCATCTGAGTGTTGAGTAAGCATGCCTGCAAGAGTATTAAGGCAATCATATTGAACCTTAAGTATATATTTCAAAGGCTCAGTGTTTTAGTGGATAAATACAAGATATTTAAAATACATCTGGACCACTTAAAAAGCCACAGATAAAGATTGGTGGTGGTGGCTGCTGTTCTCTTTTTTCTTTCTTTCTTTCTTTCTTTCTTTCTTTCTTTCTTTCTTTCTTTCTTTCTTTCTTTCTTTCTTTCTTTCTTTCTTTCTTTCTTTTTCTTTTTTCTCCTCTTCCTCTTCCTCCTGCTCTTCCTTCCCCCTCCTCCTTGCCATTGTCTCCCACCTCCTTCTCTTCTTTGACTTGCTTCTCTTATTTTGTGTTTCTCCTTAGTGGAAACAAGAACATCAGTTTCAGAATGCTTCATGACTTCTAAAGTTACAGTCACCTCTCACAGGGCTTGGGTATGTGCAGAAATTCTAAGGTGGAACTCTTGCTATTAATGTCAAAAGTCAGGAAAAATCCTCAACATAGTCAAAATCCTAAATGGTGGAGATTCTGATATGATCTGTCCTTTAAAACATCCTAAAGCACTCCTTTTTCACAAGGAGTTAGATAAGTATTGTATAACAAGTGAGAGGAAGAGAAGTATATTGAAACCAGTATGCATTTCTCCCATTTCTATTTGCCTATGAATAATTTAATACTTTAATTGAAGCACTCTGGACAACACTGTGGTGTGTGTTGGTCTGAGTCCAACATTGGTGTCCTCATTCAGCTCAGGGACCCACAAGGCAGGGGTTGTAGCAAATGGTACCCTTTGTCAATGTTCAGGGACCAGGTTCTAGGAGTCAGCAGATTACTTGTTATTGATCTCAGTGATGATGGTATTCTTCTCACAGGAGCCAACAGAAAAAGGATGTAAACAACATAATGAGCTGTCTTCATGGAGACTCTTCTAAGATTTCAGTATCTTCTCCAACAGCCATAGCAATATTCCATAGCAAGGGAAGATATTCTACATTTAGAGGATTACTGAATTCTGCTAACCAGAAGACTTTTGTTTCTCATTATTTCAGATAACCAAACCCACAGAAAAGGAAATAAAGCTACTTTGCTTATTTATACAAAATTTTACATAGCTTTAACCTTATGAGTTCACTGTACATCTGCCATTTGTATATAGGTATATATTGATAAAGAGTTTAGATATGATTTATGCACAGAAAGGAGAAGTTTCATTGGATTTTCTAAGAATTCTTTTTAGTGATACAGTTAGATACCTCCTTAAAAGACTACTTAAGTGATCAAGTGATTCTTTTTTAGTGTGCTATTTTGTGGTTTGAACTCAGGGGTTTGTGCTCTTCGTTGGCTTTTAGACTTGAGGCTGGTGCTCTTCTACTTGAGCCACACCTTTACTTATGTAAGACAATTGGAGATAAAAGTCTCTTGAATTTGTCTGCCTGGTCTGGCTTTTAACTGTGACCCTCAGACCTTAGCCTTGATTATAGCATGAGCACTGATTCCCACTGATCCTTCTTTTTCCATTGTTTTTTTCTTTCCAATTGTTCAAAAGGAACTAAGCCTTACTTACTAGTCCTTAGTTAAGTAAGGAGCACATTTCTATTTACATATTTCTTTATTTGAAGTGACTTAATGACTTTAAACGGTAGCAGAAAATGACTCAAATATGGATGGGATGTTTTTGAACCATTCTGGCAGAATTTATTCATTTCTTCTTAATAGTCAAGGATTGAGTTTCTGAGATTTTTTTTTTTAATTTTAGTTTCAATGATTAATCTTATGTTTAACAGACTTCAGGATTTCTTTTTCTTTTTTCTTTTTTTGGGTCCAATTGTGGGGCCTGAACTCTGGGTCTGGGCGTCGTCCCTCAGCTCTTCAGCTCAAGGCTAGCGCTCTACCACTTGAGCCACATCGCCACTTCTGGCTTTTTTCTTTTTGCTTAGATGGTGCTGAGGAGTCGAACCCAGGGCCTCAGGCGTGCAAGGCAAGCGCTCTACCACTGAGCCACCTTCCCAGCCCCAGACTTCAGGATTTCTAACCAATGGCATTAGAGACTTGTTTAGTGAATGGTTATTCACTATGGTGGGGGAGAGCGGCAGGCCTAAGCATCATAGAATATTTAGTCTCAACCTTGGCCTCTGTCTTCTAGATGCCATCCCTCCTCCCTCTTGTGCCTCCTGACACTGTTACAAGCTGATTGGGAGGCAAATTCATTCATGGCTATTAACTGTTGACTTACTCTTATGCCACATCCTCCAAACTGAAGACCAAAAGAAAATAAGCTGAACTTATGGCAGGGGGATGGATTTTAAACTATAGAAAACATTCTCACCAAGAATGCTTTTATTTACTGCAATGCCTTATCATCTGTTATATAAATATAAATAGACTCTGTTCCCACAAGGGTTGAATGTTTGCCTATAGAAATATTATGATATAGGTGTCCAGGGTGTCAGGTCAATAAAAACAATGGCTATAGTGAAGCCATAGCAACTGAGTAGAAGCCTATTTGACCCACAGCATAGCTGACTCTGTAGACTGTAACTATAGTCTTTACAATTTTTGCAAAGAGAAGGAATTTGTTCAGAATTCTTGGAATGCTAAGAACAAAGCCCACTTTGGTCAGAATAAAAAGCTATCCCCCAGGGTTTTTGTTGATTCTTTACATCCTCTATTCCTTTTAGGCCTTGTCCATCTACACTAGAAATTTCTGAAACCCCAAGCAGTTTGGTGCAAGATTTAGAGTTCCAGGTATAATGTAAAGGGAAATGTGTCTTCCTCTTTAATAAAAATGCTTTTAGTATCATAATATAATAAAAATAAATAAATACTTGGTCTTAGTTCTGGGTTCTTGACATGTCTTTTCTAAAACACTTAGAACTTCAAGAATGATGAGTCTTTGAGAGATGACTGGTAACTGGAAGCTTCTAGATAAATTCAGGATAGAGGTCTAGTATCAGAAAGCCCTGGAACTTTTAGCCTGATATCCTAGCCTTTGTGAGATTTGTTGAATCACCAATGGACAATGATATGTTCAACTATGCATAGGTAATGTTGCCTTTATAAAGCCCCCTGGGGTTTGGAGGACAGGGTCGGTGAGCATGTAGAAGTACTAGGAAGGTGGTTTACCTGGAGGAGGGAAAGAAGCTCCATGGCCTTCCCCTCTTCTCTTTCCCTTATCTTAGTCACCTCTTCCATTTGGCTGTTCCTGAGTTGGGTACTCTAAAATACATTAGTAAGTGTAAGTAAAGCACTCTCCTAGTGTCACTGAATCATTCCAGTGAATTACTGAAACTCAGGAGAGGCTGGGGGGCTCTGGGACTGTTCAGCCAAGTCACTCCGTTAGGTAAAACGGGAACCACCTACTTACAGTGGATCTATACCATGGAGGCAGGCTGCCACGAATCCTGGGTAGCTGGTGTTAGAATTGAATTGAATTGGGCACCACATAGTTTGTGTCGGAGAAGTGGTGTTAGAAAATACTACATGTTTGATGCCAGGAATTAAGCAACAACAATTTCTCAAACATTCATACAGACTGGAATACAAAATGTAACTTTATGTCTCAGTGAATGTTGACAAGTTAAGCGCATTCTTGTAACCAGTACCCCAGTCAAGGATCAGACAATGGCAGCAGCCTAGAATTCCTGTGGTTTTATTTTTTTCCCACGGCTGCTTCCCTGTCTCCATTTTTCCCTCAAAAGTAATTGCTGTCCTAACTTCTAAAATTTTTATGTATTAGTTTTTCTTGGTTTTGAACTTTACAGTCCTTTAGGTGCTATAGGCTCTGAAATGAACTCACTTTATGCTGAATTATGCTTGTTGGGTTTCTGAGATAAGAAAAAGGGAGCTCTTCCATTTTCACTTTAAAGTAATCTTATGGCTGAAAGCCTGCTCATTCTTAGTTGTAGCTTGTCAGACGCATGCCCAGAGACGTACTAGCATTAAGCAAATAGCACTTATTAATTAAACTTGCTTTTAATTAATGAGAGTTAGACTATAATTTATGAACGATTATTGACTCAATAAAGTTAATTACAGTCCTGCATATGTGACCCAGACTGTAATACTAATCAAATCCATCCTGACCTTTTCTATGTAAGCCGTGGTAAGAATGAAAATCAGCTGGAAATGATTGCATTGTGAGACACAATGGTTAAAAATCAACAACTCTGGAGCTACACTTAGTGATGAGTCCTGGAAAAGGTGAACATTAGTAGCCATGTGCCCTTAACATAACTATATAATCTTCCTGGACCTCAGTTTCCTTATCTGTAAATTGGGGATATGAATTATGAAAAGCCAGGCACTGGTGGCTCACACCTGTAATCCTAGCTACTCAAGAAGCTGAGATTTGAGGATCGCAGTTCAAAATCAGCGAGGGCAGAAGAGTCTGTGAGACTCTTATCTCTAATAAACCACTCAGAAAACCAGAAGGGTGGTGTGGCTCAAGTGGTAGAGTGCTAGCCTTGAGCTGAAGAGCTAAAGGACAGTGCCCAGGCCCACAGTTCAAGCTCCATGACAGACCAAAAAAAAAAAAAAAGAATTATGAAGAAGTTGGGCATGGTGGAACCCAAATATAATACTTGTACTCAGGAGACTAAGGCAGGAGCATCTTGAATTCAAGGCCAGGCTAGCCTATATAAACCTGTCTCAAAACAAGTTATGAAGAGCAAATGAGTTCATATACAATACTCATTAGGATAAATACAACATATTTGCTATTGTCACTACTACTAAGATCACCTTAGCATCTGAAAGGAGCCATGGTGTCTGGCACACACCTTTATATAGAGAGTCAAATACTTACCACACAGCCAAAATTGGGGATTGTTGCATACTTGTAAGAATAGGGATATAGCAACATCTGTGCGTATGCGTGAAAGGAGAGGTAAGCCTTAATGTGATTTCTGTGTTTCCGGAGGAATTTCGATACAGCTTTCACTTCTGGCTCAGATTCTGGGAAAGGTCCACAGTATGTGTCATCACAAGGGTGCAAAGAGGCACCTTCACCTGCCAATCAGGACAGAAAACAGGGTGAGAGCGCAAGCAGCAAGAAAGCAGGAAACACCAGTCAACTTAGATGTGCTTGAAAACTCAGACAGTGCCTTCTATTTTCATTTCTATAAGCAGGTATTAAGGAATTCATCTATTTTTTTATTTGTAGAATATAGTTACTAAAAATTTTGAGATAACTGAAACCCTCATGGGCAATAGGAGAGCTGAATGGAAACCTTGCTTTAAAGGAATGGTTCTCTCCTCTGTCAGTTCCTGTTCTCTAGAGAACTAATCCAACAGAATCCCCTAGATAGGCTAGGCTTCCTATTTACATGCCCTATAATACCTGCACTCGTTTCATAGCATTCAACACACTTGTAATTAGTGTTCAATATTTACTTATTTAACATCCCACCGATGTTTATACTGTTTTAGGTGCCTGGGATACCTTAGAAATAACACAGGAAAAAAATCCCAACTCGAATAGAAGCCTATTATTTCCTCTTCCTCCTCTTCCTCCTCCTCCTTTTTTCTTCCTCCTTATCTTTCTCCTCCTCTTCTTTCCCCTGTCTTCCTCTTCTTCCTCCTGTCTCTTTTCTCCTCTTTCTTTCTCCCTCTTCTTCCTTTTCTTTTCCTTCTCCCTCTCCCTCTCTATTCCCCCCATCCCTTTCCTTTGGCAGTACTGGGGTTTGAATTTAGGGCTTCATTCTTGTTCTGCAGGTGCTCTACTGCTGTACCATATCTTCAATCCTCTGAATCTACATTCTTTCTCTCTAGCTTCTTTGCTCAGTGTAGACCAACACTGTATTTCACCCCCCCCCAAATACTTAGCATCTGAAACAATAGCACAGTAAGCATTTTACACACATATAGTGGATAAATCAATGTCAGATCAAAAGAAAAATATAAGTCAAGTGCTGGTGGCTCACACCTGTAACCATAACCACTCAGGAGGCTGAGAGCTGAGGATCTTGGTTTAAAGCCAGCCCAGGCAGAAAATTTCCCATAAGATTCTTATCGCCATTTAATCACTCAAAAACAAGAAGTGGAGCTGTGCTAGCCTTGTGTGAAAGGGGCCCAGGCCAGGCCCTGAGTTCAAGCCCCATGACAAAGACAAAAAAAAAAAAAGAAGAAAAAAAGAAAAGAAAAAATATGTAAGTATAAGATATAGACGTTGATATAGCAAGCACACAGAAATGGGCTAGAAATAATTGTGCAAATCACATGTCTAACACATTTCTATTATATTTTTAGATTAGCAACATTCAAATGCCTCCTAATTATTGTGGGGGTCAGTTATGGTTTAGTTAAGAAGGCTTCAAAACTAAATTTTATTTACTGAGAAAAAAGCCTATCATATAGGGAAAAGTTAGGAGGAGGTCTGTGAAAGGAAAGGAAGAAGATAGAATCACTGAGCCATTTCAGTTTTAAGAAATTTTGGAAATAAGTTATTCCTCAAGGTTATTTCCCAGTATGGGCTATTACCACTCATTTAGAAAATAGTAACTCGAGAAGTTCATGACAAATGTTTGGTGGTTTTGTAGCATAGTCCAATCTGCTGAATAGGAACAGAGAACTAAAGCAATTCAGGCTTGATCTTGAGAATATTAAGTATGGTTCATGATGTTGGAGAGTCAAGAGTCAAAAGAGGGGAACTCAAAGCAACTGGCATTTCCTTCTTCTGAATCTCATTCTGGAGGTATCCCAGATGCAAGTATAATGTAGGTGGGAGTTGGAATATACTGTAAAGACTACAGCTGGTAGTCTGAAGGAAATGGGAAAATAAGAGCTATCTGGGAAATAGCAATGTAAAGCACTGGAAAAACCAAAACACAAACTGAACAACTAATTCCAGAGAGAACAAACCTAATGAGCCAGAGAAAACAAGAATGTACAATAATACTAATGCATATTCTCAAGGGCAGCTAGGACACTAGAAATCATCAGGGACAAGGAGTTATTAAAAAGCAACCACAACCAGATGTAGTAGAAATAGAAAGCTTAATTCATGGGTTAAATGAATACAGTTGATGAAAGTATTAATGAGGAGTGGGTTAGAAACATTCCCAGAAGTCCTCTAAAAGGCATACATAATTAGAAAAATGACAAACAAATTAAAGGATATGAAAACTAGAATAACTATCAATATATAATTAATAGGAAAACTAGATGGAGAGAAAAAATAAAGTTAAATATTTGAAGAGAGGTTAATTAAAATTCTTCTACAATGAAGGAAAGACTTAACAGACTTGGTCTTGTATTGAACAAAAGGGGCAAAACAGAAAATGCCAAGATTTGGCATATTAAAGTAAAAGGAAATAATTCTAGGGAAGATAAAAGCAGGTTGTTTAGAAAAAAACAGAAACAAGATGAACATTTGATTTTTTTTCAAGAACAGCACTAGAGAGATGGTTTGAGGGGCTGGGAAGGTGGTTCAGTGGTAGAGCGCTTGCCTTGCATGCCTGAGACCCTGGGTTCGATTTCTCAGCACCACATAAGCAAAAAGAAAAAAGCCGGAAGTGGCGCTGTGGCTCAAGTGGTAGAGTGCTAGCCTTGAGCTGAAGAGCTGAGGGACAGCGCCCAGGCCCAGAGTTCAGGCCCCACTACTGGACCCTCCCCCCCCAAAAAAGAGAGATGGTTTGAAAGTATACTCTGCACAATATCTAGGAATTAATCTACCTAAGAATGAAAACCTACTAGAAACAACATCTTTTTAGTGTATGTTTAGTGTATATTAATGTACAAAGCAATTTCGTTGTGATATTTCCATACATGCATATGTGTTATAATCCAATTTCCCCTTTCTACTACTCACTCATGTCTTCCCATTTTCAAACAATTTTTAACTAGTTTCATTATTCTATTTTCTTACATGTGTATGAAGTATTTGGATCATATTTACTTCCCCTTTGCCATTTCCTTTCACTCTACCTCCCCTTTCCCTCCAAATTGTCCACCCACCCAAGTTCTGACATGAATACATTGTGTATGTTCCACATATATTTCTCTTTCACAATATTTCTCTTCAACAGTCTGCCTTATTTTACTTAACATGATGATTTCCAGTCCTATCCATTTTCCTATTTGCTTTGTTTTTGTTTCTGGTTTTTGTTTTGTTTTGTTTTGGTCAGTCATGGGCTTGAACTCAGTGCCTGGACCCTGTCCCTTAGTTATTTTGCTCAAGCACTCTAACACTTGGAGCCACAGTGCTATTTCTGGTTTTCTGGTGGTTAATTGGATATAAGAGTCTCAGAGACTTTCATGCCCAGGCTGGTTTTGAATCACGATTCTCAGATCTCAGCCTCCTGTGTAGCTAGGATTACAGGTGTGAACCACCAGCACCCAGCCTCCTATTTGTTTTGATAGTTCTGAGGTAGAATTCAGGACCTCAAACTTGTTAGGCAAACACTCTACCACTTAAGCCAGGTAGCCAGTCCTCCATCTATTTTCCTATGAATAACATAATTAGCAGTAAAATCTTAAAAATCTACTAAAAGGTAAGTAAAGATGTCAATTATTCTTTATGTATGTATGTATTTATTTATTTTTAATTGGGTTTACACTTTTCTTTTTTTTCTTTTTTTCTTTTTATTTTTTATTGTGAGAATATCGTACAGAGGGGTTACAATTACATGGGCAAGATAACGAGTACATTTCTTAGCAAGCATTGTTGTCTCCTCTTTGTTTCTCCTTCCCATCCCTTCCCATACTCCCCTCCTCCCCCCACCCGATCCTCCCTTATTTATTTTTTTTCAGTTCAATTTAACTTAAAATCAATTTAGAGATGATGGATTTGGGGGACTCAACTAAAGAAAAATTCTTTTTTCTTTTTCTTTTTATATGTTTTCTCTCACATTTGTTAGGTTCTAATGCTCATTATGGTCTTGGAGTAGAAATAGAATTAGGTGTAGAAGAGGGTTTCATTTTGGTGTGACCAAAATATACCACAGTATCCTTCAATAGATTCATCCCCTCCATCTCTCCCCTTCATCCCTCTCTCCTTACTGAACCAATCTCAATGAGCGTTATTGTTCCATGTTTAAATGAGTACATACAGTATTTTGACCATAGTCACTATTCTCCACCCATTCCTTTACCATTAGTGACAGGTCCTGTTTTGAATTTCTGTCTTTCATTTTTAAAGTACATGTTAATTCAGAACTAAAAATTTTAAGTAGTTTTCTGACGTTGATTTTTAATGGATACATAATAAGTGCACACATTTATGGAGTACAATGGGATAATTTGATATGCGTAATAACCACTAGGGTGAACATAGATTATGTCTTTGTATTTGGTGCCTATGAACTTTTTTCTAGTTCTTTATGAAATGTAAAATAAAGAAAAAAACAGACACAAATATCATAAGTTACCAAAAACTTACTATAAGTATCTATCTTACTGTATTAAGAATGCTAGAACATAATCTATTTCACTGTATCTTGGTATCCATTATTAAACCTCATTCATCTTTACCCTTCCTAGACAATAATACCTCACTGCAGTTTGTCTATATAAGTGAGAACATGAAGTACTTGACTTTCTTTGTCTAGCTTATTCTACTGGCCATATCATTTTCTAGAAGAACTCTACAATTTTTGAGAGAGATAACTTGCTAGGGGAAATCTTAGAAGAGTAAAGAATAGAGACTTACCCTAGCAAGCACTAAAACATCTTGCATAGGAATAACAATAATGACATGATTATCAATCAGGAATAGATTAGTAGACCAATGAAACAGAATAGATAGAAGCATGCCATAGAGAATCACGAATTCTTATGGAAAAGGTTGCTTGTTGCATGATGTTGAGAAAACTAGCTAACTACATAGGGAAAATAGAATTGATAATTACTTGTGTGGGTGTGTATACATAAGTAAAATTTAAATTTAAAAATTATGGTAAGGAAGCCAAAACCATAGATTTTGTTTAGTAGTAGGTGCTTTCTCTAATCCCTTTCCTTCATTATCCTTCTTGGATGGGCTTCCAGAATGTGGAGGAAATTATGAGAGGTGTTTTTGTTTTGTTTTGTTTTAGTTGTTGCTTGTTTTTAATACTGGGTTTGTGATTTTACAACACTCAAATTGTAGGTACCTCTATCTCTTTTCATTTTAATTATTTTTTTTTAACAGAGTCTGTGTCTTTGCTTGGGACAGCCTGGTCCACAATCCTCCTACGGGATGACAGGTCATACTCAACTTTTACTGGTTTAGATGAATAGTCTTACTTATTGTATCCAAGCTGGCCTCCAGCTGTGATCCGTCCCATCTCTACTTCCCAAGGAGGTAGGATTATAAACATTATTCATCATGGACAGCCTAAG
Source organism: Dipodomys ordii (assembly GCF_000151885.1). Taxonomy (NCBI): domain Eukaryota; kingdom Metazoa; phylum Chordata; class Mammalia; order Rodentia; family Heteromyidae; genus Dipodomys; species Dipodomys ordii. The sequence continues at coordinate 1,516,405 of NW_012267406.1, forward strand.
AAATATGTTCTTGGGCTGGGAAGGTGGCTCAGTGGTATAGTGTTTGCCTTGCATGCATGAGGCCCTGGGTTCGATTCCTCAGCACCACATAAGCAGAAGAAGCTGGAAGTGTCACTGTGGCTCAAGTGGTAGAGCACTAGCCTTGAGCTGAAGAGCTGAGGGACAGCGCCCAGGACCAGAGTTCAGGCCCCACAACCAAAAAAAAAAGAAATATGTTCTTGAATAAGTGTTGATGAAGATTCTGTATAGGGTGCAGGGTGTGGAGGAGGGCTTTGAAAACTGACCACATTTAATGAAATAAAAACAATAAAATAATAATAATAAAATAATACATGATAATAAAAATAATAAAAACAATATTGGAAAAAATAGAAAGAAAAGAAGAAAGAAAAGTTTCTAAGAAAAATTTTAGATTACAGCATTTTTCAAATTCTCTTTGTTTTTGTTGTGTCACTCAGGGTCTGTACACTGTCCTTTAGCTTTTTAACTCAAGGCTTGTGCCTCTTGGGTCACAGCTCAACTTCCAGCATTCTCTCCTTTTTTGGTGGTTCACTGGAGATAAATCTTTCCTGCCTGGGCTAGCTTCAGACCTGAGTTCTTAGATCTCAGTCTCCTGAGTAGTTAGAGTCATAGATGCGAGCCCCAGTACCAGGCTCAAATTCTGTATAAAATAATTTTCAAAGTATATTTTGAACATTTGGAAAGCTTTTTCTTATTTCTCATTTTTATTTTTAATTCCCTTCACTTCCTCAAATCAGATAAACTATACAAAACAAAGGATACTGAAATCAAAGAGTGACCAGGGGGTGGGGGAAACAAAAGAAAAAAGAAATAACTGCAAAAAAGTACACTGAAAAACAAACAAACCACAAAACCAAAAACCAGAGAAAAACTCTTCTTTCCATATCTGGAGTTCATTTCAACTAGCATCATTTTATATGATCATATATACATAGCTATTAAGTTATTAAGATCCTCTGTTAGGACTATCGTAGGCATATACTAATTATTACAAAGGAGGGAAACCATGAAGCCATTGTTTCTTTGGGTCTGCCTTACTTCACTTAATATGATCTTTTTCTAAGTCTTCCATTTCCTTACAAATGGGGAGATGTCATTCTTCTGATAGAAGCATAGAATTTCATTGTATATATATATATATATACCACATTTTCTTGATTCATTCATCTACTGAGGGACATCTTAGCTATATATCAGAATTGACTCCCACAGATTGGGAGAAGATCTTCATTAGCTATAAAGCAGACAAGGGCCTCATATCTAAAATATACTTAGAGCTAAAAAAATTAACCCTCCCAAAACAAATCCTTAAAGAAATAATCACTCTATTAATAAGTGGGCTAAAGAAATAAAAAGCGACTTCTTTGAAGAGAAAATAAGAATGAACCCCAAGATAGGGACACAAGAGGTTTTTTCTCTCCTGCTGTTGTTTTAATGTACTATGTAATTTTTTTTTGTTTCTTTTGTATGTTCTTCCCCCATGGTATAACCTCTCTTGTCACTGTATTTGATTCTGGTGCCCTGTATCTTATATATACATTTTTTTAATTTGGGGAGGGGAAGGGAAATAACAAAATGCTGAAATAAGGATACAGGTTGACCCATTGTAATAATGAGATGTACAAGACACTATGTTGAAAATGAACTTTACAACTTGGAGTTGGTGGTGGTGGGGAGTTCGGGAGGTGGGGAGGGAAGGAATTGTAGGGGAAAAACAAAGGAGGGGGTAACAATGCTCAAAAGGAAATGTTCTCATTACCTTACTCATGTAACTGTAACCCTTCTGTACTGTACCTTTACAATAAAAAAATACTTTAAAAAAGAATGGCCAATAGCCACATGAAGAAATGTTCAACATCTCTGGCCATAAAAGTAATGCAAATCAAAACAACATTGAGATTTCACTTCACCCGTTAGAATGACCATTATCAAGAAAATAAATAATATGGGGCTGGGAAGGTGGCTCAATGGTAGAGCACTTGCCTTGCATGCATGAGGCCCTGGGTTCCATTCCTCAGCACAACATAAGCAAAAAGAAAAAAGCCGGAAGTGGCACTATGGCTCAAGTGGTAGAGCGCTAGACTTGAGCTGAAGAGCTGAGGGACAGCGCCCAGGCCCAGAGTTCAGGCCCCACGACCGGACCTCCCCCCCAAAAAAAGAAAAAGAAAACAAATAATAGCAGATCCTAGCATGGATGTAAATAAAAAGGAACACTACTACACTGTTGGTGGGAATGTAAACTGGTTCAGCCATTTTGGGAAGCAATATGGAGGTTCCTCAAAAGACTAAACTAGAGCTCCCCTAGGACCCAGCAATCCCTCTTCTGGGCATTTACCTATGATTACAAACAAGGCCACACTAAAGCTATCAGCACAACCATGTTCATTGGAAAGGTTTTTTTTTTTTTTTAATAATTCTATCACTAGTAGAATCTGAATTTGAAAACTGATTCTTTGTGCAAATCAATACCATGACTATGCTTCTATCATGAGCTCCTAGTTCTTTTGGACTCACTATGTATCAGGCTCTGTCATGCAATATTTTCCTTAATCTTCACATCTACCTTTTGTGGTATTCAGTATTATAATCAAAATTTTATCAGAACAACAAAGAAGTAAACTATACATCTATAGGACAAAACATAAATCAGATCATGTGCAATTATGCAAAAGGCTAGCTGGGCATGGTACCTCACATTTGTAATGCTGGTATTTAGGAGGCTGAGGCAGAAGATCATGAGTTTGTAGCAAGCCTGAGCCACATAAACCAAACAAAAACAAAAGAATAAAGATAAAATACAAAACAGTAACTGCAAAGGGTTTAAATTTCATAATTAAAAGTAAAAATTGAATACACCAAACAGCACTGGTTGAGTATCTACTGACTTAGGTATTAGGGATGCAAATGAAGTAACCAAATACTTTGAGAAACATACAGATGAGCCTAGAGGGCAAACACATAACTGAAAATATTCAGAAAGCAGAAAGAAGGGGTAATTACCCTACTTGAGTGATCAGAAAAGTCTTCAGAGGAGATATGTTTCTTGGAACATGTAAGGTTTGAAGGATACATGTGTGGTGGTCAGAATAAACCAAAAATATAAAAGCAAGATATATTTAATTCTAAAATTTAACACAAAATGTGAGTCAGGGAAGTTTGGTAATGAACCTAAAATAGTTATTAGGGACTGGTTAACTCAGCATCTTATAAATTAAATTATTATATGTTATGCTAGGAGGTAGAGATCTTTTATGCATCAAAAATACACCAGTTGGGCTAAGCGTGGTAGCTCACACTTGTAATCCTAGCTACTCAGGAGGTTGAGATCTGAGGATCGTAGTTCAAAGCCAGCCCAGGCAGCAAAGTCTATGAAACTCTTAACTTCATATAATCAACAAAGAATCAGAAGTAGAGCTGTGGCTCAAGAGGAAATATTCTAGTCTCAAGCAAAAAAAAAAGCATTGGGACAGCACCCAAGCCAACTTCAAGCCCCAGGACCAGCATAGACAGTCAGTCAGACAGACAGACAGACAGACAGACAGACAGACAGACACACACACACACACACACACACACACACACACACACACACACTCAGTGTTAGATTTTCTGCAGCAGCTCTACCCACTGTCATTCTGGAGCCACCACTGCATGCTCTTCAAACGGACACTTCCCCACTCATTATCTTGTCATGGTAGGGATATTAATGCAAGGCTCTGTTTGCAGGGTGCAGGTGTCTTTCATAAGGCAATTTTGACTTGGGAAGTCCCCGTGGGTTTAGCTTCATCTTTTTTTATACTTGTTCTCATATTTGAGTCTCTTCCAACCCTTCTCTTTCCCTTCTCCTTTCATAGGTTTCTAAACTGGGTCATAGTGTTTCACTTTCCCACCCTCTCCTTGCTTCCTGTCCCTTATTGGTCATGGAACGTGGGTCTGTGGCCTTTTCATATTCAGGTAAGATATTTGAATATAAAATATTTATCCACCATTGCCTAATCTGGTGGTGTCTAGAAGAAAGGTTTTCTCCAATAAATCTCTTGGGCATCTAACAGTGTCATTGCCTGGGAAGTCCCAACTTAACATAAATGAAGGTTTTTAAAGAAAGGTTTATTGAAATATAATTTACATACAATTAACCCTTTAAAGGATATAAGACAGTGATTTTTCACCCACTTCCAGAGCTTTGTAACTATTATTGCTGATTTTAGAACCTACTCATTATTTCAACAACAGCATTCTCATTAAGAGAATTTTCATTACCCCATTATTAGGGGGTCAATTGATATTTCTCTTCCTTAGCCTCTCAATTTTTAAGGGTTAAAAGACATGGTCAGATTTTCATTTTACATTGATCTTGTCCGAGTTTATAATGATAGCCCCAAGTCTATAATTAAGGAAATCAGTTCAAGATACAAATACAACAATCCAAGCCAGAGATGTGGATAGCTGGAATTAGGGTGGCCATATTGGGAATGGTAACAACAATTGAATGGGAGGGATGGAGGGAGGGAGGAAGGGAGGGAGGGAGGAGAGTAGAAAGGAAGGGAAAGAGGAAAGGAAGAGAAAAGTGAGTAGGGTACCAGGGAGGAAGAGCGAAGGAGGGAGAGAAAGACAGAAAGAGAGAGGCAGCAGGGAGGGAGAGAAGACAGAGACAGAGACAGAGCGTGTTGGGAGAAAGATCTAGAAACAACGGGAATGTGTAGACTCAACCATCTGTTGAAACCTAGGCCTTGACTACTAGGTAGGATTTCTTTTTTTGTTTCTTTATTGTGATCACATTTATAATAAACTTTAGATATGTTTGCCTGCTATATATTTGTCATTTATTATTTTTGAGCTAATATGTGAACACACAAAAATAAAAATTAAAGAATGGCTTTACAGATAAACAATAATTGAATGTTTTTTAATTAATCATGCAGGAAAATGTAATTCTCTTAAAATAAGGATGAGACAGATGAAATCTAACTTAAGTACTTTAGCAGTGTCCAGAAATTATTTTTCCTAAATGAATGTAAGATGTAAATTATGCTATAAAAGAACATGTGCACATTAAATTCTTGGTTGATCTCCCAACTGGAATTTTTAGTGCAAAAGTATATATTCTTCAGTCTTTCTGGATGTTTAAAAAGAATCGTTTATTTCTCTAAGAATATCCATTACAGAGTTAATTTGATATATACATAGATAATGGCCATAATTGAATATTTGGTAGAAAGAAAGAATATGCAATTGTATAAAATGAGATAGTTAAAGGTATCTTTTGGACAGAAAAAGAAAATGAACTAAAGAATGACAGCAGTTTGCTAGGCCAGTAATATGCTAATAATTTTCTCCAATGTTTTATTTCTATAATCTTATTTCAATTTTATGAAAATAGAGTAGAAAAGAATAGATATCTGAGACTTTTTTTGTTTTTGTTTTATGTTGTAAATTGTGGGGCTTTAACTCATGGCTTGGACACTTTCCTTAAAAAAAAACCCAAACAAATAACCAATGGTTTTAGCTGGTCACCTGTGACTCATGCCTGTAATCCTAGCTACTTAGGAGTCTGAGATACAAGGATTGCAGTTCAAAGTCAGCTTGGGCAGGAAAGTCTGGGAGACTCTTATCTCCAGAAAACCGGAAGTGGTGCTGTGACTCAAAGTGGTAGAGTGCTACCCTTGAGTGAAAGAGCTGAGGGACAGAGCCCAGGCCCTGAGTTCAAACCCTATAACTTACAAGAAAAAAAAAGTTTAGAAAGTTTAAAAGGTAAATAAGAAAAAACAGAAAAATAGTTGGCTTTATCTTACATTTCTCAGCCACTGATCTCTGAAGAGTTGGTAGATATATACCAGGGTACTCTAGTGAGTAATATCTAGGGAAATCAAAGTTATTTTGTGTGTTTTTAAAAATCAGTTGTTTTAATATTTGTTGCTATTTTTGCTTATTGCTTTAAGATTTCTTACAAGTGGGCTCAGAATGCCATGAAATTTAAAAATTTTTAGTCTTTTAAGATAATTTTTTTGGGGAAGGGATTGGGGCCATATGCCTAGCATGTACAAGTCCCTTGGTTCAATCCCCAGCACATACAAAACTTTCATGCTCACTCCCATTCCAACCTTAAGTAAAATCTATGCTCAAAATTGGACACAGTTGTCAATATAGTTTACAAATATAGACACATATGTGTGTTTATATACCATGCATGCATATATGAGTATTTACACAGGTATAGTTATTCATTCATATTTAGGAACAATTGCTTGGTTACAAAATAGAATTATAATCACACATTTTTGCCTCTTGCTTTTTTCTTTCTTCAACTGTATTTTGTAGAGCTGTATGTACATCACCTTGAATTCAATCTTTTTACTGCACTGTATTGTAATTGATGTATAATTTAGTCTCCTATGTGTTTACTTTTGGGAGCTGTGCTTATTTTTCTGTCTTCTCTGCTTCTGGCACGCTGAACAGTATTTCATTAACGAAAGTAGGGCCACTACAACTCATCTGATACAAACAATACTGCAATAAATATCAAAGTACACGTCCTTGCATCTGAGCAAGAACATTTCCATGGTACAGACTCAGAACTAGGACACTGGCATGAATGATCAGTTCATATGACTTAACATTTTAAAATTTCTAAGAAGATATTTTAAATTCACATTGACTTTTGGTCAGATTGCCCACTAAAATTGTTACCACAGGCAGTGTAGGAGTACCATTTCTTTTTAATTCATACAAGAAATTACCTGCAAGTGTATCATCTTGTCAGATAGCAAAAAGATAATCTACTAGTTTTTCTGTAAATATGTGTGTTTATCTTTATTTTAGATTGAAATCTTTCCTTAATAATGTTCTTAGCTTGTTTTGAGTTGTTTGTCTTTTCCTTAGCTGTATATAAAAATAGTTCGTATGGATATCTGCCATCTGCATTGCCTTTTATACTAGAATATATAATTTTTCCATTTATTTATGGCAATGTTAGTCATTTAATATATTAAACTTTATGATCACGGTGTATTTTTTAAATGCCTCTTTTGGTTTCTTGTTTCGTTTAAGAAAACTTTAACTATTGTTAAAGACGAAAAGTACTTTCTAGATTTTCTTCTAAGAATTTGCTACCCCATTTTTCTCCCCTTTCCAGCTCAGTATTTAACCTTTCTAGATTTTGTACATATATAACATGTGGTTGTTTCTGGATGAATAGCCATTTCTGTAATTATTAAGTATCCTGTTATCTCCCATTGAATTAAAATACCACATTGGTCATAAAGTCTGCTACATGTTTGGACCTATTCTTGGCCCCTCTGTTTTCTGCTGTTGTTTTTTCTATTCCCATATTATTTCCATATTTACTTATATCAGCGTTGAAGTATATTCTGGTGCCAGAGTCTTTTATAGTTTTACATTTTATCTATTTACTTATTTTTCTCATAAGCTTCATAATTCTATTAAATTTCTAGAATTAAAAATATAAAAATATAATATATATTATATAAATCTATATTATAAGTACAGTTATAGTCAACTCACATTATTTGGAGAGGACTTTTATTGAATAACCCAATATAAGGTGAAATTAGGCCATTGTCCTAATTAGGTTGGGTTTTTGTTCATCGTTCATAGTTATTTTCCCCTTTACTATGCCTTCTTTATCATTGTTGCTCATGTATTACTGCAAATGGATAACTTATTCAGATGGTCTTCTAGAACAGTGTGGAGAAAGCACTTCATGAGGCTATCAGTATTCCTTGCATCTTTTCTCTTGTCCTCTATCTTTACCACTACTAAATGTAACCTGGGGAATTAATCACTTGAACCATCTCTTTAAACTTCATTTACTATATACTATATACAAAATAAAATGTGATCTATTAAACAAATTTTTATGTATAATCTACTTCTTGCTTGCTTTCATATTCAGGCTAATGAGGAACCGATATATTATTTCCCTCTTCTAAAGGAAAACATTCTAAATTGCAGAGGGTAAATTACTTATATTATTCAGTGTATCAAAGGTGATAATCAAAAAAGAGTTAATTTTCATCCTCTTTGTAGAGTGAAACTATTTCTAAACCATTCCTGAACATCACAGAGGCCAAAGACTTAATTCTTCCCCAGCCCCTACCACCAGACCTCCCCCTCCCCCATAAACAAGGTGGAAGTTGCTGTCTTTTATTCTTTGTATGGGAAGGAAAACAAAACTTAATGATTTTTTTTTCAGGATTGAATGGCTAGAGTTATTTCTGCTACTGAAAACAGGGCTAATGTGAAGGAGAGCACCAGCAATAGGTGGAGTTGTAGGTGGTAATATACTTTGCCTGTGTCCATTTTGGCTATATAGCTGTAGTCTAATACTCTTTTAAAGTTTATTTTATTATTATCTTTTGTGTGTGTGCCAGTCCTGGGGTTTGAACTCAGGGCCTGTGTGCTGTGCCTGAGCTTCTTTTGCTTAAGGCTAGCACTCTACCACTTAAGCCACAGCTCCACTTCTGGTTTCTGAGGTGTTCAGTTGGAGATAAGGGTTTCATAGACTTTTCTATGTAGGTTGGCTTTGAACTATGATCCTCAGATCTCAGCCTCCTGAGTAGCTAGGATTACAGGTAAAAGCCACCAGTGCCTAGCTTATTATCTTGTGAGAGTTAGTGTATAAAGGGGTTTTAATTCAGCATATCATTTAATATGTATAACACATCTTGCTCAGTGTCACCCTTTAAAACATTTCCCCCCCCCCACCTCCCACATTTATCCCAGGTCTACTCATCCCCACAAATTTCCTAGTCCCATTTTCAACTATATGCATCAAATATTCACCCACTATTCCTCTCTCCATTCATCTGTTTACCCTCCCCTATTTTATCACCACCCTCCCACCCCCAAACAAGACATATTTTAGCTTTCTAGTATTTATTTCGTTAAACTGTTCAAAGGGGCTACAACATGGAAATCCACCCCAGTATATACCATATTTTAATCAGTTTGATTGCATATATGTGCTATGGCTCTGTATATGTTTTTATATATGTTTATATTTTAGATCAAACTTCTTCTATATATGAGAGAACCTGTATCCTTTGTCTCTTCAAACCTGATTTACTTTACTCCAGGTTCATCAACATCCAGGTTCATCCTTTGTAGGGCTGTTTGTGGGCCGTTTCCATAACTTGGTTATGGTGAATAGTGCAGCAGTGAACATAGATGTATAGGCCTCTTTATTGTATCCTGACTTGCACTCTTGCAGCCCAAGAGTGGTATTGCTGGAGTATAGTATAGTTCTATTTTTAGTTGTTTATTTTATTTTACAAAAAGAATCTTTATACTGCTTCCCCTTGTGACTTATTTACATTTTCATCCACAGTGTCTAGGGTTCCTCCCTCCACCCCTGCATCCTCTCCATGATGGCATTTTAACTGCAGTGAGATAGAATCTCAAGGTTGTTTTGATTTGCATTTCCTTCATGGCCAGGAGGTTAAAGCATTTTTTTCATGTATTTATAGGCCATTTTTTCTTCTTCTGAGAAGCATCCATTTTGCTCTTTTGCCCATTTATTAATTGGTTATTGGGTCTTTGGGGGTTTCATTTTTTGAGCTCCTTACATATTCTGGTTATTAGGCGGTTGTCAGATACAGAATTGGCGAAGATGTTTTCTCATCTGAAGGCTGTCTTTTTAGCTTAGTGACTACATCCTGTCCTGTACAGAAGCTTTTTAGCTTGTTGCAATCCCATTTATCAATTCTCTTTCCTGTTTGCTGAAACGTTGAAATGTCCTGAAACTCATGAAGTTGTAGCCTATGCCAGTAAGTTCTAATATTTCACCCACTCCTTCCTTTAGTAGGTACAAGGTTTCAGGTCTTACATTGAGGTGTTTGATCCACTTGATTTGATATTGGTATGAGTGAAACACTCCTCTTAACCAGCAACTACATTATCTATAGCGTCCTTGATCTCTCATTCTGAGTAAACCTCTTTAAAAAAACATCTCATACTAGTATAGGTAGTACAGAACAGAGCTGACAATGCAGAAAAACTCGCAGAATATAGAATACAGACTAGTCCTAGAAGTGCTTGTGTTTGGCTGTAGAAAGCTGTAAATCTTGTAGTATATATGTTGCAGTTATTTGTATACTCTCATTTCCTTTAGAGAGTGAGCTGTGCAGTGTAGTTTATCACTCTGGAAGGCTGAAAATATATAAGGACTGTAACAACAAGAACAAAAAAAGCAAAAATAAAATGTCTTCAAGCAAGTTTATTGATCGATGAAAATGTTCTTCTATTTCTTTAATAACTTCAAACAGCTTATGGTTATAGGGGCCTTAACAAATATTAACAGTTTCAGAAAGCAACTTCAGTACTTTATCAGTATATACAGGTGATGAACCCCAAATTATTTATGTTCGTGGAAATAAATCTCCCCTTATAGGTGAGGACCAGTGGCTCAGGCCTATAATCTTAGCTACTGAGACTGAGTTTTGAGGAACACAGTCAAAAACCAGCCCATGTAGGAAAATCTGACTCTTATCTCCAATTAAACATCAAAAAAGCTGGAAGTGGTGCTACGGCTCAAGTGGTAGAGTGCTAGCCTTGAACAAAAGAAGCTCAGAGACACCCAGGCCCTGAGTTCAAGTCCTAGGAGCATGTGTGTACACACGCGCATGCACACACACACACACACATACACACTGCTCACTTCCAACAAAATACAGAGTAATAACAGCATGATAGATCATTGTCATAGTGAAAACAGGGCTTCTAAGTTTCTTCCTACACTGCATAAAATCTGTAATTGTGTGCTGGGTGCTGGTAATCTTTCCTTCAAAGATTGCTGGGAGGGATAGTGCTACTTCAGCTGGCTGTTTATGACTGGAAAGGTTTCTGGTCATACAAAGAGAAAGAGGAATGGGGAAGATGGACAGGGTCACAGACAGGTGAGGCTGAGAGTGAGGCTGGGAAAGACCAAAGAATTTATCTCACCTGACTTTCCACAGGACTTGATGTCCACAAATATTCTCCTTCCTTGACTCTTTTTCTTTTTTGAGACAGGGTCTTGCCATACAACTCAAGCTTGCTTGAGACTTTCTAATTCAAATTCCTCAGTCTTCTGAGTGCTAGCATTACAAGTAAAAAAATGACCATGCCTTGACTCCCTTGGCCTTTGACACTGATGCTCAGTTTTTTTTTAACCTATCAGTTCTTTCCTCTTTAGGGCACCTTAGAGTTCTGCTCTTCTATTAATCCCTTAAATGGAGAACACCATTGCTTTGTCCTTTGCTCTTTCCTTCAGTGATTTCTCTCTTCAACTACAAATGCTACTGATGTGTTGAGACTTTCACATTATGCAACAAGTATTTATAACACGAATATCATACACAGGAATGTTGGTTACATTAATGAGCCAAATCAAGTTTTTGCCTTCTAGAACTAATATCCAGTGGTGGTAGCTGTGGTTGGAGGAGGGAGGAGATAGGAAGTAATAAATAAGAATATTCTACTACATTGTATAGTAGAAACCTGCTAGAGAGAAAAGCAAAAGGCACAGCTGAAAAAGGATCAGGAATATGGGGGAAGGTGAATTGCAAATATGAAAGTGATGATGAGGGTCTTCTTCAACACTGGTGTTGTGTTTGAGCAGATTTGGAGAATTATGGCAGAAGAAGCAGCCTGGGCAAAGAGTCTAGCATGCACTGACTAGTGCGGAGGGTGCTCAGGAGGGGAAGGTGGTGCAGAAATAGATGTGATGAGATAATTAGAGGACACCCAGACCATGTGAAGTTTATAGGTCAAGTATAGACTAAGTCTTGTGAACAAATAAAATGAGGAGCCACTGTAGCAATTTGAGCCAAGGACTGACATCATCTGACTCATATTTTTAAAGTTTTGTTGTAGCCATGGATAGCATAAGACAGGAAAGGAAGGAGGGAGAGAGGGCAAGGTGGACAGGGCAAGAGAGTAGCTAGAATAGAGATCAATTCTAAATGTAAAACAAAAGGAATTTTGTAATGGATTCGATCAAGAGTATAAGAGAAAGAGAGGTGTTAACAATAGTAAGTCCATGTTTTTAGGTCTGAGCAATTAAAAGCAACCAAGTTGGAAATAGCTATAGGAAAGGCAGAGTTGACAAAGTTAAGATCAAATGTTCATTCTTATATATCTTGGGTTGGAGCTGTAAATTATATTAATATCTAATATCCCCCATGGAGATGATAGGTAGATGTTACATTATAAAAGCTCAGGAGAGAAGTTTGGGCTGGAGATTTATATTTGGAAAGCATATGTTGAAGAATAACATCTCTAGGGGAATGAATTCAGGTAGAGAAGACAAAAGGACCAAGACTGAACTCTGGGTATTCTATTGTCAAGAGCAAAGAAAGAAGGATGGGATCAACTAAGCAGACCTGTAAGAAAGAAGCTCTTGGGGTTGGGGATTTAACTCAGTGGAAGAGCACTTGCCTGGCAAGTGCAAGGCCATGAGTTCAGTCCTCAGCTCTGGGGAAAAAAAAGAAGAAAAAGAAAGAAAAAAAAAAGAAAGAAGCTCTTGTCATCTTCTCCAAAGTCCCTAGGCTGGGGGATTAGGCGTTTCTCCTATATGTGCCTACATCACACTTTATCTGTCATATACTTAATATTTTACATTACAATTGTGTATACACCAATCTCCCTACTCAACTGGCCCTGACACAACATTTGGACAATATTAAGTGTGTTATAAAATGTGAAACATTTTATGTTATTATTATCACACATGAATATAACTGTATACGATGAAAAATTGCCTCCTTTGATTTAATGCTATTTACCTGTGAAACACTTTAGATACTGGAGTATTTCCTATGTTATGGACTGGCCTCCTGCCAATGTTATTTACTGCAGATTAAGTATTGATTCAGCAGCCAAGTAGGATATCACATTCAAAATTCTTTTGGCCAGCGTTTATCTGATTTTTTTTTACCTTACTCATTCCTTATTCTAACCCTATCTTTACAGAATAAAATCAGAATCTTGAATAGATGAGTCTCTAACACAGTAATAAATTAATTCTGGGGGAAAGGAGTCTGCAAAACAATTTAATAGTATTTATAGCCTTCTGGGGGCATTGTGTAGGTTTTACTAAAATATAAAAGAAAAGCTTACAAATACTATTGAATAGTAAAATCCCTTGGGATTTTATGCAGCTCTGTTTGATTCTCATTATTGAGGAGTCCTTGATCTGGCCTCAATTACACCGATTCCGATCTGAAATATCTGCTCTACCACAGAAGATGAAGATAGTAAAAGCCACAGCGTCTTAAGGAAACAGCAAAAACCAGCATAAAAGGACTTGGGAAGGGATGATAAAACAGGTTTTTAGAGGAAAGGCACAAGAAGCCTCCAATGCATCACTCTTAATGTTTTAGTAGTCTGAGAATCTATAGGCTATTAGTTTTCCCTTAGGTTACAGGAGCCAAAATATTGTTTCTGAAACTGTGACAAAATTCTTTCTCATCTTCACGTACAGAACAACTGCAGAATAAATTAACAGATCTCTGCAATGCAGAGCAGAGCTTTTTCTCTTTCCAAATAAAACAGCCTACATCTCTGCTATGAACCCTTCAACAATTTAACTTTTAAACCATACATCAACTCTTTAGTTTCTAAATATTGAGACATGAAAGTCTATAAGGGTCTCATAAATCTAGGAAGAAGACAAAGCATGAACATAAGGAAATGAGAAGATGAGACAAGGAGAGGTATAACCGTAAAGCATGCAGTGCAGACAGTAAGTGCATGCGAGCCTGTAGAAAGAAACAGGGAGGTCTGGAAACCCTGGGGAAACTTTAATGGCAGTGAAGAAACTGGATGGAATCCAGGATAGATGGGACTTAACAAAAAATAGAGGAGAAGAAACAAAGGGTGAAAGTTTCTTGCTTCTGTGAGTTCTTGTCCTCTGGATGATAAAATGAGGTGGAGGCTAGGCTTAAGAGAGGATAAAGAAAAGCTCACCAATATTATTGAATAGTAAGACCCCTTGGGATTTTATGCAGCTCTGTTAGACACACATTATTAAGGAGTCCTGTCTAGATCTGGCCTCAATTACACCGATTCTGATCTGAAATATCTGCTGTACTACAGATGAAGATAGCAAAGGCTACTGCATTTTAAGGGAACAGCAAAAAGCAACATAATAGGACTTGAGGAGAGAGAGAGATGAGAAACAACAGTGGGCTGAGAAATCATGACATTGGGCTCCACTCACAGTTGTACCACTAACCAGCTCACTGACAGGCATATCACAGCTTCTGATAAATTGTCCTGCTGGACTTGGGAGCCAAATAAATGATTTTCACTGTGATGTCAGGACAACGAGTTGCTATTAGTAGTAGAAGATGTCTCACAGTAATTAGTTGCATATTATAAAATTGATTAATGGAAACAACTTATTTGGGTACCCCAATAAATAACCTGTAATTTATTCTATTAGCGTCATATAAATGGGGAAGAGAAAGTGTAATTAGTGTGTGTATACTTGGAACTGGCCAGGGAATGATGTCATCATTAATTAGGAATGTAGAAGGGAAAAAAGAGAAGTGTTGGATTAGAAATGGTTGCTAATAGTTTTTTTAAAAAAATTATTATATTGATAGTTTACCAGTAGGTTAACTGGATAGGTACCAGTTCAGGTAAATTTCTTTTGCCAAATATAATTACATAATTAATCATCTTTATATTCTGTTTCAATGATTTGTGGAGAAAATTTAGGAATAAGATGTATAACTTGATTTCTGCTCTTAAAGGAAGTCCCCAAGGCTAGATGGCATTTGAAATATTCATTTGTAAACAAATTATTTATTTATTTTTGCAGTTTTGGGGTTTGAACTGAGGACCTCACACTTGTTAGGCAGATTCTCTATTGCTGAGCCATGTCCCCACTGCTTTAGTTATTTTTTCAGAATGGATATCTGTTTTCACTTGGGACCCAGCCTGAGCCACAATCCTTCTATTTATACTCCCCATGTAGCTGAGATGCCAGGTATATACCCACATGCCTAGCTTATTGGGGCTTACTAATTTTGGGGGCCAAGAATTAGTCTCAAATTGTGATACTTCTTATCTCTGCCTCCCAAGTAGCTAGGATTCAGGCAGAAGCCACTGTGTCTAACTAAGCTATTTAATTTTGATAATACGCTTTTCTCTAGCTAAAACTACTCTCCTTACCCAAAGTCCAAATCTCAAACCTGACTCTACTTTTGTAGTATGCATTTGAAGATATGGTATCTGAAACTAGAAATTACCACATCTACAGAGAGCTGCTGGTGCCATTGTCTTAACTTCCTACAGTCTACTCTAATTGCTAATGTCTTAGCCCAATGTCTCTCCTGACTCCAGGGCCTTTTTGAGTCTGCATCTTTGAAGTCTTGAGTTACTTTAACTCACATGCAATCTTATCATGTTATTCCTATGCTTAAAATTTTTACAATAGCTCACCATAGCCTTCAGGAAAAAGAGACAGGATTAAAAGCTTTTCCTCTCTACCCATTGCAATAGGTCACAGAGATCTTCAGGTCTTAATCTATGTAAACTGCTATGATAAATTGTTATTGTTCAGGATTATCTGGATAGGTCCTAGATATGATCCCAAGTGTCTGTCTGAGGGAAATTTGGCTCCAGACATAAGAGAAAGCAATGTGAGATGTAGGTTCAGAGCTTTGAAGGTGGAGGAAGAGGTCACAGGGCAAGGAGTATCTTTGAAGAGCTGGAAAAGACCATAGTTTCTTCCCTCAAGACAACTGAGGAGGTGTAGCCTTTCACACTGTCAGCCCAGGGAAACCTGTTTTGGCTTCTGGCTGACAGAATTATGAGAAGAAACTGTGTTTTTTAAAAAAATAATTAAAATAATTAATTAATTTTTGTTTTATTTGTGTGTGTGTGTGTGTGTGTGTGTGTGTGTGTGTGTGTGTGTGCTGGTACTAAAGCTTGAACTCAGATCCTATGTGCTAGCCCTTAGCATTTTGCTCTAGAGTGGCATGCTGCCATTCAAGCTAACAGCTCCATTTCCAACTTTCTTCTGTTCAATTGGAGATAAGTCTCTCAGATAACTCTTCTCTAGGCTGGCTTTGAACTATGATCCTCAGATCTCAGCCTCCTGAGTAGCTAGGATTATAGGTGTGAACCACCAGTGCCCGGTACCTACGCTGTTTTAAACCACCAAGTTTGTGGTAATGTGTTACAGCTTTTATAAGTCCTCTTCTTTTATTCCAGCTCAACATTTATCACAGTGTAATATAATATATGAGTATGCTTTTTAAATCTAAACCATCAATCTTCTGTAGAGAAGAATTTGTGTCTTTTCATGTTTGTATCTCCTGTGCCTTGCATACAGCATTTAAAATATATAATATTAGAGGAACGAATTGCTTAATGTGATTCAGACTAAAGATGATACTCTGAAGTTCTTTTCTATTTATACTTTTTGATCTTCTTGATCAAAGCTTTTTAACTAGATATGTGAGGAATAATTTTATTTTTTAAGGTGGGGGAAGGGCTAAAAGATCTTTGATCTTCTTCAACTCCCCAGTGACTTTATCTCTCCACTGCTTTTCACTGTTCTGCCTTCCCAGGGTCTTCTCCTTTCTCTCTTCTCTGCCTCTACCCTAGTTTTGGCATTCATCAACTATCATCGAGGCCATGCCATGACCTCTCAACGGGCTTCCCTTCCATCAAGGCTTCAATTCATCCTTCATATTGATACCAGAGTTCTGTTATAAAACACAACAGATATCTCATGACTCTCAGCTGCCACAGAAGTTCACACTGACTCTTCACGGGCTACAAAATCAGTGCTGACTCATCAGCATGGTGTCCAGGCCTCTACTTATTGAACATTTTTAGGCTCATGTTCTTTAGGCAAGCCCCCTAAGTAGCTATAGGCCTATGCCTCACTATCATCTTCCTATACTTCTTTGCCTATGTTTCTATGCTTCCTTCATATCAGGCATTCTGTCTCCTCTTGAAGCCTATCAAAATCCTTCCTTGCCTGGAAGGCTTAGCTCAAAAGCTACATGTGCGGCAATATAGTGGAGCAAAGCTAGTCTTTTTTGAAGAGAACAATAAGGGTGGACACTGATCACGAACTGTACTCATACATTGACATGTTGAATTAAAACTCCTTTGTAGCGGGGCCCTGGTGGCTCACACCTGTAATCCTAGCTACTCAGGAGGCTGATATCTGAGGATAGCAGCTCAAAGCTAGTCCAGGCAGGAAATTCCATGAGACTCATCTCCAGTAAACCATCAGAAAACTGGAAGTGGCACTGTGGCTCAAGTAGTAGAGCACTGGCCTTGAGCTGAAGAGCTCAGGGACAGTGTCCAAGCCGAGTTCAAACCCATGACTGACCAAAAAAAAAAAAAACAACAAGTAAACAAACAAAAAAACCTTTGTACAACTACTTAAAGATGAAAAGAAGGTAGTCTTTTGGACAAATGATATTGGAACAATTGGATATCCATGTGCAAAAAAATCAAGACACACATTATTGTCCTTTGCAAAAATTAATACAAAAGGCCTAAACTAACATGTAGAATGCAATACTATATTACTAGAAGATATCATGTGGAAACCTAGTTGATATTGGCTATGCTAATGACTTTTTATGCATAACATCAAGGGCATAATTCATGAAACAAAGCAATTTCATTAGCATATGTTAATTGTACAAAGAGATTTCATCGTAATTTCTTCATGCATGCTAATAATGTATTTTGGTTAAATTCACTCTCTATAGCTCTTTATCTTCTGGATTTTTAAAAAATTTTAGTGGCTTCATTATCCAATATGAAGAAAACACTTTCTTTCTTTCTTTCTTTCTTTCTTTCTTTCTTTCTTTCTTTCTCTCTTTCTTTCTTTCTTTCTTTCTTTCTTTTTAATTATTGTGTACAAAGAGTTACAATTACATGGGCAAGATGAGTACATTTCTTGTCAAGCATTGTTGCCTCTTCCTTTGTTTTCCCTTCCTATCCCTTCCTATCTCCTCCCCCTGCCCCCCCCCCGCTTTTTCTTCTTTTGATGGTATTGGGGTTTGAACTCAAGGCCTTACTCTTAGTAGGCAGACATTGTACCATTTGAGCCATGCTCTCAGCCTTATACAAATACTTAATTGGGACTTCATTATGATAAAAACTTTTGCTCTATGAAAAGTCATGTCCAGAGAATGAGAGAATGTTTGTGAAAAGGCACATCTGATAAAGGATATACAAAGAACGCTTGAAACTCAACAATTTATTGAGTTAAAATGGCCTAAAATCTTCAATAGACGTCTCACCAAGGAAAATACACAAGCACATGAAAACATGCTTTATACCATGCTAGCAATAATGAGATGCCACTACCCATGTATTAGAGTGGCCAAAACCTGGGGCATCGACACCATCAAATGCTGGTCACACTGTGTAATAGGAACTCATAATTGCTGGTGAAGAAACAAATTGATCTCGCCTCTCTCTCTGTCTCTGTCTCTCTGTCTCTGTCTCTGTCTCTCCCTCTCTCTCACTTTTCAGTTGTGGGGCTTTAACTCTGGGCCTGGGTGCTGTTCCTCAGCTCTTCAGCTCAAGGCAAGCACTCTACCACTTGAGCCACAGTGCAACTTCTGGTTTTCTGGTGGTTTATTGGCGATAAGAGTCTCATAGACTTTCTTGGCCAGGCTGGCTTTGAACTGCGATCCTTAGATCTCAGCCTAATCCTAGCTAGGATTACAAGCATGTGAGCGCCCGGCAAAATGGATCATTTTTCATGGATGTCTATAGCAGTTTTATTCCTCATTCCTAATTTGCTTATTCTAAAACTTGGGAGCAACAAACACATCCTCAGTAGTTAAATGCAATATCATTCAGCACGAAGATGGAATGAGCCAATGAATAGTACTAGGACATGGGGGTGGAAGAATTTAAATACATTTTAGACTCCTAGATTAAGAAGCCAATTTTTCTCTAGATACATATCACATGATTCTAGCTGTAAACAGTTTTTCTTATATATGTGGGTTTTGCCTCTATAAGTTCAATCAACTATGAATCAAAAATATTAAGAATGTACTTGCTACCTTGCTCATGTAACTGTAACCCCTCTGTACAGTAGTTTCACAATAAAAATTTTAATTAAAATATTAAGGAAAATTTGCACATGCATTGAATATGTATAGGCTTTATTTTTTTGGTGCTGGTCCTTGGGCTTGAACTCAGGGCCTGGGCACTGTCTCTGAGCTTTTGTACTCCAGGCTAGTGCTCTACCACTTGAGCTACAGTCCCACTTTTG
Source organism: Dipodomys ordii (assembly GCF_000151885.1). NCBI lineage: Eukaryota > Metazoa > Chordata > Mammalia > Rodentia > Heteromyidae > Dipodomys > Dipodomys ordii. The sequence goes on from NW_012267406.1 coordinate 1,535,696, forward strand.
GCTTTTGGGTGTTCAACTGAAGATAAAAGTCTCACGGTCTTTCCTGCCTGGGCTGACTTTGAACCATGCTCTTCAGAACTTAGCCCCCTGAGTAATTAGGATCACAGGCATGAGCCACTGACACCCCACTTTGTATGGACTTTTTATGTTATTATACTCTAGAAAATACAGTGACAATTCTTAATGTTGTGTTTATATTTTATAAATAATTAGTTTATATATTTTAGTTTTATAAATGATTAGTAGATCATTTAAGGTATATGGGAGGATTAGGTGGGTTATATGTGCAAACAATGGCATTACATATAAGGGACTTTGATATCTGCCCATGTTTATGTACCAACCAAGGTGGATACTAGGGTGTGACTGGATGTGACATTTTGGAAAGCATGGACTGTGGATGATGCTGTATCAATGTGGTTCATCTGGCGGAGATGTTGCTATGGAAGAGTCTAGATATACAAGAGGGAATAGGTGAGAAATCTCTGTACTCTCTTAATTTTGCTCTAAAAATTAGAGTCATGAAAATCACAAATGATTTGTCTGTGTTTTCCCCTTCTCCCCAAACAGGATTTCTCCTTCTTCTGCCCTCCATGGGCGAGACACACATGCTTCTATTTATAAGCTTTCACTTGGCTTCAGATCACAGCTGGTTGTTTGCATGCTAGTCTCCCTACTGGACTGCTTGTTCCTAAGAACAAGAACCAAATCTGACTCTTATTTTCCTGCCTTTGTGCTTTGCTCATGGCAGGGGCTCAATAAATGTTTATGGAGTGATTCAATCTGTCCCACAGCAAGGTGCCTCTTAGTCCATCACATCCACATTCTATTTGCATTTTAGATTTTAAAGTCAAGTTATTATAATTTAAGGTTGTAATAAATGGAAAGAGATTCCACAAGAGCCTGAGCACTGATGCTTCTGGCATTCTGGTGTACCTTTAAAATATGAGCAAACCAAGGGTGAGATGAATGAGAATATGAATGAACACAAAAGCATGGAATTGGCAGTTGTGAAGGTTATTATTACTTTGTCTTTGTACTTCCCCAAATCTAGGCATGGCAAAGGAAGCGAATGAATGCTTTTTCTGTGGTTTTAAAAATTCTGTATTGTAGACTTTGCTCAAAGGTCATTCTGTCATCTTTTAGAACTATGTAGGTTAGAATGACATGCCGGCTTAGGACCAATGGTATAGAATTGAAAACCCAGAAATGAACCTACAGACCTATAGCCATCTAATCTTTGATAAGGTGTTAAAAAAAATAGAATGGAAGAAAGAAAGCCTCTTCAATAAATGGTGCTGGCAAAATTGGTTAACTACTTGTAGAAAACTAAAGCTAGATCCTTATATATCACCCTGCACCAGAATCAACTCCAAATGGATCAAA
>NW_012267406.1:1537996-1542288 GCF_000151885.1 Dipodomys ordii
CTAGTATATGTCTGAGACAAGCAGAAAAGGTCAGATAAATAGGTGAAATGAACCCCAAGAAAAGTATTCAAATGTTTTTTCTTTCATGCGTTTGTTTCTAACACATTTATAAGATTATTTCTTTGTTGCTTTGGATGTCCCTCCCCCATGGTATAACCCCTGCTCTCACTGTATTTGATGTTGGTATAATTTGTGGAGGGGAAGGGCAAAAAAACCCCAAATTGTTTAAATAGGGATATGGGTGGACTCATTGCAACAATGAGGTGTACAAGACGTTATGTCGAAAAACGAACTTTACAACTTTGGTGGGGGGTGGGGATGGTGGTGGTGGTGGTGGAAGATGGGAAGAGATGGGAAGGAGAAACAAAGGAGGAGACAACAATGCTTGATAAGAAATGTACTCATTATCTTGCCCATGTAATTGTAACCCCTCTCTATGGTATTTTTACAATTAAAAAAAAACCCAGAAAATAAAAGAATGACATGCTGGCCATTCTAAATAGATACTGACTCCATTCTACATTCTATATGTTCTTTAAGGCATCGTGCTGTATAATAAATTCATATAACTTTATTGTGAATTAAAAAAAAGAGAACTTAGTGTGGTGGCATACACCTATAATCCCAGCCCCTGGGAAGCTGAGGCAGGAGAATTGTGAGTTCACGACTGATGTGGTATTACAAAGCAAGACTCTCAAAATAATCATTCTTAAATATAAACAAAGTTTCTGGGTATTGATGGCTCATGCCTGTAATCCTAGCTACTCAGACTGAGATCTGAGGATTACATTCAAAACCAGCCTGGGCAGGAAAGTCTGTAAGACTCTTATCTCCACTTAACTACTGCAAAAACAGAAGTGGAGCTGTGGTTCAAATAGTTCAATGTTAGTCTTGAACAAAAATGCTCAAGGATAGTACCTAAGCTCTGAGTTCAAGCCCAGGGACTGGTACAACACACACACACACACACACACACACACACACACACACACACACGAAAAAAGTTATACAATAGCTAAAATATTCAAATGAAAAATAATGCCACATTAAAATATCTTTGCTGATACACATATCCTAAGATCTACACAATAAAGTATATTGTGAATCATTTTGACTCATTGTAAAACTCTTAACTCCCTCAGTCTATTTCAGCACCTTAAGAAATACCAGGAAAGGAGATTGAGGTGAGAGGAGAGGCAGAGAGTGATTTCCCACCCCAATTTGGTAGTGGTAGTGTGTGAGAACAACGAAAAATGATAGTGGATGGAGAATAATGTAATTTCCTTTATGGCTTATGAGATGCCACTTGTCATGCTGTTGCCCCTGTCCTACTAATTACCAAAACTAATTAAGTTGAATAACAAAAGCTAATATGAAAGGAGAACAAGTATTTTGAATAGCAGTAGTGAATTATTTTTGTTAAAATTTTATTTTTAGTTTTAGCGAAAAAGAATGTTGAGTTGAGCTGGGAGCTGGCGTCTCTTCCTGTAATCCTAACTACTTGGGAAACTGAGATCTGAGGATCACAGTTCAAAGCCAGCTCTGGAAAAAGCCCAAGTAATTCTTATTTCCAATTAGCCAGCCAAAGGCTGGGAGTGGAGGTGTGGCTCAAATGGTTCAGTGCCAGCCTTGAGTGAAAAAGCTAAGATTAGAGCCCTGGACCTCAGTTCAAGCCCTAGTACTGTTACAAAAAAAAAAAGTTGACTTATATTGCTTAAAACTCTTTTTGAATGGCCAATGAAGGTCCAAAGTTGCATCCTGCAAATTGCTCTCTTCCTCTGTGTAGACATCTACTCTTTCCCCCAGAACAACCACCTCTATCTACTATGTTACCTTTTTATATTATGTAGGGATGGTTCATGCATTTGTAACTAAATTTTGTTCATCTGTGAAAAATATTGTTCCTGCACAAATAACAGTACCTATTACCTCTGTGTGTGTATGTGCGCGTGCAGTGCGTGTGTGTGTGTGTGTGTGTGTGTGTGCGTGCAAAATTCTGGAGATCTAGCAATATCAGGACATTCAGGTATTATAGTATTTTATTTTATAATTTGACCCTAATGTATATGAGGAGTCCTGGGCATTTGGGATGCTTCTAATAATGTCTTGTTTTTGTGAAGAGTGTGGCAGTGCATATCTTTGTACATCTATGATTTCCCACTTATGTGAGTATAGCAATAGAATATATTCCTGAAAGGATTTCATAGTCCATGAAAAGGCACATATATTTTAATTATTATTATTATTTTTTCCAATCATAAGGCCTGAACTCTGGGCCTGGGCACTGTCCTTCAGCTCTTCAGCTCAAGGGCAGTATTCTACCACTTGAGCCACAGTGCCACTTCCAGCTTTTTCTGCTTATGTGGTGCTGAGGAATCGAACCCAGGGCCTCATGCATGTGAGGCAAACATCTACCACTGAGCCACCTTCCCAGCACATGGCATATGTATTTTTGATAGGCATTTCAAATACCTTTCTATAAAAGTTATAGCCATTAATACTCTCAACAGTGATATATAATATAGCCTACTTCCCTAGTCCATAGTTTATATTTTTATTCTCTGTCTCCTTCAGCATGTAGAACTTGATATATAAATAAAAACTTCAGAACACCTATAGGTTCATTTTAGTTTGTTAGGAAGAAAAGGTGTTTCATGTATCATTTTCACATAGATAGGTGTTGGGAAGTACAGTGGAAGAAGAAAGCAATGATTTGCTTGACCTGATTACTGTCTGAAGAAGCATCCCAAGTAGTATTCAAGCAGAGTGCTGGTGTAGAGCAGATACTCAGTATGTGGAGGATGATGTAGCCAAGCATGGTGGCCCATACCTGTAATTCTAGCTGCTTAGAAGATGGAGATTGGGGGGGGGTTGCAGTTTGAGGTCAACCTGGACAAAAACCTCAACACCAATGAGATGGTGTGGGAGTTTACACCTGTTATCCCAGCTACTGCAGGAAGTATAAATAGGAGTATTGTGGTTTACCTAGGCATAAACTTGAGCTGTTATAGAAACAAACAAACACATATAAAACTGAAGGGCTAGTCACATAATTCAAGTGGTAGAGCACCTGGACAGCAAGCATGAGGCCCTGAGTTCAAATCCCAAAAATCACCCTCAAATTGTTTGAGTGATTCTTATAGATCTATTTTAGACTTTGCTAAATTCTCAGAGTAGCACAGTCGGATGTGTTACTGCCTCCAGGATTCCAATCCTGCTGTGGTATCCTAAGCAGTCTTTCGTTGATACTCCTGCTTAGGTTACATTAAGATGACTGCCATTTTTTCCCCCAGCTTGAAAACCTTTAAAAGCTCTGCTGCTGTTTGGATAAATGTCCCCTAAAGGTCCCTGTGTTCAAAGCCTCTAACACTACTGGGAAGTCATGGAATCCTTAAGAGGTGAGACCAAGTAGAAGGATTTTGGATATCTGTGGTTAGTCCCAAAATAAGAACTTAGTCTCTTCCTCTTTCTCCTTTTCTTTTGCTTCCCGGTCATAAGGTGATACCTGCCATAGTGTGCTGCGTTACCATAGGGCAAACAACAGCAGGGCCAACTGTGCTCTGAAGCCTTGGAAACCATAAGCTAAAACAAACTGTTTATTTTCTAAGTTGGTTATCTCAGGTATTCATTAGAATAACAGAAAGTTAACTAACATAGGCTCTCGATCAGCATTTTGTCAAAAAACATTTCTACCAGAATACCTATAATGACAAAGCCAACATAAAATGTAGCTTCAGAAATTCTTTAAAATCTTTCTCTTAGCTTAACATTTTATGGTGTGAATTATACAGCTCATTCAATTATATATTTGGGTTTATTTTGACAAAAAAATAATTCTCCTTTCAATGTCTTTCAAGGAAATTGATGGCCCTGAAGGTGTGCTGTGACTTCTGCGATATTACGCATGTACTCTGAATGCCAGTAGGAGCAGCAGTCAGATCTGCAGAGCTCAGCCCGGGAGTTCAGCATGCTCAGCAGGCTCTGCTCCTGTGGGCACCTCTCTCAGCACTTCCTCTCACCCTTCATCCTAGCCATGCCGCCTTGCTGTCCTCACCACACTCCATCTGGTGACAGGTATTCCCTGATGCTTCCACCTGCTTCTCCTACCTGAAACGTTCAGTCCCCACCCCCTCCCTCTTACATTTTGTGCTATATGAGACAGGGACTCGCCTTTCAGCCTGGAGCTTGTGATTCTCCTACCTCATCCTCTTGAGTACTGGGATTGCAGAGATATGCTACTCCCTCCCTCCCTCCCTCCCTTTCTTCCTCCCTTCCTCCCTCCCTCCCTCCCT
>NW_012267406.1:1542408-1572261 GCF_000151885.1 Dipodomys ordii
TTCCTTCCTTTTTTTCTTTCTTCCTCTCCCCCCACTCCCACGTCCATCCATCTATCTTTTTTGTGTGGGGGGCGAGGGGGTAGCACCAGGATTTGAACCCAGGGCTTTGAGCTCTCACTTGTTTTTGATGTTGACATTCTACCACTTGACCCATGCCTCCAGTTCTGGCTTTTTGCTGTTTAATTGGTGATATCATTCTCTCAGATATTTTTTCGCCAGGGTGGCTCTGAAGAGATCCTCTGAGGCTCTCTGACATCCTCAGATCTCAGCCTTCTGAGTAACTAAGATTACAGGTGTGAGCCATTGGCATTTGGACTTTTCATTTATTTTGTGCTGATCCTGAGACTTGAAACTCAGGGCCTGGGCACTGACCCTGAGCTTTTTTGCTTAAGGCTTGCAATCTACCACTTGAAACACAGCTCCACTTCTAGCATTTTTGCTGGTTAATTTAAGTCTCATGACCTTTACTACCTGGATTTGAACCCCAGTCATCAGATCTCAGCCTCCTACGTAGCTAGAATCGCAGGCATAAGCCACCAGCACCTGGCTAACTCTTCATTCTTTATATAATAAAAGTATATTTACTGCTCATTCTGTTGTATACCATATTTGTCTAAAGATGTGGATGGCAATATTTTTAGGTTATGCTTTTTACTATACTTGGAGAATGATACTTTCTAATAGGAAAAGATAATTTGAATCCAAATATCTACTATCAAAAGTCTCAGAAACTAATCAGTTCATGTTATTCCTCATTTCAAAACCCTCTACTGTCATTGTCATTTTATTCCATTCAGAGCAGAGTCAGGACCCATATCACCTTGCTATAGTCTCTTCTCTGACATTACCTTGTCTCTTCTTTTCCCTCTCATCCTTCCTCTGCTCCAGCCAGAAGCCCTCCTTACTCTGCCCTCAATACTCCAAAGGTGCTACCAACTCAGGGACTTTCTGATATTGCCCCATCCACTTCCATTGCGCTTGCCCAAGACCTTTATTCTACAGTGACAGCCAGCAGCACGAGCTTCCTTCTGCAACTGTGACAGCTCTCTCAGCCGCCCTGGCACTCACCCTCACGTTCCTGCTGTTGGGGTTTTCTTCAGAGGATCCATCACTGCTGACTTCATTTGTTTTGTTCAGTGTTATGTTCCCAATAGCCAGCCAGCTCAACAAAGAGTAGCTGAGTACACAACGGAAAAGATTCACATTGCATTTGGTAATCTCTGAGGTGAGAACTATAGAAAATATGTGTGGTATTTTATTCTTCCACTGTAAAAGAAAGCCTTTTTCCCCCTGTATCGTAAAAGTACTCCTATCATTACTTGTCAGTTGTTTTTGGGGCCTCTTGTGACTTCTATTGTGCATTGGGTTGGGGCAGGGGGAGGCTCCTGGAAAATGCTGTTTAGCAAGGCAGGATAAGGGTCAGATGACTGACCATATATCTCTTGTCATGATCTAGCATGTTACAGATTTCTAAAAACGTATAAAATATGCTCAATGAAAAAGAATACCTCAGTTTACCTATATCTGCATATAAGATTAACATTTAGCCGGGTGCGGGTAGCTCATGCCTGTAATCCTAGCTACTCAGGAGGCTGAGATCTGAGGATCGAGGTTCAAAACCAGCCCAGGCAGGAAAGTCCATGAGATTCTTATCTCCAATAAACCACCAGACAACCAGAAGTGGCACTGAGGCTCAAGTGGTAGATTGCTCACCTTGAGCTGAAGAGCTGAGGGACAGCCCTCAGGCCCAGAGTTCAAGCCCGATGACCAAAAAAAAAAAAAAAAGATTAACATTCAGAAGAGTTATTTTTGTCTGGTGATACGGGCGTTTGAATTCAGGATTTCCCACTTACTCAGCTTGATTGTTTACCTGCCTAACTTGAGCCATGCCTCTTTATCCCTTCTTTGTGTTCATTATTTTGGAGATGGAGTCTTACAGATTTTTCTGCCTGGGCTGGCAGAAAGGATCTCAGGCTCCCAAGTAGCTAGGATTATAAGTGTGAGCCACCAGTGTCCAGCTGAGATTGTTTTTTAATCAAAGCAAAGCTACTTCAAAAGGAGTGGGATTAAAAAAATAAGCATATATGTGAAAAGAGAGCTGGGAATTTTGAAGATAAGGAAAATATTGAAAACATTAATGACCTAGAAGGAACATAATGTTGATGAAATGTTTAAAAAACAGCATCAGGAACCCCCAAATCAAAGTGGTGAGATGGGAAAGCGATGTCTAAAAATACAAAATGACATGACTTCTCAAATGCAAATTATACAGCAGGAGGAAAATGATTAGCAGCAGTTTGCTTTGGATAAAATTCGAGAATGCTGAAAAACAACCAGTATGGTAGAAAAAAGATTAGTAGATAAAAGAAGTTTTAAAAATAAACAACAACAACAACAACAAAAATGTTATTCCTTGCTCAAAGCAAGAATAGAGGCTTCGTAATACTGGAGCATTGCCTGCTATAAAACTTATGCCATGTTTCTCAGACTTCAAAACCAATTCCTAGTGAAACCAGCAGCTCAGTTTCTGCTATTCTTCCAGTTGTCCCCTGATAAATATCCTTTGTATATGTGCTTTCTTTTGTGACTTTCAAACTGGGTCATTTTCAAAAGACTATAAATCTTTGTAACATCACGATTAGAAACTTCAGTAAAGATACTCTTCCTCAATGTCCGGATGGCTTTTAGGAACAGACTAGATATTGTCTTTCAAATGAAAATTCTTACAAATATGCCCACATGAATGAGCAGAGAAATAAACATCTTGTGCACATATACATAGCTAGTACCAACCACCATTTATTATCTGCAGTTTTAAATAAAGTTCATCTTCAAAATCATTAGGTGTGTCCTGCATGAAGAGTATGAAATTGACAATAGGGAGATAGAATTTTATTTTTGCATATAAATATGGGGGAGAGAACTTAAGAGCTCTTTCCCAAAGACAAAAGCACTCTTTTTAGTAATGTATTAGTGAGAAAGTGTATGAATAGGAAGAGAAGAAAATGAAAGGCTCTTGAATTTTCTTTAAACCTTACAAACAAAGGACTTTCAGTTGAGCCTGTGATCTATCTGGAAAGAAAGATGTTTGTAAAAAAAAATGGCTGCTGAGTTAGAGGAACACTGTGGAGAACTAACACCATATTCTCTAGCTGAGTAGTGCTAGGGAGCAGAGAGAATAGCCTGCTACTGTTTCTAATAGGTCCACAATTTTAAGAGGACAAAGCCTAGACAGAAACTGCAGTGGAGCAGCAAAAGAAGAGACAGTAGCGATCCTGAGCACCAAGTCAAGTCAAAGACAGGCTGAGCTAAATGTGGCAGTTTTTGAAAGAACAGAATTCTTGGCTAAAGTCACATAGACAAACAGAGAATGAAATGTTTATGAGAGATTCCTTAGAGGTCAAGGTTTTATCAAAGGGTATAGAATTCTCTGTGGTAAGCTGCAGCAGAAGGAGGTGATTTTTCCCCCTTTCCATTTACTAAGTTAGTAGATGTCACTCAGAGTCACTGGGAAAGAAATTGGAGTTGGAGCCTCCCTGGATGATTTTGAGAGGCATTTCACAAGGAACAAGAGAGTGATGTCTGCTTTTAAGAGGAGGAAGAAGTGACACTTGTCAGGGAAGAGGCAGGAGGGTGAAGCCACCGCCTGCAAAGCACACATCTCCATGGCTGCACTTGGCAGCTGGGATAGCAGAAGGCACTGGAGAGAGACCTCCACCTGTCCCCTCAACTCTCAGTCACTCCAGGTCCCAAAGTGGTAAACTCTCCATCACACCCAGATTCCCAAGTTTAAATGGCATTTTTTTTTTATCTTTTTTGGCCTGAGCAGTAGGAAAGGTGCACTCGAAAGAGGTTGTCCATAGTTCCTATTACAAAAATTTAACAACACATCAGACATGGAAGTCAGAAACATCAACAAGAACCACTTTCTTCCCAAGTTTAGCATCTGCTGTCTCTTCCCCCTAAACATCAACAGACCAGTTTAAACAGGATCTGGAAGGCCACTTTTGGAGTGAGAATGATAAATACCATAAAGCTAACCACTTTTTTGTGTGTGGGGGGATTTTTCTTTTTGGAACTGTGAAATTGTAGTTCTTATGAAGTTACTTGGAGGAGGCAGCAAAGAAGAGAGGAGATTGCCAGGCCTTGGTGGGTTTTAAAGGATTAGGGTGGGTAAGATTATTTTAAATGGTGTTAGAGTAATGATAGGTCCTGCAACTATCATTAAGCCAATATTAATTGTAGTCATGTTTATGTCAAAAATGATAGTTTGGTTTTCTTGGCAATGTACAGAGTTTGGGTACATACTTAGATAAAAAGCTCTTGCTACAAATATATCTAAATGATGAATAAATCCATTTAAGGGCTGGGCATGGAGGTTCACACTGGGACCTCAGCTATTTAGGAGGTACAGGACCATGGTCTGAGACCAGCCCTGGGCAAAAATTCCAAGTTGTAATTTGAAAAATAAGTAAAGCAAAAAAAACCCCACAAAAAACAAAACAAACATACAACAAACCAAAAAGTTTGGATCTAGCTAGTTATGGTGAACCTCTGAGGTAATATTCCAATGTAGTTTAGAAAAGTAAAAGAAAGAAACAACCTGCAAGTATGCTTGGTATGTTTGCTAACCTCTGATTTTCACACTTATTTTAAGGTCACAAGAAGGGGAGTGAAGAGGAAGGAGGTCAGGACTTGGGTCCTCAGTGTGATGGGAAGGGAGCACACACCTGACACCTACACTTGGGACAATCAAAGTGTGACACTTTAAATGAAAGGATGGGCTATAAAAATTTCTGCCAGCGGGGCAAGATGCCAAACTTTGGCTGGGAAGAAAAATGTCTCCCTGGAGAATTTATCACCTTATTTCTTACAGCCCATAGGTTTAGTTTATACTAAAGTTGCCTGTGTGGTATGGCCCCAGAACAGAACTAGCAGCTGGGAGAGTGGCTGGGGGCAGGGCTCACGTGGTAGATAGAGGGCTTCATTCCTTCCCTCTCAGTACACATTCCTAATCTTGCTCTCTTGTCTTTCTATATTTCAGGATTTTGGACAAAATTATTTTTGATACCTGAATTACTTCTTTATAGATACAAATTCCTCCCTCCCTCCCTCCCTCCCTCCCTACCTCCTTTCCTCCCTCCCTTCCTCCCTTCCTTCCTTCCTCTACTAGGGATTGAACTCAGGGCCTTGCACTGGCTAAGTATGGGCTCCACCATTTGATCCATTTCCCTAGCCCAATTTATAACAGTAACTCTAAGGAGTCAGACTTTTGGTTAGAAACAGGAACATTGGAGGTATCAGTTGGATCTCCCATCACTCTCAAGCAAGTTTCCTCTCGTCTTTGTTTCTTTTTATCAGTTAAAAAAGCACAGTAGTAAATTCATGTCACATACTAAGTACATGTTTAGTATACAATGAATTTTTAATAAATGTGAGCTAATCCTCAATAATCATGAGCAAATCTCTTATGATCTAAATTCCTAAATGTTGAGGATTCTCTATCCTTAACTCCTTTAAGAAAAGCACAAATAATCATAGTAATTTATCTCATTCATTCTCTATAAGAAGATATTAGGTGACTAATATATCTTTTTACATTAAAAAGGTTGTGAAGTGAGGGGTAGAATATGTCAAACCAACAGATTTTCCCTTTATATTTATCAAAAATTGAAAATAATTTCTTAGAAATTGGCTATGAACTCATTAAATCTTTCAGGACTTTCTAGTATAATTTCTGACATGTTTGATTATAGTCAGTGCTTAATACATTTGTTTTGCTTCCTAATGTAAATAAACTATGTTAGAATTATAACATTGGAAATAACAGGAATCTTAAGAGTCTAGTTCTACCATCTAGTTGATGTTTACTCTCATCTTTAGCCCCAAGTTATCTAGATCTTGTCTATAAATCTCCAGTAATGGACACTCATGGTCTTATTAGACAGTGAATTCTTTTTTATTTCTCTTGGTCATGGGCTTGAACTCACACTCTCTGAGCTTTTATGCTCAAAGCTAACACTCTACCACTTTGAGCCACAGCTCCACTTGTGGTGTTTAGGTGGCTAATTGGAGATAAGAGTGTCACCGACATTCCTATCTGGGCTGGCTTCAAATGGTGATCTTCAGATCTTAGCCTCCTAAATAGGTAGGAATACAGGTGTGAGTCACCAATACCAAGCTTGGCAGAGCATTCTTGTATGGCCTACAAGTCTCTGAAAGCCCTCTGTGAACTACTTTCCCTGGAACAAACTCCTTGAGGCCAAACTCTGCAGTTCCTCATCTCCCTTGAGAGCAAACACAACTCAAAAAATCCTTGGAAGTGAACAGATCACACCGAGTATTACCAATGGCGGTGGTGACAGAACGCTAGGAATTGTCATACGCATGGAATGATTTCATTAAAATCCTCCTTAGCCATCCCTGAGTCCCAAGTTCCTAGTTCTAGACAGTAGCAATGTTGTCCACACCCCTTCTTGTCCCAAATTTAGCCTCTGAAATTCCATATATATTCACAATAATTCAGCTTCGATTTTCAGCTAGCTAGATCTCTTGAAACAAAAGCCCTTCAGCTGCAGGAACTCGTTTTCCTCAGAATTAGGCCAGTGGCCTCTATTGTTATCTCACAGGCGTTGGCTGGAAAGCAACCCACATAATGGCTTCTCCTTTCCCCTCAGATGTTCCATGAGAATATATACAACCACTGTAAGTTGGTTGTATCTATACCTTGGTATATCCATACCAAGGTAATCTCAGGGAGAGAAGCAAAATACACACACACACACACACACACACATACACACATGAGTTTTATTTTTCCATATATGGTTTTGCTCTGTGTAACACAGGCTGGCCTAGAACCAATGGTCTTCCTGCCTCAGCTTCCTGAGTGCTGGGATTGCAGGCATGTGCCACCACACCTGGCTAAGAGCTATCATAATAAGTGACTAACTTGCTCCTAAGTGGAAATTAAAAGTTCTTTTATAACAATCTATTTTTTTTGGTGGCTATAATTCTCATACCATAAAATTCACCATTTAGCAGTGTATATTTCAACAGTTTTTAGTGTATTTATGATCACCACCACTATCTAACAGGAATATTTTCATCACCCCCAAACAAAACCCTTACTTATTAGCAGTTACTCCCTTTTCCTTCTGCTCTCCAGCACTTGGCCCTCAGTGATCCACTCTCTTTCCCTATGGGACTGCCTATTCCTATTTTACAAATGTCATATAAATGGAATGATGGAATGATTCCATATTTGATCTTGTGAAATTGGTTTATTTCAGTTAACACAACGTTCATGATTCATCCATATTGCATGTCTCAGTACCTCATTCTTGTTTTGTTGTTGTTGTTGTTGTTGTTTTTGTCTAACTCAGGGCCTTGTATTTACAAGGTACCTCCCTGACCTTGACCCATGCCTCCAACCAACTTCTTTTTATGCAGGGTGGCCTTGAACCACAATCCCCTGATCTCTGTATCCTGTGGCTAAGATTATAGGCTTGAGCCACTATATCTGGTGCCTTCATTCACTTTTTTGACAAAACAACACTCCATTGTATTTTAGGAGACTAGAACATACTTTCCTAGTACCAGAAGGATAACTGAATTGAAGACAGTTAAGAAATACCCAACCCAGATGCCCCTCAGTAGATGAATGGATCAAGAAAATGTGGTATATATACACAATGGAATTCTATGTCTCCATCAGAAAGAATGACATTGCCCCATTTGCTAGGAAATGGAAGGACTTGGAAACAATTATATTAAGTAAAGTAAGCTAGACCCAAAGAAACATAGATCCCATGGTTTCCCTGATTTGCAATAACTAGTCTATGTCTGAGACAAGCAGAAAAGGTCTGATAAGATGATATTAGGCAAAATGAACCTTAAGATATGGACACAGGTAGTTTTTTCTTTCTTGCTATTGTTTCTAACATATTTAGAAGGTGATTGTTTTGTTGCTTTGTATGTCCCTCCCTCACGGTATAACCCCTGTTTTCACTGTATTTGATGTTTGTATAATTTGGGGAGGGGAAGGGAAACAAAAACAAATTGTTTAAATAGGGATACAGGTGGACCCATTGCAACAATGAGATGTACAAAATGCTATGATGAAAAACAAACTTTACAACTTTACAACTGGCAGGGGTGGGGATGTGTAGTCATAGAGGTGGGAGGGCAGGGATTGTAGGGGAAAAACAAAGGAGGAGGCAACAATGCTTGATAAGAAATGTGCTCATTATCTTGCTCATGTAATTGTAACCCCTTTATATAGTATTTTCACAATAATTTTTTTTTTTTTGGGTCCGGTCATGGGCCTGAACTCTGGGCCTGGGCACTGTCCCTCAGCTCTTCAGCTCAAGGCTAGCGCTCTACCACTTGAGCCACATTGCCACTTCCAGCTTTTTTCTTTTTGCTTATGTGGTGCTGAAGAATCAAACCCAGGGCCTCAGGCATGCAAGGCAAGCGCTCTACCACTGAGCCACCTTCCCAACCCCAAAACTTTTTTTTTTTTAAAGAAATACCTGATACAGAAAAGCTCTTTGCTCTCCTCCTATTGGCCTAAGGAGCAGGATGTAAATTTATAAAGACTACTGCACAGTGGGAAGGACAGAAGCTGATCCCTGGAGGTGACTAGACCTTCAGATCTAGTCCTCAAGATTATACTCTGCATAGCAACAGAGAGATCTCCATAACAAACCTCATGCCCTATCTACCATCAGATTCTCCTTATCTTCACCTTCCTTCCTCCAGAAGCCTAAAACTGCTTTCCTTAGTCTCATTACTTCCCTGAAATTTGTTGTTCTGGGTTGAAGAATCCCTTAGAGTCAAGTTCTAAGCCTCTGTTTGGAGTTCCTTTTCCTTGAGGTTTCTGCTGGTCAGCGTGTGCTGCAAGTATTACTAAACTGTCTGTTCTCACTCTTATCCATCTGTCTTCACTTAACAAAAGTCTGTCCTACCTCTCCACAGAGTTGAGGAGAAATTATATTTCTTCTCTCCCAGTCTGGATACCTGTTCTGACAGTCACCCCTCCCCCCCACACTGAGGTTTTGACTACTATAACTAATGCTGCTATGAACATTCATTATAAGTTATTGCATGGACCAAGGTTATCATTTCTCTTGAGTATGTGCTGAGGAATGGGATAACTATGCCATAGGATAAAGGCACGCTTCATTTGTTGAAAAACTGCCAGTCTGTTTTCCAAATTAACTGCTGCATTTTTCATTCTCACCATTAAGCATGAGTTCCACCTCTTTACATGATTGCCAACACTTGGGATTGTCCATCTTTATCCCAGCCATCCTGCAGGGTGTGAAGGGCTACTTGGTGGCTTGGATGTATGCTCTGGAGCATCTTTTAATGTGCTTATTTGTACTGGTCTATCTTTTTCGAAGAAATATCTGTCTAAATCACTTATGCTTTCTCAAAATTAGGTTACTTGTCTATTTATTGTTGAGCTATGAGCAAAATAATTCCCTTGTCTGAAATTTGGTTCACCAACACGTTCACCCACTCTGTTCCTTATTTAAGTTTGTGCCACATGTCTATTCAAGGGTTAAGGCTTGGCCTGTCTCCTAGACATGTTGCAATTTAGAAAAAAAGCAATCTGGGCTTACTGCAAACTTTATGACACAGAGGATGTAGAGAAAAGAAAAATACACACTACCAAGCAGAGAGTAATGGGCTCAATTAACTTTGGCAAACGAATGAATAAAATGTATGCATTTAGTCCCAGTTTGCAACTAGCCTGACTTAGTTTGTCCCTCTGCTGGAACTTCAGAGCAATGATCTTCATTTCCTGGCCTCTGGTCCCCAGGGAGGTATGGAGAGTTGGGAAAGTGTAACTTTTTCCAGCTGGGTGCTCTCTACTACCTGTTTACTCCACAGATGCCCTGATGTATAACCACTGCCATATGGGAGGCTGCAGATTTTTGTGGCAAGAAGCAGTTTTGAGGTTCTGCTCTTCAGATCTGACACACCCAGTGATTTAAGAAAAAGAAATGGTTGCTTTTGCCACCCTGATACTGACATCTAGGGTTTTCAATGGTCCTGGTCATTTCTAATGTTCATTTGGATGTTTAATTAAGGGGATTTCATGCTTGCTTCAATACTGCAGATCTAAGAATATATCCCTCCAGTGTGGTTCACTATCTATCTAATTCCAATATGCACAGAAATGGAGGGGGTTGGATTGGAAGCTGTGAACAAAGGAGGCCACGTCTTCCTGCCCATCAGATCAACTTAATCTGCTTTGGAAACTGCTCTGGGCTGATAGATGGCAGTGGCCAGTCTGTGCACATCTGCATGTTACAAGATAATGTTGCAACCGACATTTGACACAATCCCTTGTATGTTTTGAGTGTTGAATTGCAGAAAAATCAAGAATGATTTTTTTGAAAAAAAGAAATAATCAAAGGAATGCTAGTAGGGAGTCACTGGGGTGAAACTAAGAGATCAAAGAAGGAGTGTGTATGAAGGCAATATGCTGGGTGAAGAAAGAAGAACAAAGAGGAAGAAAGGAAGAAGCTATGCACTGGTAACCGGATATTACCAACAGTCTATCTTTACACAGGCAAGAGCTGGCTAAGGTTATTTAGATGTTTCCACGGAGGGCACCCAGCTGAGACAACCGTGAGCTAGGTATGACATACATACGGGTGCAGGGGCCTGCTATTCAATGAAATGGCTGCTTAATTATCAGCTTCCAAACGGTTCCACCAAAAACAAGGGAGGAGGAAGCATTTTTGCTTCTAATTGCTTCTATATTCTAATAATACAGTCATATTATTGTGCTAAAGTGCATTCTAGCCACTATAACAAAATTTGTTGTAGCAGGTGTGGAAATTTATAAGCAACAGAGATTTCTTGTGCTCATTTCTGGAGGATGGAAAGCTCAAGATTAAAGTGTTGGAAGATTCAGTAGCTGGTGAGGGCTTATTTTCATTGATGAGGCTGGCTAGCTGTGCCCTCACATGGTGAGAAACATAAACCAGTTCCTCTGACTTCTTTTTCTTTCTTTCTTTTTTTGGGCAAGTACTGGAGTTTAAGCTCAGAGCTTCCTACTTGCTCTGCTTGTGTGGCTGGAGGTCTACCAGTTAAGCCATACCTGCAGACTAGATTTTTGCTATTTAATTAGGAATGGAATTTTACAGATGTTACTGCCCAGACTGGGTTCAAACTGTAACCCTCCCAATTTCAGTCTCCCAAGTAGTCAGGATTACAGGAATGAGCCACCAGAGCCCAGTTCCGCTGTCCTCTTTTTTATAGAGGTAGGCATTCCATTCACTAGGGCACCATCCTGTTGACATAATCACTTCCTAAAAGCTCCACCTCTTTATACTACTGCACTGGAGATTAAGTTTCAACATATCCTAATGTGATTTAAGGGGAGATAAAAACATTTAGGCCGAGAACTAATAAGGTAAATGTTGGTGCTTTCAGTTTAGTTTAGAGAAAACAATTTCTAAACCTAAACAGCCATCTATAGCGTCACATTATTTCATTTATGTAGCTCCCTCATAACTGCAAATATGCTTATGATTTCTCATCATCACATGAAGAGAAGCTGTTTTACTATATGCTTTAAGGCACAGAGTTAATGCACTCCATTCTGGTAGAAGGGACAGACCATTGATACTTAGAGCACTCTATGGGGCTGGGAAGTAAATTAGGCATTTCATGAGTATTAGTTCATCTTAGTCATATAAGACCCTCATGTGGGTGTGATTATTATAATCTCATACTTTTCTTTATAACAA
Organism: Dipodomys ordii; assembly: GCF_000151885.1. Lineage (NCBI taxonomy): Eukaryota > Metazoa > Chordata > Mammalia > Rodentia > Heteromyidae > Dipodomys > Dipodomys ordii. The sequence continues at coordinate 1,554,180 of NW_012267406.1, forward strand.
AAGGAAATTGTAGCAATGTCTCACTCCTGTAAATCCTAGCTGAGATCTGAGGATCTTGCTTTGAAACTATCCCAGACAGACAACTCACAGGGACTTTTGTCTCCAATTAACCAGCAAAAGCTGTATATGGAGGTATGGCTCAAATGGTAGAGTGCCATCACTGAAAGAAAAAGCTAAGGGAGAATGTGAGGCCCCGTGTTTAAGCCCCAGTATTGGGAGCACACACACACACACACACACACACACACACACACACACACACATTGACTGAATCATTCTGCCTGGCAGAATTAAGCATATCTGTCATAACTTAGAGATATATTTTTTAGCCACGTCATGTTCTTATTCACCAGTTCTAATTGACTGCGGGCTGTTGTCTGTTAGGATGTGTGGAAGGAGTCTGAATGCATGCCCACTTAATTCTGTCTGAAATGGGTAGGATGGGGTGTAGTGGTGTTTAATACAGAACACAAAACATTGTGAATGGAGGAATTGAGATAGGCCTCATTTCTGAGGGTTTATATTTTGAGGGCTAACTGCATTTTTATAATACTTTTCTTTCTCCTGCTTTTTCTGTTGTCAAGTACAATAGCCATGGCTAATTCTCATTCCTTCTCCACCCCCATGCCTGCTGATTTATTCTGTAAAAGGGTTTCCTTCCTTAAAATGATGTCTTCACTCCTACTTGATACCTGAGTTACAGTCATTCAATGAATGGTAGAGTAGGCAGAAATCCATTTCTAGTGTGAGTGACTAAGAACTGCGTGACTAAAAGACTGGCAGGTTCCGGAGAAGGACATAATAGCTTTGATGACCACAGACACATGAAAGTGGGATCAGTGCCACTCTTAAGAAGAGAATAAATGCATTTAACCAGATTTGTTGCCATAAAATCATGATTCCTGTGTTAGTTTTGATGAGTGACAGGTTTTCCTTAATCTTTTCCCCCTATGTTTATATATTCAAATTTAGGGATTGGGCTGACAGATTTAAATAACTGATTTATTTTTAATATATTAATTAAGAACTTTCCATCCTTTTGCATATTATAGTAATAATGTACCTACTTGTGGCTTATTATCTATCTATCATCTATCTATCTATCTATCTATCTATCTATCTATCTATCTATCTATCTATCTATTTTTTGTGGTGCTATGGATCTAACCCAAGGCCTCACACATTCTAGACAAGTGCTCTAATAGCACTATGCTCTTAGCCCTTATTTGTGTCTTCATTAGGATTTTAAATACATAAAACAGTCAGTTTCCCAGTAGAGTGCTATTGGGCTTGTCATTTTGCGGAGTGATACCTGTAGGAACCTTTGGTTTGTGAATCCTTATTAGGTTCTACACTTACCACACCATTTCACTTTCCAGTTACGATTGGCATCAACACCACGACAGTGAAACCCGTTCCTCGATCTTGTTTTTCTCCAGAATCGATCCTAAACCCAGCAAAGAAAGAAACACAAAAGGTCACTCTCATGCTTCTTTATTTATATATCATTTAATTTTATTTGTTCCAGTCTTAGGGCTTACACTCAGGACCTGGGTGCTGTCCCTGAGCATTTGTGCTCAAGGCAAGTGCTCTACCAATTTGAACCAGAGCTCCACTTCTGGCTTTTTGATAGCTTATTGAGATTCAGACTTTCCTGCCTCTGCTGGCTTCAAACCATGATCCTCAGATCTCAGCCTCCTGAATAGCTAGGATTACAGGTGCAAATAACCAAGACCTGGCCTGCTGATGCCATTTAGTTTCTCAGTCAGTGAAGGATGTGTATTGCTCAGGGGGCGAACTCTTCTGTGAATAGGGAAACTCAGGGAGTAGAAAGGACTATATCAGCAGTTAAGACTCAGAGTCAGACTGCAGTATTTGTCACAAATTTCCTGTTTCTTACCTTCTCTTGGTCTTACTTTTTCACAGGAAAAAGAGTAGGCCAGTGATTTTTTTTCCCTCACAATTCATTTAGAAGGAGAGATCTTTATTTATATGAAACCTTATGCAAATGTAAACTATGACAATGAAATCAAAAGGTTGGTGCTCTGGAGAGGAAGCAAAGGCTTTATCTGCAGCTCTGAAATCACTCAGTGGGCTGCCCACCATGCTACCTTCCTGTCCTATGTCTGACTTCTTTAGTCCTCTTTTCAGTTGAAGAGGTGAAGTGACTTACATGTGTCCAGCTAAAATGGTATCCATCAACGTTAAACACAGGCATGATGTAGAAATACAGATGATTCAACATTTTTCTCATGGCTGGGTCACTCCTGTATGTGAGAAGAGCCTAAAAGGCAAAGGAGTCATTTAAATTGTTTTTTCTTATGAAGGGAAAAATAACATGAGAAACCCTTCCTGGCCATAAGAAATATACATGCAGTAAGTTGAAAAGCAGTAAGTAAGTTGATCTATACTCTTTGACATTACACATTGAAACTTTCATCTGAACCAAACTTTATTACCACTAATAATTCAGCCTGATGAAACAGATTAAATAGGCAGCCTTTCATATTAATTCAGATTTGACTACATTTTTAAATTGGTGAAGAACATAACATTTTTTTGTGGTACTAAAGTTTGAATTCAGGGCCACATACTTACTCAGCTTCTTGTTCAGCTAGTGCTTTGCCACGAGCCACTCTCAGCCAGTTTTTGATGGTTATTTTACAGGTGGAGTCTCTCAGACTTTTCTGCTGCAGCTGGTTTTGGACTGTGATCTTCTAGATCTCAGCCTTCTAAGTAGCTAAGTCACCAGCACCCAGTTTTGTTATACTTTTTTTTTCTTTAATAATAAGATCATGCCAGATGCTGGTGGCTCATGCCTTTAATCCTAGCTACTCAGGAGGCTGAGATCTGAGGATCACAGTTCAAAGCCAGCCCTGGAAGGAAAGGCCCTGAGACTCTTATCTCCAATAAACCACTCAGAAAACTGGAAGTGGCGCTGTGGCTCAAGTGGTAGAGTGCTAGCCTTGAGCTGAAGAGCTGAGGGATAGCACCCAGGCCCAGAGCTCAGGCCTCAGGACCCACAAAAAAAAATTAAGTTCATCTTAGATTCCATTTAATTGTGGATGAAATAATGACTTTTACATGCTGATATCTAATGCATGATATATTTTAACATGCAAGTTACATGTTATGTCATTGTTTTCATCTAATTGGTTGCAATCTCATCTCAAAACTTGAAAGTTCCTCTTTGCTTCTGACTTTTCTATAAGAAATTTAATAGAGAATACATTTTTGTTTTCTTTGAGGTCTTATTCCTTTGTGGCTCCTTTGAGGACTTATTTTTGTAATTAGGTTTTACTTACATCATATCTGACCTCAAATCTGAAGAAATTGCAGTATCAATTTAGACTCAAATAGAAAACCATAGCATATACTAAGTCAAGTTGATAAAGGAGACATTTTGAAATATCTTTTGTGTGTGTGTGTGTGTGTGTGTGTGTGTGTGTGTGTGTGTGCTTGCTCTGAGGCTTGAACTCAGTCTCAGTGCTCTCCCTAAGCTTTTTGCTCAATGCTAGCATGTTACCACTTGAGCCACAGTTCCACTTCTGGCTTTTTGTTGGTTAATTGGCGAAAAGAGTCTCATGAACTTTCCTCATCAAGCTGGCTTCGAACATCAGTCCTTAGATCTCAGCCTCCTGAGTAGCTAGGATTATAGGTGTGAGCCAACAGCACCCAGCAACTGCATTCATTTTTTTTTTTTTTTTGTGGGGCCTGAACTCTGGGCCTGGGCGCTGTCCCTCAGCTCTTCAGCTCAAGGCTAGCGCTCTACCACTTGAGCCACAGCACCACTTTTGGCTTTTTTCTTTTTGCTTATGTGGTGCTGAGGAATCGAACCCAGGGCTTCAGGCATGCAAGGCAAGCGCTCTACCACTGAGCCACCTTCCCAACCCTGCATTCATTTTTATACTCATTTATTTGCTTTGATTTTCCTTTTACTATATTAAAAGAATAATTCAAGTTTTAAAAACTATCCTTATTGAGGTATGATAGTTCTAGAAAACTTTGTACATATTAAATGATATAACTTGCTGAATTTAGAAGTTATATACTCTATGAAACCATTATCGTGGTCTGTGTCATAAACATGTCATTGCCTCCAGAATTCCATCCTGAACTCTTTATTTATAGTATCTTGTGTGGTAAGAACATGTGACATGAGATATAGGTGCAGTGGTATAGCAAAGTTTCTATATATAATTCAGTATTGTTAGCCATAGAGTCTGTGCTATACAGAAGATCCCTAGGACTTACTGAAATCTGTTAAAACAAAAAATAAAAAAATGTTTATCAGTGCTGGTTCTGGGGCTTGAACTCAAGGATAATATTAACCATTTTCCTTTCTGGATTTAATGCTTAAAATTTCAATCTTCTTTTACATCTCCTCTAAGTAGATTTTCTCAGCCCATCACAGGCAGTATTTACAAGGTAAGGATTCTGTCCACAGGGAGGAATCAAATAATGCAACTTGTTATAAGGTCTCATCATATGACAAATGATGATGGACCCCGCTGTACATCACAATAAAATTAAATTTAGAAAACAAATGATGTTGGAAATAGGTTACATTTAAGAGCATGGGTTAAGATACACATTTTTATTATAATTTAAATACATATCATTTAATGTATCCACTAGATATATTAATATATCTAAATATACAAATTAAATCAAATTTAAATATCCACTAAATTTATCCAAGTTGGTAAACATTATATAGTTGTTTGCTGTTTTTAGGCTCAGTAATAAATTGTTGGCCAACTAGCCTGGAAAGAAAGTCATGTATAAAAAAACTTTCTGTTCACTGTCTTGTGCCGACACTAGAAGGAACTCTACCTGATGTGTGTGTGTGTGTGTGTGTGTGTGTGTGTGTGTGTTTTCTTCCAAACAGCAGATTCTCTACTGCTTGGAGGAAAGTCTTCTGTGGCTATAGAAGAGGCAGAGTCACGAGGTTGGCTATGTTTCTTTCTTAGAGATCTGTGGCTTTCCAGAATACAGGAGAAAGGGGCTGGGCACACAACGCAGGAAAAGGTACTAGGGGAACATGATGGCGTTTCTCTCCTTTGGCTCTGGGGAGAGTTGCTGGCTCACTTAGCTCAGCTCAAACTGGGCACGCCTCCCCCCACCCCTTTCTTGAGCACAGATGATGTTAGCGCCAGTGTGGCAGATCAATGTGGTAATAATCTCTTATATTGCTTTCTCCTTCAATGCAAATCATCTTCATACCTTTAGATATAAAAGAATATTTCTAATTTCTGGAATTAAAGAATAGATTTTATTGTGTCTATCAAGGATTACAAGATGATGTTACATGATAACTATAGTAACATCTTTTTTTTTTTGGTGGTACTGACGTTTAAACTCAGAGACTCATGTTGGCTAAGCAACTGCTCTACAATTGAGTCATACCCCCAAACCATCTCTTTGGCTGGTCATACATTTTTGAGATAAGGTCTTTCTTCCTGCTCAGACATGTGTCTGGACCATGATGCACCTGTTTCAGGCTTCTTCATAGCTGGGATGACAGGCATGTACTACATGCTCAGCTTCTACCACTGAGATAGCGGTATAGGAACTTTTGTTAAAATTTTTATTTTTGCCTAAACTGGCCTAAAACTGCAATCCTCAGCCTCCCATATAACTAGATAAGAGGTATGCACAGCTATTCTCTGAGACAGGGTCTCATGGGCTTCTTGCTCAGCCACCCCCAAGACTCTGATTCCTGAGTACCTACGTTTTAAGCCACCATGACTGACTATAAAATAGTCTTTATAATGAAGCAAACTCACATATCTAACTTCTCTTATTTAATTAAAATAACAAATATAATTATATTATCTTTCTCTTTACCTCTGTCCTCCCCTCCAGTTACTGTTTTATTATCTATTTCTGTGTCTTTAAAAACTATTAGCCTTTAGATTCTTCGTCTATGTGAAATAGGCAACATCCTTCTTTCTGTGCCCAGATCATTTCACTGAGCGAAAGCTCCCCAAGGGCTTTTTTGAAGTAGGTGCCAGCACCTCTATCTTTTTGAAGGCTCAGTGATGTTCCATTTTCTTTATCCTTGACTGACATGAATGTTAGTATTATTGCATGTTGTAAATAATGCTGCATTGTAATTTGTAATTTCCTTAACCCTGTTCATACGATTGTCCACAATGGTGATAGCAACTTACATGCTACCAACCATGAGCTAGCGAACACAGTACTGTTCCTTTCTTTGTGTCCTTACAAATGTTTGTTATTTCTTCTCTGTTTTTTCTTTTCTTTCTTTTTTTGTGCCATTCCTGGAGCTTGAACTCAGGGCCTTGGCACTGTCCTTGAGCTTTAGTGCTAACAGCTAATGCTCTTTGAGTCACAGCTCTACTTCTGGCATTTGGTGGTTAATTGGAGCTAACAGTCTCATGAACTTTCCTGCCAAGACTGGCTTTGAACTATAATCCTCAGATCTCAGCTTCCTACTAGCTAGATTTCTTCTCTTTTTAGTATTAGCAATCTTAATGCTAGGAGGGCTATCTCATAGGGGTTTTAATTTATATTTCCTTGATATGAATATTCTTTTCATATACCTGAGGTTTTTTGCTTTCTTTTTGGTGCTGATTCTGGGACTTAGGGCCTGAGCATTGTCTCTGAGGTTTTGTTTTGTGTTTTGTTTTCCCCAAGACTAGCACTCTATCACTTGAGCCACAGCTCTACTTCCAGCTTTTTGGTAGTTTATATTAGAGATAAAGAGTCTCACCGACTTTCCTACCTGGACTGGCTTTGAACCATGATCCTCAGATCTCATTCTCCTGAGTTGCTAGTATTACAGGTATGAGCCCCCAGCACTTGGCCCTGATGCCATTTTAACATCTTCTTTGGAAACATGTCTGTTCAGGTCTTTTGCCCATTTTAACTATCAGGTTATTTATTTTGTTTGCTATTAAGTTATGGGTTCTTTATAAATGTTGCATATTAACTTCTTATCAGATATGCCTCAAAAGTTTTTGTCTGTCTATAGGTTATGTTTTCATTTTGTTGATTGCTTCCTTTCTATGCAGATTTTTACTTTGGTGTAGTCTTACTGACTTGTTTTTTTCAACTTGGGCTTTTAGTGTGGTATCTAAAATTTTAAGACTCAGGCCAATATCAAGGCACTTTCCCCCTGTCAGTATTCTCTTGTAGGAGTTTTGTGGTTTCTGGTCTTATATTTAGCCTTTTTATTCATGTTGAACTAATTCATATAGATGATGCAAGACATGAGTCTAATTTCATTCATTTCCATGTAAAGTGTTCATATTTTCTTAATTTGTATATTTCATTCATAATTCATCCACTTCTTTGTGAATTATTCCTATTTTCCTCAGTACTAATTACTGAAGAGGCTATTCTTTCCCTATTGTGCCCTCTTGGTACTCCTGCCAAAAATTAGCTAACTACAGAGCTGGATATGGTGGCTCACACCTGTAATTTCAGTTACTTGGAAGGTGGAGATTGGGAGACTCATAGTTAGAGGCCATCTTGGGTAAAAGATTAGAGAGATTTCATCTCAACCAGCAAGCTGGGTATGGTAGTCTGTGTATGTCATCTTAGCTATTACCTACTGTAATATTTCGTGTTTCATTTTGATTTTATTAAGTTTGTCTTCTCCCTTCCTTGTGATTAGTTTGACTATAAGTTTGTCAATCTTGTTTATCTTTTCAAAGAGTAATTTCTTTGTTTCACTGGTCCTTTGTATTTTTCTTTTACTTTCATTATTTTTTATCCTGATTTTAATTACTTCTTTCCATTTACTAATTTAGGGTTTAGCATGGTGTGTGAGTGTGTGTGTGTGTGTGTGTTTTACACTGGGACTGAATATAGAGCATTATGCTTGCTAGGCAGGTATGCTCCTACATAAGCCATACTTGCATTTGCTTTTAGTTACTTAATAGTGTCTCAAGTTCTTTTGCCCAGGCCAGTCTTGTCTGTGTGTTCCTTCTATTTATGTCTCTCATGTAGCTGGGATGACAGGCATGCACCATCACAACCATCTTACTTATTGAGATGGGGCCACAAAAAAACAAAAAGAAGATTCTTTGGGGGTTTTCTAATGCAGCAATCTGCAAGGTCTTGGGAGTAATGACTTGCTACTTGCCACAAAGGGTGAGGTCACTGACCACCTTCATACCCTCCATTGTCTGAGGCCTAAACTTCTCAGTGATCTGTATCCAACCCTCCCCATTTCATGATGGCTTCTCATGGTGGCAGGGTGACCCCAGATTGCCTGACTGGTGATTATTCCTAGCTTTCAGGTTCTCAGAGTAGCTGTCTAAAACAGTAGGTCCTTCCCAAGATGGCGGTTGAGGACAGTTCTTCAAAATATGGCAAGCAATGCAATAGATTCTTAATAAAGAACTTCAATAGATTTTTCAATGCTACCTGGCCAGGTAGGAGGAGTCATTATCAGCCCAGATCTCCACACTGGACTTAAGGCTTGTGGGAACTGCAGGTTCTTCCTGCACCTCGGACTCCCAGGCTGGTGTAACCAGTGCTGCCTGGCTTACATTGTGGTTGTGGTTTGGGGTTCCCCTACTCCTGGGGAGCCAGGATTAGAGCTGCAGACCATTTCCTATTTTCCTCTTTATTGCCTTTTTGTCTCTTCATGTTGCGTTTAGCTTTTCTATCACTTCTTCTTTATTCCTCATGCTCTTCCTTTCTTTCTCACCTAGGAATATAGTTTCTCCTTCATTAGCCTGCATTAGTTGTACAAGGGAGCATCATTGTGTCATTTCCATACATGCATACAATATACCCCCTTTATTTCTCTCTTATTCTCCCACCCAACAATTTGCTTTCATAAGTGCATATAAAGTACTTTGACCATATAGACTCTATTCACCACTTCCCTTTCCCCTCCTGGCAATGTTTATTGAGAACTTATTTATTATAATTGCTAAATGGTATTCTAGTACAGATAATATATATTGATTCTTTATTTTAGATCAATATATTTTGGACAGTCAAGTTGTGTTTGCCGTTTCACTGTTATTTTGCAATTTCACTCTTATGTTACAATTTCACTGTTATGTTACACATTTCTCCTAGACACATATGAGTTTATTTATGATACATATCTAGGAGTAGATTTTTTAGTGGGGGCATATTCACATGATTTTATCTTTACTAATGGTTGTCATTTTTTTCTGTGTGCAACTAACCATTCTCATCCATAATGAGGGGGAACTAACATGCCATCGCTGTCACATAACAACTCGCCATGTGTGTGTGTGGCCTTGCTTTGCTACATGTGGTCTATATCCATTTGCCCAGTTCACACCATTGTTTACACAGAATCCAGTGGGCCTGGTAGGATTTTTTTCTCTCTATGTTTTCAAATTCCAAATTACCATGGTTATTGTTCTCACTTAGTGAAACCATTACTTATTTATAAGTTATTTTATTCTTCAGTCTGTAAGATTTAAGAGCATAATTTTTTTTGTTAAACAAATGTTTTTTAACAATTCATTCCAGTTAGTGAATATGGACTATTTAATATAGGTTCTTTGTTATTGTTGAACCTTTCTTGCCTAGTATCAGTGCAATTTCTGTGAATGTTCCAGTTATGTTTGAAAAGAATGTGCAATCTTTAATTATTATTGAAGGTGATTACATTTATACTTATTATAATGTTTATTTTATAGTTTGAATCATCATTTTTTTCATTTCATCACATTTTTACTGAAAATTGTCTGCTGTCTTAAGCACCGAGAGTTACACAAATAACCCCTAATGTTGTTACGTTGTTTTGAGTTTGTGACTTATTATAACCTGTCAATTTTCATTTTACATATGTTTTGAGACTTTCATATTAATTTTTAAGGATCTTCATTTTTAGATAATATATAATCAAGGAAGCTGTTCCCCAATGTTCTACTTAAAATGGATTTATTTTTCAATATTTTCCAGAATGTATTTTTCCTTGATAAACAAGCAGGGAGTCATTGTAACTCATTTGCTATATCTGTGATTTTTATAACTCTCTAAGAATTGCCGCTATTCTCCATCTGGTTAGACAAAGCAAGAATGATCACAAAGTAATGATTGTTACATGCTGAACAAGATTATTGAGAGACTATCTTAATTGAATATTTTAAATAATAGGACACAAATCATTTTGTTAATGGTGTAGATTTCTGAATATGTTTTGATCATGTGTCTAATTTCCTTTTTAGGTATGTGATCACCATAAAGAATGGGGGGCATTCTTTGCTTTTAATGTATAGAATTCTTTTTAGCAATCAATGCATACCACATGTACATGTAGAAAAAGAGATGACTATTAATCAAGTTGCATCTGGGCTTTGTAAGTTTAATTTCTTGACTACTCTTGTTGCCTATGAGGACAAGTAGTCAAGGCCGGAAGCCAAGCATAAAACAATGCACCACACGCCTCACCGTGGCAATCCCTTGGAACTGCATCCACTCTACTACAATAAGAGTGCTTCCCTAAAACCGATTTTAATTTTAAATCAAAAGATATCAAGTCGTTTAAATAAGGATACAGGTGGACCCGTTGCAACAATGAGAAGTACAAGCTGTCATGTCGAAAACGAACTTTACAACTTTGGTGGGGGGGGGGGGGGGTGGGTTGGATGGGGGCGCGGGGGAGGCTGGGAAGGGATGGGAAGGGGAAACAAAGGAGGAGGCTGCAATGCTTGATAAGAAATGTACTCATTATCTTGCCCATGTAATTGTAACCCCTCTGCACAGTATTTTCACAATAAAAATTAAAAAAAAAGATATCAAAGAAAGTGTTTGGGGTATTATCTTCTGTGAGGCAAATAGAAATATATTTGGTAGTAGATTAAGGCATTGCTGAAGGAAGACAGAGAATGACTATTTGGTATCGAAAATGACCAAGACTATAAATACATACATTCATAAATCAGAATCCACCAGATAAACCTTGGATAAATTGCAGATAAATTTTCTATTACTAAAGTCCCTGTGTGGCCAACAAGGCTATGTGGAAGAGTTCCTGTTCACCACTATAAGAGCAGCTGATCTTTGTGAAGATTGGTGTTACTGGTTTTTAAAAGATAAATTTAGAAAAAAACAAAAACCTTGTTTTTCCACTGGATTCACTGCATTGGATTTAAAAATATTAACCAGACATACAATGAAGGGCACCCTAGGACAACCAAGCATATCACAGCTTAGTTCAACCACCATTTGAAGCAAAATTACACCATCCATCAGAAAAAAAATCCTCCTCTGGACTCTACAGAACTAAAATTATTTAAGGTAAAAAATGTTCCATCATCAAAGTGGGTGAATCTTAACACAAAGGTATGTTTAAAATTCAAGACTGGAAGAATTAATTAGAGCAAGCAAGGCTTTTTAGGAAATAGAAGACAGGGGAGGAGAACTTAATCTATAAAAACAGTTTTTTTTTTTTTTGGGTCCGGTCGTGGGGTCTGAACTCTGGGCCTGGGCGCTGTCCCTCAGCTCTTCAGCTCAAGGCTAGCACTCTACCACTTGAGCCACAGCGCCACTTCAGGCTTTTTTCTTTTTGTTTATGTGGTGCTGAGGAATCGAACCCAGGGCCTCAGGCATGCAAGGCAAGCGCTCTACCACTGAGCCACCTTCCCAGCCCTATAAAAACAGTTTATATCACATTATATGATGTTGTTAAATATGAAAATGGATAGCTAAATAATAGTTGAAAACTACATGAACAATAGGGTCTGTGAATGAAGAATGAAAAACTGAAATCATATGTTGACCTTATAAATTCTAGTTTCTTTATTCAGAGAGAGAGAGACAGAGAGAGAGAGAGACAGAGACAGAGAGGTTTTAGCCTGAGGCTTGAACTTGGTGAGTTTGTTTGGCTTTGTCACTCAAGACTGATGCTTTACCACTTAAGTCATACCTTTCACTTACAGCTTGCTTTTGCTGGTTAATTGGGGAAAGAGTCTCTGAGATTTGTCTGCCGAGGCTGACTTTGAACTACAAGCCTCAAATTTTAGCCTCTTGTGTAGCTATCTGTAAGGCATTTTTTTTTGGGGTCTGGTCATGGGGCCTGAACTCTGGGCCTGGGCGCTGTCCTTCAGCTCAAGGCTAGCGCTCTACCACTTGAGCCACAGCACCACTTTTAGCTTTTTTCTTTTTGCTTATGTGGTGCTGAGGAATCGAACCCAGGGCCTCAGGCATGCAAGGCAAGCGCTCTACCACTGAGCCACCTTCCCAGCCCCTCTATAAGGCATTTTTAAGATTGACTACACAAGAATGTTTTGAACATACAGATGTCCTTTTTTTGTAGGGATACAGCAGACAAAAATTTCAGTGACTCTTTCTTCTCCAGTATGTGATTAGTCATTGTACAACTCATTCAGTTGCCACACAGACAGCAAAATGTGTAGCTATGTGGTTTTTTCTTTAACAGTGATAAACCTGAATTGTACTTCACAAAACTAGAGGGTGGAAAGAGGAAATTGTACAATTCAGGTGGAAATACAGCAAAGAAATCAAAAGTGATGATGCTGGAGGTAAAATGTGACCCAAAATCTAAGCAGAGTTTAGGATAAATAGCTGAAAATGTTGACAGAGCCAGCACAGATATCTAGAGATGTGAGCAGACAAACATAGCAGCCTAGATGACAGAAATGCTGAGAGGAAAAGAAGATGTCCCTGAAGAGGTGAAGCTGTGACACCTTGCATTAAAGGACTGCTCAGGGATATTTTACAACACTAAAAGCACAAAGCAAAAAAGTTGGAAGGTGATATAAGTAAATTAAGAGTTATGAGAATTTTCCAGGGCAATTGTTTAAAAAAAAGATGCTTAGTTTATATTGTAAGTTATATCGCGAACAGGCAAAGCACAATCCAAATTATCCTTTATAAGAAAATTTTATTTCTCAGCATTCCTCATGTTATGTATGTATGCATGCATGCATGCATGCATGCATGTATGTATGTATGTATGTATTGTGCCAGCAATGGAGCTTGAACTCAAGGCCTTAGTGCTGTTTCTCAGCTTTTGTGCTCAAAGCTAGTGTTGTACCACTTGAGCCAAGGTATACTCCTGACTTTTTTCTGGCTAACTGGTGATAAAATCTCATGGGCTTTCTTGTCCACGTTTAGCTTTGAATTATGATCCTCAGATCTCAGCCTCCTGAGTAGCTAGGATGACAGGCATGAACCACTGGCACCTGGCTTTTCTCACAATATTTAAATAACAACATAGTAAATAAATATTGTTTTTACTGTTTTATCACCTCCGACTGAATTTACAGCTTAACAGTATGTCAGTTTTTAATTTTTTGACAAATATTGTAAGAGGCACAGCATAAATGGTTTCTCTATGGTTAATGCTGAATTGCCTATTTTTTTTCTTTAATGGTCAACTTTTTCAGTTTAATTCTGGGATCTAACAGGAGGATTTCCTGTCTAGTAGCCAGAGCATTCTCAATCATTTGATAGAAGTGCAACAGTCACAGTGGATTTCAATTTTGTTAAACGGAACCTAAACAAATATAAATATAGACCTTGCTAGTGTAAATATGATATATATTGTATCAAAGGAAAGAAAGAGATACATTGGGGTTTTGGAGGATTAAAGAGAAGGTTGAGGAACTAGGGGAGGATGTGAGAATGTAGATCTAATGTACTAAAGAGATAGCAGAAATCAATCAAAATATTGTAACTACACAGAATGCTAGGAAACATTCCTAATATGATAATCATTTCCAAATGATAAGCTATTATCCATTATGTGATTAAGAACAGAGGGGTATTTGTTTATTCAGCTGGATTTGTTAGATATCTGGGCTTACTAACCCTTTCCATTATTTATTCTGTGACTCTTGACACATTTTATCCATTCAATATAAGTTGTCTTTTTTTGTGTGTGTGTGTCGGTTGTAGGGCTTGAACTCTGGGCTTGGGCTCTGTCCCTGCGCTCTTCAGCTCAAGGCGACCACTCTACCGCTTGAACCACCTCGCCACTTCCGGTTTTCTAGTGGTTTATTGGAGATAAGAGTCTCACATCCCTGGCTGGCTTTGAACCGCAATCCTCAGATCTCAGCCTCCTGAGTAGCTAGGATTACAGGTGTGAACCACCAGCACCTGGCTATAAATTGTCTTCTTAAACAGAGTTATTTTTAGGGAAATATTTCTTATCCAAATGCTTGGATTGGGTTTCATGCCTGTACCAGGGGTGTGTATCATATGTACATATTTATAGACATATATATATACACATATAATATGTAGATATATAGACATGTATAATGTTTCAATATATACATACATATGTGTGTATATATGTCTATATACATATATGTATGTCTATACATTTTTAAATGATTTTTTTATGTTTCTTTTTTTTAAATTAATTAATTTATTTTTTATTTGTGAACATACTGTACAGAGGGGTTACAATTACATGGGCAGGATAATGCGTACATTTCTTACCAAGCATTGCAGCCTCCTCCTTTGGTTTACCCTTCACATCCCTTCCCAGCCTCCCCCCCTCCCCCCCCCATCCCAACCCTTCTCCTCCCCCCCTTCCCCCCCCACCGACGTTGTAAAGCTCGTTTTGGACATGACAACTATACTTCTCGTTGTTGCATCAGGTCCACCTGTATCCTTAAACAACTGTACTAGGGTTGAACTCAGGATCTTATGTTTGCTTGACTCTGTGCTGGTTAATTTGAAGTCTCTAAGACTTTTATGTACAGGCTGGCTTCAAACCATGATCCTCTAGGTCTAAGCCCCCTAAGTAGCTAAGATTATAGGCATGAGCCACTGGCGCCTGACTCAAATTTCTACTTTTAATTGTTACTTTAAATTGTTTTGTTCATGTAAGTTAATTGTAGAAAGAGGTTTTGCTGAGATATTTTCATACACAAAAATGATGTATTTGGATTAAATTCACCTCTCCTTTAATAGTTCATTCACCTCTTGCCTTCCTCTTTTTTCATTATATATTTTTATTGTAAAAATACTGTACAGAGGGGTTACAGTTACATGAGTAAGGTAATGAGTAATTTCCCATTGAGCATTGTTATCTCCTCCTTTGTTTTTCCCCTACCATTCCCTCCCCCCCCCACTGCCAAAGTTGTAAAGTTGGTGTTCAATATAGTGTCTTGTACATCTCATTGTTACAATGGGTTAACTTGTATCCATATTTAAGCATTTTGTTATTTCCATTCTCCTCCCCAAATTATAAAAATGTATATACCAGATACAGGGCACCAGAATCAAATACAGTGGAAACAAAGGTTATACCATTGCCCTCCTCTTTATAACAGTATTTAGTGTGTTTTGTTATGTTTGTTTCATCTATATATAATTTACTTCAGTCTTACTCTAGCCCCTCTCCATTTCTCCTTTCCCTGCTGGTACCTCACCAGTGCCCTTTGTAAAATGTATCTTATTTTTTATTATTAATTATTCACTTAAGGTTTAGATTCTGAATATGAGTACAACTCTGATAGTTGTCTTTTTGAACTTGGCTTATCTCACTCAACATGATGATCTTCAGTTCATCCACTTGTCCTGAAACATAATTTCATTCTTTATGGCTGAATAATACCCTATTGTGAATATGTACCACATTTTTTTTATCCATTCACTGCTTATTGGGCACTGAAGCTGTGTCCATACCTTGGCTACTGTGAATACTCTGCTGGGGTAAACACGGGTGTCTGAGTATATCTACGGTACACTGGCTTTGATTCCATATATATATATACATATATATATATATATATATATGAATATTATAGCTGGTCGTTCCGTTTTTAGTGTTTTGATGAACTCCCATACTGATGATTTCCATAATGGCTGCATTAATTTACATTCCTACCAACTGTGGATAAAGGCTCCTCTTCTTCAACCCAAGGCACCCTCCTGTTTATTTTCTTGATGATAGGTATTATAACTGGGTGAGGTGGCATCTCAATGACACTTTGATTTGCATTTCCTTTATGGCTAAGGGTGTCAAACATTTCTTTATGTATTTATTAGCCACTTATATATGTTTACCTTCAGTAAGAGCAAGATATAATGAAACCTGAAGATATAACTATCCAGTAGTACTTCTTGGAAAGCTGTAGCATCTTGGGAGAAAGAGCCTTTGTATTTAGATTTCTGCAATTTAGAATTACTGCAAATACAGCTCCAAGTCTCAGATCTCTGTCTTACATATACAACCTACCACAAACTCCAAATATTACTACTTACTATTAGCTGCTCCCTGCAAAACAACTTTTCCTGAAAGTGTTCTATGCTTATTTTGGGGTATTTGATCTGTCTGCGTCGTACGTGTACACAACATGAGCCATATGGTAAATTTTTGACCCAATGATTACCTATTAATGTGGTATTGAGTATAGATGTGTGGGGAGGGGCAATAAAAGGAGTTTTCTAGTACAACCAATGGGCATTCACGCTTTGTAGACAGCAGAGACACATGGTGACTCAGCTCTTCTCTATGCTACTCCTTTTTCTAACAAGATCTTCAAAATTTAGCATCTGGAAGACCTTTCAGTTTTAGATTCTCTCTTAGTAAACTCTTCATACACCCTTGAGTTGCCTTTGTTCTAACATAGAATAAAATAGAATTCAATCATTGTTTCTAAGACACCTGTAGGAAGATGTCACTCAGGCTCAACTGAGTTTAGTTTGAGAATGAACTATATTCAGTTTGCCCAGGTTAAATTTATTTTAAAATATAATCATTTTGATTCTGTTTATTATGGAAAATTCAGAAAAGAAAAGGAAGAAAATATAACCACTCAGAATCATCTCCTATTTTAGGATTTGGCATATTTGTCATGCATCTACATCTTAGTTGTAGATTTTACAAAGCTGGAATTACAGTATCCATACTTGGGTGTTGGTGTGTATGTGTGTTGTGTGTGTGTGATATAGCAACATGTTATGAGCCACTTTCTTCATCATTAAATATAATAAATTTGATCTGTCATTTGAGGCAAAATTTGAATGTAGTGCCTGACCCTGGTAGTGAACATCGGACTGGCATTGCTCAATCCTAGAGACCAACAATTTCAAATGCTTAAGAGTGAATAAAGACCAAATTTCTTCATTTGGTTGAAAGTGGTTCTTAAAAAATGAAACAAATGCTATTCCATCTGTATTAACAACAAATGACTAAACTGGCCTTCCCCCACTTCCCCTGCAGAGTGGTAGAGCACTAACCTTGAGTGAATAAGCTCAGGGTAGCACCCAGGCCCTTAATTCAATCCCCACAACAGACAAAAAGTTTGTGAATGAATTGAGAAAAGGGTTAATGTTGAGTACATTTCAACACAGTCCTTGTATCATACAGGACTCAGCCTGCTGAATTTACATAAAAAGAAGTACTTAGCATTGGGTAGATGACATAAACAAATTTGTCTTTGAACTCCTGTGTACATTCTATTTCCACATCCACTTCTCATGCAGAGATTCCTGCATTATCCACTCCAGTGGTTGGCTCTCATCGTGGGTTCCTCTTCCTTCAGCCATACACCTGGCCTTTTACCTGAAGCTCTCTAATGATGACACGTGCTTTTCACTATCGTTGTTTCCTCATTTTACTTTATTGACCAAATTCTACTTGGTTCTAAAGCATACTACAATAATCTTTCAACTGGTATCACTGCACAGAACCAAGCTGTGTTCTGTTGTTCTATTGCTATACATTTACATCAGACCAGGTTCCCTCTCAGCCATTTCTCTGTTTTGGCTCATTCTTAGCCCTAATTAGATTTCTATTCCTCTGTTAAGGTCTAGCTTGAGACTCATCTCTATGAAGCTTCTGTATTTCTGATCCCTTAATTCTTCCGGGTACTAAAATTAGTATAATTTACTCCTCTATAAAGACATATTTTATTTATTTACTTATTTATTTATTTTTTTGGGGGGACTGGTCATGGGGCCTGAACTCTGGGCCTGGGCGCTGTCCCTCATCTCTTCAGTTCAAGGCTAGCGTTCTACCACTTGAGCCACAGCACCACTTCTGGCTTTTTTCTTTTTTGCTTATGTGGTGCTGAGGAATCGAACCCAGGGCCTCATGCATGCAAGGCAAGCGCTCTACCACTGAGCCACCTTC
>NW_012267406.1:1572311-1633976 GCF_000151885.1 Dipodomys ordii
TTTCTTTTTTGCTTATGTGGTGCTGAGGAATCGAACCCAGGGCCTCATGCATGCAAGGCAAGCGCTCTACCACTGAGCCACCTTCCCAGCCCCCTATTTTATTTTTTTAAGTAATTAATTAATTAGGATTTTTGCTCGTCCTGTGCTTGAACTTGGGGCCTGTATACTGTCTTTGAGCCTATTTGTCTTCAAGGCTAGTGCTCTACTATTTGAGCCATAGCTCCACTTCCAGCCTTTTCTGTGTAGTTTATTGTAGATAAGAGTCTCATGGACTTCCTGCCTGGGTTGGCTTTGAACCATGATCCTCAGAAATCAGTCTCCTGAGTAGCTACAGGTATGAGCCACCAGTGCCCAGCCAAGACACATATTTTATTTTGTTTTCTGCACATATGGGTATATATTAGTATAGTGACCATGACTTGCACTTCTATTGACCACACAGTATAGAATCCTAAACATGTAGTGATCAACAAGAATAAAATAGATTGATTCATATAGATACCCTCTTTTTCCATGATGGGGATCAAACCCAGGGTCTGTATATGCTAGATTAATACTCTACCTCTGAGCTATATGCCCAGTCTCCTGTGTAGCTATCTTTTAAGGCAAGACTATTTTACCTGATTTAGAATTTGGCAACCTACAATCTACTTCCTGCTTCTGTGGATTTGCCTATTGTGCATGCTGCATACAAACAAACATCACACACTATAGGACCTTTTATGTCTGCCTAATTTCACTTAGCAGAACATTTTCAAGGTTGAGCATGTTGTAGCTTGTATTGATTCAATACTTTTATGGCTAAATGATATTCTACTGTACGACATATCACTCTTAAAAACATTTGTTGTGTGGTAGGCATGGTGGCACCTGTCTGTAATTCCAGCACTTAGGAGGCTGAGGCAGAAGATTCTCAGGATTGAGCCAGCTTGAGCTACATAGATGGTCTTGGGCTATGTAACATAACTGCCTCAAAAAACAAAAGAACCAAAGAGGAAAAAAACTATTTCACCAAAGAAACTGACAAAAAGAACATTTGTTCATCAGCGGATGGCATCTTTTGGCCATTATGACTAATGCTGCTATGAATATTCATATACAAGTTCTGTGTGAATTTGTGTTTAATTCTCTTGGGAATATACATCACTTTGAGAGAAACTGCCAAACTGTTTTTTCCTTACTCTATTTTTAAGCTGCTATTTTATTTTAGATTCAATTTTCAGCCCATTGTTTTAAGTTTTGAGAATGTCCTTCTTTACATGGATTTGCTTGCTATTTTCTTTACTTCCTGCCTTCTGTCACTGCCAGGCTTAAGCCTCTTATTCTCTTATAAATAATATCAGCTCTTTTTTCTTCAGTAAGATAACCTCTGTCTCTGCATATTTATCTCTTTTCTATTTAGCAAATCTAATTTTTTTCAATTAATTTATTATCTGCATTATCTTTCTTTCCCATGACAAATTTAAGAGAACTTTATTATCAAAAGGTGGCTTTTCTAAAAGCTTTCTGTAAGTGGGAAAGGGAGCATCTGCAGTACATATTCCAGTATTAGACCCATTGTATCTGTGTAGCTTTCCTTCCCTAAACACCCAGCCCCAAGGTACCATGAATATAATATTAGTAATGGCTCTGCCAGCCTGCTGGAAGCAAGCACTCAACAAGAGAAAGATCTTGCCATTCAAGCATAGCTCCCACTTGCTTCCTTTATTTTGCTTGCATTATAAAAGCAATTGTGACATGTAAATGTTAGGAAAGAAAGCAAAGAGCCAGGCATGGACTCAGCTAGAGGTAGGAGGATTGCAACTCTGAGGCCAAATTGGGCTACATAGTGAGATTCTGTTTTAAAAATCCAAACCAAGGGGTTGGGTGCAGTGGCACATACCTATAATTACAGCTATTTTTTTTTTTTGGTGGGGTCAGGGGTTGGTCTGGGCTGGGAGGATCATGATTTGAAGCCAACCTGAGCAAAAAACTGGTGAGACTCCCCTTCTCTACCAGTAGCTGGGTGTGGAGGCTGTATCTGTCATCCTAGCTAAGTGGGAAACAAAATTAGAAAGATTGTCAACCAGGCTGGTCTGAGTATAAATGCAATACATTGTTTAAAGAGTAATTGAGAAAAGCTGGGCGCCAGTGGCTCACACCTGTAATCCTCTAAGGAGGCTGAGATCTAAAGTTCAAGCCTCATGCTCCTCTCCCACCCCCCCCCAAAAGAAATTGAAAAGCAAAAAGGACTGGGGATATGACCAAGTGGTAGAGCATCTGCCTAGCAAGTATGAGGCCCTAAACCTCCAATACCACAAAAACCAAACAACAAAAAAAAGCAAAAACATAAAGAAAGGTTAAAAAGAGGAGGAAAATACCGAAATCTGGCTAGCCGGGGAAGAGGTCAGTAGAAGAGTACTAGGCCCTGGGTTCAGTCCTCAGAGCCATTAAAAAGAAAAGAAAGCTGGGTATGATGGCTTACTTCTGAGGTTCCAGCTATTCAGTGAGAAGTGTGATTTTGCTTTGATGTCAGCCCAGTTAAAAGGTCAACAAGACCTAATCTTAGTCTATATACTGGGTAGGAGGGTATATGCCTGGTCCTAGCTATGTGGAGGGCTGTATGGACTATGCTCTCAGGCTGGATCCAGGCAAAAATGCAAGACCCTATCTAAAACAATAACCAAAACAAAACTAGCCATACAACGGACAGGGGTCTCATATCTAAAATATACCTGGAACTCAAACAATTAAATCCCCCAACAACAAATCCTCAAAGAAACAACTGCCCAATAAATAAGTGGGCTAAAGACTTACAGAGAAACTTCTCTGAAGAGGAAATAAGAATGGGCAATAGACACATGAAGAAATGCTCACCTCTCTAGCCATAAAAGAAATGCAAATCAAAACCTCCTCACCCCAGTTAGAATGGCTATAATCAAGAACTCTAATAACAACAGATGCTAGAGGGGATGGACAGAAGGGAACCCTACTGCATTGTTGGTGGGAGTGTAAAATTGTTCAACCACTTTGGAAAGCAGTATGGAGGTTCTTCAAAAGAGTCCACATAGAGCTCCCCTATGACCCAGCAATCCCACTTTTGGGCATTTACCCAAATGATCACAAAGAAGACCATACTAAAGCTACCAGCCCAACTATGTTTATTGCAGCATTATTTACCATAGCTAATATATGGAACCAACCCAGATGCCCCTCAGTAGATCAATGGATCAAGAAAATGTGGTATATATACACAATGGAATTCTATGCCTCCATCAGAAAGAATGACATTGCCCCATTTGTTAGGAAATGGAAAGACTTGGAAAAAATTATATTAAGTGAAGTAAACCAGGCTCAAAGAAAATAGGTCCCATGGTTTCCCTTATTTGCAATAACAAGTATATGTCTGAGACAAGCAGAAACAGTCAGATAAATTGATGTTAGGTGAAAATGAATCCCAAGATAAGGACTCAAATGGTTTTTATTTTTTGCTATTGTTTCTAACATATTTATAAGATGATTTCTATGTTGCTTTGTATGTCCCTCCCCCATGGTATAGCCCCTGTTTCCACTGGGTTTGATGTTGGTATAATTTGTGGAGGGGGAGGGAAAAAACAAATCCTTTAAATAGGAATACAGGTGGACCCATTGCAATAAAGAGATGTACAAGAGCTTATGTGGAGAAGCAAACTTAACAACTTTGGCCCACAGGGAGGTATGGGAAAGGATGGGAAGGGGAAACAAAGGAGGAGGCAACAATGCTTGATAAAAAAATATACTCATTACCTTGCTCATGTAATTGTAATCCCTCTGTATGTTATTTTCACCATAAAAAATTTACAATTACTATTCAATAATTCATATCTAATGAACCATAAAAACAAAACAAAACAAAAAACCCCCAACCAAAGAAAACAAATCAGAAAAGTCTAAACAAATCAGATGAGTCTAAAACAATTAAATGATCATCAGTTTAAAACACAAAAGCCCATTTGCTTTATGCATTTGAAAAAGCCTACCAAGTAACAACTATTTGCCAAGATAATGAATTCACTTCAGCATTAAAAAATTAACTAAGTTACTAAGCCCACATCACCTGTCAATTCAACCTGGTAGTTTGCTTGAGTATCATTGCTCTCTGAGTTTTGTGTTTCTAAAATAAACATCCACGGATCCATCTGCTGAAGTGGAGCAGAGGCAGAGTGGAAGAATCTCTCAGGGCTTGGGGCAGGATAGTCAAGCTGGCCACAGAAGAGATGGACAGATGGAGCCAGGGCCATGTCTGTCTGACTACTTCTGTTTCCATGGAGAGATTGTCAGTATGTTGGTAAGGGTTGTTCAGTGAGGAAGAGCTCATGGCTCCTCTTCTAGGAAGGAGATAGCACCTGGGTCCAAGGAGAATGGAAATTGTCGATGGGGGGCCTGGCTGTTACTTTATAATGCCCCTTTTCTTTTGACATGAAAGTAGATCAAAGACTGTAAGAATTAGTACAGTGCAAGACTGTGTTCTCGTTACTTGTTTTTCCTACCTCCTGGCAACAGCTGGCAAAGGTGTATGTAGTGTGACAGTCAGACTTTGGCATGGACACAGTGAAGATATGGACATGTCCATCACCACAATACTCTCTCCCATTACTCTGTAAGAGACATACCCTCTTCCCTTCCTTAGCTGGGACAACCATTAATCTGCCTTCCATTCCTATGGTTCTGTGATTTCAAGAAATGAACTCCAAGAAATGGAAACAAAAGGTTTTTCTTTTCCCTTTGTTGCTGCTTTTGTTTTCTTAAATTTTTGTCTTGTTTGTAAGTTTATCTGTCTTGGGAGGGGGTCCGAGAGCACAGAAAGGGTGGGACAAAGGATGAACAAAGGCAGTAATGGTACTAGACCCTATGTTGAAAATGAACTATACAACTTGTGGGTGAGGATAGAAGGGAAAAACAGGGAAAGAGTGAGGGAAGAGGTGACACTGTTCAAAAGAAATTGTACTCATTACCTGCTTTATGTAATGTAACCCCTCTGTTCATCACCTTTATAATAACAATTATATATATATATATATTAATGAGCAATTCAGGGGAGAACTCAAATGAAGAACTAACTCATAGTCCAACAAAATAAACACCAGGAAAAGAGTATGAGAAAGAGATGGGGTCAGCTCAAGGGCCTAGGGGGGGCGTGGAGATGAATGATGAGAGATGGGTGGGGAGAATGTGGTTATAAAATTCAATGCAAAAATTAAGAAAATAGAGGGAATGGAAGTGGTTGGGAGAGATGAGGGAGAACTATGGAAGAATTGACACGGATCAAGATGCATTGTATTCCTAAACTGTTGAATGGCACTCTTTTGTACCAATACTTAAAGATAATTAAAAAAAAACTTAAAAAAGAACAATGCAGATATGAAATCATGTGCCTATCTGGGGATGGCCTTTTCATTCTGTGTAATTCTCTCAACATTCATGCAGACTGTTGTATGAATCCAGCCTTGGCTTCTTTTTATTGTGGAGTATTTGCTCATGCAATGGACCTACTATAGTTTTTTATTTTGTCTGTTGATAGACAAATGGATTGTTTCCAGCTTTAGGCTATTACAAATAAGGCTGCTATAAACATTTGTGTACAGATTTTAGAGTGAACCTGTTTTAACTTTTCTGGGATAAATGCCAAAGTGTAATTACTAGGTCATATGGTAGTGTGCATCCAATTTTTTTTTCCTCCTTTAGAAAAATCAGAGTAAGTTAATTGGATAAAGGAGTTTTATTGTGCTATTTATAGACATATAATATACTTTGATCAAATTCTCTGTATTACTTTTTCTTAACTCCCTTCCTCTCCTATTAAAGAGTTTTAAGCACTTCATTATCTTATTTTCATGAACATGTATACTATGCTTCTTTAATATTTACCCTGTCATCATCTACTTTCCTTCTTTTCCCACTGACTGGTCCCTCCCCAAAGTCCCCATTTTACAATCATGAATGTCTAATTTTAAGAGATAGACAATTCTCTTTAACAGCAGATCTACCATTTACATTTGTCCCTACAATGGGTGAGTGACCCACAGATTCATGTTACTATGGCAAATTTGCATTGATTATCTTTCAAGTATTAAATCAGGCTGTATCCTGAAATTGACCATGGTGCATATTTTTCCTTTGCTACATTGTTAAATTTTATGTGCTAATATTCTTTTTTTTTTGGGTCCGGTCGTGGGCCTGAACTCTGGGCCTGGGCTCTGTCCCTCAGCTCTTCAGCTCAAGGCTAGCGCTCTACCACTTGAGCCACAGCGCCACTTCTGGCTTTTTTCTTTTTTGCTTATGTGGTGCTGAGGAATCGAACCCAGGGCCTCATGCATTAAAGGCAAGGGCTCTACCACTGAGCCACCTTCCCAGCCCTTATGTACTAATACTCTAAAGATGTTTTCATTTTCATGAAGGATGTTGGTTTGCAGTTTTCCTATTTATTGTACTGTATGGTTTTGTTATCTGAGTTCGTAAGATGAATTGATGTAAAACTTCTCCTTAAACATTTGGCAGAATTTCCAGTCAAATCTTGTGAGCCTTGAGATATCGCCTTTTGGGAATTTAAAAATGATGAAGTTAATCTTCTTAATCATTATTTGGATTTTTTTTATCATAATAGGGGTGATACTGTTTTTGTTTTTCAAATAATTGGCCCATTTTTCTAAGTTGTCTAGTCAGTACTTGTGGAGTTATTCATAATATTTTCTTTGCAGTCTGCCGGGTCTGTGGTAATAGTCTCGTCTTCATTCTTAATTTTGGTATTTTTGCATCTTCTGTCTTTTTTTTTTTTTGTCTTTCATGGCAGAATTTGGCCAATTTTTCTTTTATCTTTAATAGAACTAGCTTTTTGTTACATTGGTTTTTTCAAATGATTTTTAAATGTTCAATTCCATTATACTTTACATTCCTTCATTTTCCTTGCTTTGGCTTTATTTTCTATACTCTTCATATTCTTTTTGAGAGAGGAACAACTTAGATTGTTGTATAAAGACTTTTCTTCAGATTCAACATACATTTAGGGCTATGAATTTCTCTTTCAGCACTGCTTTCACTTTAGCCATTCCAGATAACATATGCTATACATTATATATACATATGTACATAAATATATAGTTGGATTTCAATATAGTTATAGAATACACTGTATGATTTCAATTATTTTACATTTGTTGAAGTTTTTGTCTAGTACATGTTCACTAGGCAGTTGAAAAAGAATGTGGATTGATCTATACATGTCTATTAGATAATGCTTGTGTTAAGTATTGTGTTTTTTTTTCTGTATTTTGTTTTTTCTGGTCATGAGGCCTGAACTCTGGGCCTGGATGCTGTCCTTCAGCTTCAGCTCAAGGCTGCACTTTACCACTTTAGCCACAGTGCCACTTGCGGCTTTTTCTGCTTATGTGGTACTGAGGAATCGAACCCAGGGCTTCATGCATGCAAGGCAAACATTCTACCACTGAGCCACCTTCCCAGCCCATGTTAAGTATTTTAAATTCTTTTTGATCCTCCTCTCCACTCCCTTCTTCTCCTGTATCCTCTCTTCCCTTCCCTTTTCTTCTCTTCTTTCTTTTTGGACCAGTACCAAGGTCCAAACTTAGGGCTTTGCAATTGTTCTACCACTTAAGTCATGCCACCAGCCCTGCTTTTTGCTGGTTATTTTGGAGATGGGAGTCTCATAGACTTTCTGCCTAGGCTAGCCTCACATTGTTATCCTCTAGAGCTCAGCCACCTGAGCAGTTAGTATTATAGGCACAGGCTCCTTGTTGGTTTTAATTTGTGTGTGTGTGTGTGTAGATTATTTAAAAATACTAAGTTTTTGATGTTAGTACTAACATTGATTTTATTAAGTGCATGTTTTATATGCCAAATACTCTGATAACTCTTTTACTTACATGGTAACACTCAATCCTCTCAAAAAGTCAGTGTGTCACATCGTGTTCTTAGCTCATTTTGCTGAGGTTCATGAAGTTAAGTGACTTGTCCTAAAGATTACACAGCTAGAAAGAGGTGGAGCTGGCATACTGGGTCAGGGTGTGTATGTGGGGGTGGGGGTGGGAGGTGGGTGGGGGTGGGTGTGTAAGCACTATGCCACCTGCTGTTCTATTGGGATCCTAGAAGGGTTGATAAAAGGTCTTCCAGTTCACATTTAAGTAAGGATGCAAAACATCACCGAGGTGGTTGTAGTAGGCACCTGAACATGTGGTAGGAAGCTTCAAAGATGGACCTAGTGATTTCCCTTTCATCACATCCACACTCTGTGCTATCCTTTTCTCTAGAGCTTTGTTATGAAGATTTCTGTCTTAGGACTGATCTTTCTTATTCTCTCCCTCACATGCTTAAGGGGGGTCCTCACGGGTTATGTTGTATGCTATCCTAAGGATATGACTGTATGGCACTGGCCCACAGCCAGTGAGGTCCTCCAACAGCTGCATGAAGGAGCTGGGAAGCTCCAATTCTGCCTCAAGTTATAACATTTCATAAATATGCCATGTGAGAGACCTCAAGCCAGAGATACTCAGCTAAGCTGCATCTGGATTGATGACCCACAGAAGTGATGATCAGTGTTTGTTGTTTTAAACTGTTGAATTTTTTGAAAACACAAGAAAAGGAAAGAGAAAAAGACACACACACACACACACACACACACACACACACACACACACACACAAACAGGGATTTAAAAAAGAAAACAGAAGCCACCAGTGGCTCATATCTCTCATCCTACCTACTCAGGATGCTGAGATCTAAATCATGCTTTGAAGCCTGTCTGGGCAGAAAAGCCTCTGAGACTTGCATCTTGAATTAGCCACCAAAAAGCAGAAGTGGAGGTGTGTCTTAGTGGGAGAGCACCAGCTGGGGATGAAAAAGCGAGGCCCCATGTTAAAGCCTCAGTACTGGCACACAAAAAATAAAAATCAAAAAAACTTGCCAACAAAGGAGATCTGTTCTGCTCATGTATCTCTGGAAGACCATCATCTCTCACATGATTCAGGATCCAGAAGGCAAATGCAGCAGGAACTTAGGAGTCTCTTGGACTCTCGGTAGGCACACATTTCCAGAGAGGACATTGAAATCAGATAAGAGCGAGGAGCTAGTTATAGAATGGGGAAGAACCTGTGGAAAGGGCATTGGTGGCAAGAGCCCTCTTGGAGCAGCCACCCCTGGAAGACAGGGGAGTTAACAAAAGGACCAAGTCAGTGCCAACCAGGTGATGTACGGATACCTGTCTGTTTTAAACTTATTTAAATCCCCATCATCCCAATTTCCTCTGCTTCTAATACCACCATCAGGGGGAATGGGAGCTTTGAAACCAGATAAAACCTTGTGTTTTGTGTGTGTGTATGTGGGTATGTGTGTGTTACAGGCATGCAATGTATAAATATTAGGTGGGTGTAGTCATTTCTACCACCTGGCTATCACATCTTGGAAGTCCCATTGCTCCTGCAAAGACATTTCAGGGACAGACTTCTAGGCCTCCCTTTCCTATTTCTGATTGTGGTCCTGACTCACATGGGAAAATGTAAGTGATTATAACCAGAGAGAGCAAAAGAGGTACAGAGAGAGTAGCAGAGACAGACATGCTTTGATTCACCAGCACATGTGAAGTTTCTGTTGGCGTTTCTTGTTTCTTTCTTTTATCCATGGTGGTACGAGGGACCAAACCCAGGTCCTACAAGCTTATCAGTCAAGCACTACCATTGCTGAGACACATCTCCATCCTGACTGGGGCTTCTTGTTCTTGCTCGAAAAGCAACTGTCTTTAGGTGGCAGTCATCATGCTTGCTACTTCCTTGTCCTGTGGTTTATGTTTGTCCTTCTCTTCATGTGAAATTCAGCTCAGGTTACAGGGATGTTACATATGGCTAGAAGCTTATGCTCTGTACACATCCAGGTGGTCCCATTCACATTCTATGAAAGGTCACTACCCAAATCTTTCCACATCATTACCATTGGATGCATGTCCTACCCATTCATTAACATGAATCAGAACATCTCTTCAGTACTATAGAGAGGTCCTCATGCTGGTGATTTGTCAGTGAACAAGACAGAGTTTCTGGCCTTTGAGTTGATATAGGAATAGCACTAATGGTGAGTATACCAACAAGGCAAGTTCAGATTTTGAAAACAAAAAGAGAGATGTTACATATCTTATGGATGAACCTGAGCTGGAATTCTTTGGAGTTACATTCTAAAATCCTCCCATAATACACAGAACTGTATTGTACAGACAAAGCTCTTCTGAATTTAACCATTTTCTTCTTTTCATCCAAACATAAAACAGTAGATATTATGTTGTTAGGTAAAATTGAGTATTTGATACAAATTAATAGAGTGAACAGTTTCTTATGAACTTTTGTATTTTTTAAAGCAGGATGAAACATAAAGAGAATCTGAATCATTCAATCATCTGAGCAGGGATGGAAATATGTTTTAGACCATTTTGTTATATAACACCTATGAAATTAAGGATACTTTTGGGAGTTTGATAGTGGCAGAGAGAATTGTTAAACAATACATGGTTTACTCTTGTAAAGCATATTTTCTAACACCCGGGAGAGTCTTCAAAGTCACACAGCGACATAGGGCACATCATCTCCCCACAGAATACAGTGAAATATAGCTGAAATGTATTCAGATATATTGTGGGTCATTAATGGTTTCTTATAAGTACAGGACTACAGAAATGTGCAGGCTGCCTTCTAAGATCCTCATTTCCTTAGACTCTTTCATAACAAGGAGTTGGTTTTCTTTTAAGAACTTTTACATTTTCAAAACAACTCAAATTAAACTATAACCAAATAAAAGTCATTCCATTCTTGACAATGTGCAGATAAGTATCAGATGTGGAGGTACGGTCCCATTTTTGGTCTAAAGGGGGGACTCTATTGGAGTTTGTCTATAAAGGGAACTTATCATATCAGCTCTGAGGGCTCAGGATTCAAACAAAACATCTGAAAATGGATCACTGCTATAATGATTACAAAAGAAAGCTGAAGTAGAGAATGATATATGCACCGATACTCAAGATCATCTGGTTCTATGTCACAACAAGATATTATAGGGGGCACAATGTAACCTCTTGTTCACCTCTGTATTGGTATGGTCTACATGTGATATCATCTTCAGGGGGAAGTCAAGTGATATCGGACTTTCTGAGCTGTGTACAGTATAGGAAATTGTTTTAATTATATTTTCAGACTTTTGTCATGTATCTGTTGTTATGATTGGTCTATAATTTGTCACAAATTCAGAAAGGCTCTAGAATCCAGCTTCTTTCTCTTTAACTAAGTGAGCACACATAAACAAAAGCCTCCCTACCTCTGAGGACAGAAGTGAAGAGAAACTGAGCAAGGCTTTTTGGAGTTCTTCTGAATTAAGAAAGTAGCCCACAAAAATCAAGATTTTGTTATCATTCAATCATGAATTGCTGGGTTTAGATTCCTACTTTGTTCCTTAAGCAGAGTGAAAACATGAACTGACTAGCTGAAATGGACATCGTGAAAGGGTTTAACTTACTTCTCTGACAAACCACTGACAAAAGGCAGGACCAATCCATTCTCTTGCATGGATACCACAATCCATCCAGACAGCTCTTTTGTAAGCTTGTGACTTCCTGCCCAGCTGAAAACAAGAGCATTTGTAGTGACCTATTCAGACTTTTAGTTTAAGCATCACTGACCAGTAGCATTTAATAAGGTTTCAACATAATTCTTCACTGTAGTTGAGTTCATCAGGTAATGCATAAAAATCATAGATATTTTCTATCTACTTTGGAAGTCAAGGCTTGTTTATAAAACAGTAAAATTACTCCCCTAATTGCAGCCAGAAGACTTGAAAATACACAAGTAATATTCCATCTCCATTTTAATTGTATATGACCACTGAGTAAAAAGCTAGATTCCGTCCCCTCCTATCCTACAACTTTTTAAACTCCGCTTTTGAACTCAGGGACTTACTGTTGTTTGGCAGAGGTTTTACCAATTGAGCCATTCCTGCAGCCTGTTTTGCTTTTGGTTGTTTTTCAATAGGATCTCATATCTTTGCCTGGGCTGGCCTCAGATGGTGATCTTCATATCTATGCCTCTATGGTTAGGATTACAGGTGTGAGGCACCACAACTAGCTTATTATTATCTTTGGATAGGTTCTCTCTAATTTTTTGCACAGGCTGACCCAGAACCATAATTCTTCTAGCTCTGCCTCCCAAGCAGCTGGGATTATAAGTGTGAGCCACTGGACCTGACAGGAAATAAATTCAAAAGTCAGACGTTCTCTTAACCCTGGTGAATCAGAGATGAAAAGAGATTTTGCACATTAGTGGCAAAGGTAGACAAATAGGAAACCAGACAATTTATGATAATAAATATTGGGATTCTGGTTGTTGTGTCAAATGTTCTTAAGGGAATAAACAGAGGTTTCTCAGAAGAACACGTGTTTGAGAAGATGGGAAGCTTTTCTGGCAGACATGTTGGAGGAAGCCACCTCAGGTCTG
The DNA here is from genome assembly GCF_000151885.1 of Dipodomys ordii. Lineage (NCBI taxonomy): Eukaryota > Metazoa > Chordata > Mammalia > Rodentia > Heteromyidae > Dipodomys > Dipodomys ordii. The sequence continues at coordinate 1,584,806 of NW_012267406.1, forward strand.
AAAGAGAATCCAAAGATGCCATATTGGAGGAAATGTTCTGTGCTTTGAGGAAGAGACAGCACATGAAGTTGAATACAGAGGCAGAACACAGGAAGTCCTGGATACTACATACAAGAGATCAGGCTGCATCCCCTATTCTAGAAGGCTTGTGTGTGTGTGTGTGTGTGCATATATGTACATGCTTAGAGAGCTCACACTGTCAGCAGTGTATTGAATGGACTAGAGACAAAAGTGTAAAGAAGTGCAGTGTGGAGGCCACTTTTGAACTAGTCCAGGGAGTACACAGAAGTAAGCAGTACACAGAAGTAAGAGATGAGGTTAAACCAATCTGAAAGAATTGTGAGTTTTTGGTGCTACTAATTATAATAAGGAAGAGGAATTTCAGATGATATTCCATGTGCTTTATTGGGAGGGTAGAGATGGAATCCTGAGCCTAAGGTGCTTTTGTGAATACCCATGTGAGAATGTCTAGCAGGAGTGGGATGGGCGCTGGGTTCATGCTTGTAACACTAGCTAGTTAGGAGGCTGAGCTCCAAAGGGTTGGTATTTAAAGCTAGTCCAGAAAGAAAAATACCCAAGACTCCATCTCCAGTTAAAGCTTGGCTTGAGGCATGGCTCAAGTGGTAGAGTGCCAGCTGAGCAAGCAAGCTGAACAAACATAAGGCCCTAACAATCACCACCATCATCACCACTACCACTACTACCACCATTACCACTGCTACCACCACCTCCACCACAAAGCTCCAGAGTGATCTATAACTAGATAGAAGGATTTGGAAAGATCGTTGAAACTATGGAGCAGGTGTTCTCAACTTGGGAGTGCTTGTGGAGTTTAAGCAGAGTTGAGGGTGGAATCCTGAGGAATCAGAACCCAAGGAAAGAATAGGAAGGGGGCACCAAGAAATGAGACCTGCAGGGAGGGCCAGAAAGCAGGACAAGAATTATCTAGGAGTTATTATTGACCTTGGCAAGAAGAATTGTTAAGAAGTTATGGGGACAACAGTCAGTGAGCCAAGTCTGAATGGAGGATAAGCAAGTAGGGACAGTATGGATATATATCAGTAGAAGTTTGGTTAAGAAGAGATGGCAAACAGCAAGTCAGCAGCGGAAGAGAACTCAGCACCAAGGAAGGACATAATGAATACTTTCTTCCGCAGTTATATGATTTTGCATTGTCCATCTTAAGTAGTACCAATTCACAAGTAATTTGTACCAATAATACTGAGTATTTTACATATTCCCTTCAATAAGGAATAACAACAAGTATGACTCAAAAATACAATGCCCTTTTTTCCTTTGTGCTGCTACTGAAGCTTGAACTTAGGGATTACATTTTTGTTTGGCCTTTTTTTCCCCCCTCAAAATTGGTGCTCTATCAGTCCAGTCACAATTCCATTTCTGATGTTTTGGTGGTTAATTGGAGATAAGAATCTCCAAGACTTTCCTACTCTGGCTGGTTCTGAACCTTGATCCTCAGATCTCAGCCTCCTGAATAGTTAATATTTCAGGATTGAGGCACAGGACCTGGCTTTTTTTTCTTTCTTATCAGATAAAAGCCAGGTGTGGTGGCTTAAGCTCATAATCAAAGCTAGTCAAGAGTTAGAAGTTGGGAGGACTGTGGTTTAAAGGCAACCCGTGCATAAAAGTTAGTGAGATCCTCATCTCAATAAAAAAAAGCTGGATTTGGTGGCAGGTGCCTGTCATTCCAGCTATGTGGGAGGTATAAATAGCAAGATTGGGCAGGCAGAATATGTGAGACCTTACCCAAAAGGTAAGCATAGAAAAAAAGGGCTGGAGATTTGGGTAAGTGGTAAAGCCAATATATATATATATATATATATGCATGCAATATAGCAATGTAATATAATATCATATATATTTTATATATGATATATTTACTATCATAGTGAATATATATTTTTAAACTGATATTAATTACATGATGGTAGACAAGCTCATTTCATTTCCCCCATAAATTAAAATTAAAAAAATAAATGTGTTTATTTAGTTAACAAGTTCTTTTTACCTTTAAAATAAAGAGAGCTCTTCCTTCATAGGATCTTCCAATAGAGAACATCTGAATGAGGTCTGAACGAGTGTTATTCAGATGATGCATCCAACACTGAATCTAAAAGCAGAGAAACAAAAACTGTCTCAGACACTCCCAGACCCACGGAGCTTTTACAGAACAAAAGGTAACAGAAAAGACAACGGTGGGTCTTAGAATTCAGAGAACATCCATGGAATAGAAAATCGAGAAGAACCTAATCTTCTATCTTTAATTTTCTTTCGGATACTTAAAATTACATGTCATTTTCTGCCTTCCTAAATAATAGTTCATATCTCCATGTTGTTACTTCTCTAAAGCATACCTTCTCCTACTGTGTATCCTTAACATCCTGATGACAGTGTTTTTCAGAAAATTAATTGATATGTTCTGGTTTCTTTTATGAAAAATCTAAATTGATTTCCATTTATTTCAAGCATTTATGGGGAGAAGAAAAACAAATCAGCTTCTGGCAAACCATTCAAACTACTTGAATGTGTCTCCAAAATTCTGAATATTGTAATTTGCTGCTGACCAGAAAATTCTAAGGAAAAGATGTTCTCTTTTGCACTTCAAGGTTATTCTACAGAACCACATATTGGAGGGCATACTAGAAATACATTTTCCTGAGATGATGACACATTTGCACACACTTAGCTATCATCAGGAAAGGGTATATTTGAGATGGATGAATAAGATGCTTAGGAAGGTGGGAGACATTTCTGACTGAAAAGACATGTAAGGAAGGGAGAAGTGACACAAAACTGTCCCACTGTTCTGTAGTATAAGAGGTTCTGTTCTGAGAAAATATATTTTGAAACATACCCTTGTTTTCTTTTCTTCATATTTTAATTTCATAAATGTATAAACACTTCTATATGCATTTCTACAGCCATGTTTGGAATTTTACTTTTTCAAGGGCATGCTCACAATAATTTGATGTGTGAAATTATCAAAAACATTCCCAACAATCATCATTTCAAGCTTCTAGAAAGTGTAATTGAGACATGGATTATGTGAAAAGGGTTTTCAAGAGTCTTGTTATCAACAAAACCCAAATATTCATTATAATATAAGGGCATCTCATTGGGTTTGAGTCTGGCATTCCTTTGATTGATTCAAGGGAAATATGGAAATGTATGTATTTCTTTATTCTGTCAACAACTTGGAGGACTTGATTTGCCTGCCACTGGGGATGGGAAAGAAAACTTTTCTGCTGTCATGGAACTTTCAGAGTAGAGGATTGAGGACATTAGTTAAACAAACAAGAATATAAGTAAGAACTGTGAAAAGTGTTATACCCATGTGCATTATGGGAGCATGTGATATGCGAAAAGTCAGTGAGCAGAGGGGTTTGATTCATTTTAGGAGAATAGAAAGAGCTACCATCTTGTTTTACCTAAAATTCAGAGGATGACAGTATTGTCAGATGAACCATAAAAGACTTGGTGGTAAGGTTGAGGTAAGCTATGAGCTTCTCAGGTAGATTAAGTAGGCAAAGGTTCTGAGGTATCACTAATGTATCTTGGTCTTTGGGAAGTCTCAACTTTGCAAAGGGAGTAGGGCAAGTATTAACTATGCCTTTCGAGCAAGGCATGGTTCTCAAATTCTTGTTAACTCAAGGCTTTTTAAGGCTCTAATTTTTACCATATGAATTCACTCTTTATTTGTACTTCCCATATTCTTTATATGAGTGAATTGAGCAAAGCAGGTGAATTCAATTTTTTATTATTTTTTTGATAGCAGCAAAGGGTTCACTGGAAGAAATAAATGAATGGATATGTTTGGGCTATGTACATGGGGTCTTCCCAGAGCCCGTGTCTATGTTGTAATGCTTCCTTCTCAATCCCTACACCTGAATGACAAAAATTAACTTAAAAAAGGGTAATAAAAGTTTCTTTGATGTTAGGGAAATGAACCCTAAGATATGTATTCAAATGTTTGTTTTCTTTCATGTGATTGTTTCTAACGCATTTATAAGATTATTTCTTTGTTGCTTTGTATGTCCCTCCCCCACAGTATAACCCCTGCTTTCACTGTATTTGACGTTGGTATAATTTGTGGAGGGGAAGGGGAAAAACAAATCGTTTAAATAGGGATACAGGTGGACCCATTGCAACAATGAGATGTACAAGTTGTTATGTCGAAAACGAACTTTACAACTTTGGTGGTGGTGGGGAGCGGGGAGGATTAGGTGGGGGGGTGAGGGGAGGATGGGAAGGGATGGGAAGGAGAAACAAAGGAGAAATGTACTCATTATCTTGCCCATGTAATTGTAATTGTAACCCCTCTGTACAGTATTTTCACAATAAAAAAAGTTCCTTTGATTACTTCTTCTAAGGAGTGATACACTTCATAATTATATTTAGACAGGGATCTTCTCCTTCTCTGTGTTCCCAAGCTGTTTCCATTTTCCAGAGCTTTCTGAAGATCTCCGATGAGAATCCTGGATTTGAGATAATAGAGATGATGATGAGAAAACAGAAAGAATCCAAAGCCTCCCCCCAAAAATAGGCAGCACCAAAAATAATCACAGTCACAAGGAATGAATAGCTAACAGAGAAGGGCCCCACGTTCCATGATAAGCAAGGAAAAAGGACTACCAAGACTGACATTTCTAAAAATACCAAATGTTGAGAAAACGTTCTTTTTTTTTCTGGAAGTAAAAACGATTAAATACATGGTGTAATGAATGAATTACAGACAGATGTCACCAAATAATAGTAGTGTTATTATCACAGCTACCATTGAGTGAGTAGCTACAACTATGGAACAATGGCCGGGAGTACTTATGTTGAGTTCTTGCGAGGGGCCAGGCACTGCACGATGTATTTTATATGCATGATTTTCATTAATAACTCTGCATAGTGATTCTATTGTAACTTCCATTTTACAAATGGGGAACCTGAGATTCAAGAGAATTAAGCCAGAATCTGAACTTGGAAACGTGAACCCAAATGCCAATCTTGGGACTGTAAGTCCAATGTGATGCCGTGAAAACGGAGCCTCTGCTGTGCCTCCATGCCCGCACTTGACCCTCTTTTCTGCTGTTTCTACCTGTTCATAGTTCTGTCTTCATGGAGACTGTGCTAATCCTAACACCCAGCACAGCTCCCTAAGGCTCTGAAAGAAAAGTGAGAGGAAGGAAGAAGCTACAGTTCTTAAGAGCAAAGTGCAGAAATACTCAGAGCTGGAGCAGCCAAAGTTATCTTGCTTCCCTGATAATAGCAAGAAAGCTAAAAGAAAAGAAGTTTAGTTAGGCAAACTGAAGGCTGAGTACAGGGTAAGGGATCCTGGACTCCTTACAATGGGCTACCTCATCCATCAGTGTTCTTGATGTCATATGACTTAGGTTCAGACTTGTCTTCCTAGTACCCGTGGGTCACTGCTAACTAGAGAACCATATGCCAATAAGGTGGTTAGATGACAAAGAGCCTTGTGCTGATTTTTCTTGGCATGGCAGGAGGCTAAAAAGCTTTGGTTTCATGTTTTATCTTCCAAAAGAACCTGTTGCTTAATGGTATAAGTGTAATTAGAGCATGTAGTAACATTTTAAAAATAACTTTCAAAAATCTACATAAGCCACTTGATGAAAAAGATTATCAAGAATCATATGCATAGTTTTTGGGCCAGGCACCAGTGATACATGCCTGTAATCCTAGATACTCAGGAGGCCGAGAGCTGAGGATTGTAGAAAAGTAGAAAAGTCAGTCCAACTCTTATATCTTACTAAACAGTAAAAAGCCAAAAGTGGATCGATCTGTGGTTCAAGTGGAAGAGTGCTAGGCTGAAGGGCAAAAAGCTAAGGAACAGCTCACAGGCTCTGAGTTCAACCATAGTACCTGCATTTAAAAAACAAAAGCAAAGCCCCAACAACAACAAAACCCTTGGCCAAGGCTTATACCTGTAATCCTATTTAAGAGGTTGAGATCTGAGGATCGCAGCTCAAAGCCAGCCCTGGCATGAAAGCCTATGAGATTCTTATCTCCAATCAGCCATCAAAAAGCTGGAAGTGTAGTTGTGGCTCAAGTGTTAGAGTATAGCTTTGAGCAAAAAAGCTCAGGGGCAACATCTAGTCCCTGCATTGAAGCCCCAGTATGAACAAATACAAAGAAAAAACAAACCATTTTTGGTCTATGATTCAGAAGTCAACTTATTCAGGGGCATGTTGGATGTATGACAGCCCTTTTGAGTTTACTCACTTATTATTTGTTGAGCACTCACTGCACCTAAGCATTGACTGTTCTTTTTGTTTCAGTTTTTTACTTTGCAGTTGGCAACATTTTAGAAATAAGAGGAAGTAAGGCTGAGCCAAGCTAGGTAGGTTTTCTGGTAGCTGCTTGTAGTGGCTCAAAATGTGCATGCAACACTAAGTTGTGAGACACTGTTCATGCCAGTTTTCCTTCTTTCCAAAGAGAGAAAGTTACAGATGGCTAAGTGCACGGGCTGAAGAACTTGACAATACTGCTAAGTCTGGTCTTGAGAGCCAAACCAGCTCTGAAGCTGACTTCCAAACTTCCTTGTGGTGGGAGAGAACCTGAGTAGTCAGAAAGGATGCAGATTTATTAGGAATAGCATGGTCATAAACAGTCCACATATTCTAGCTACTGCACTCAACCTCCAGGTATGTTCTCCTCCCGGGATTATTTCTTTGAGCTACCTTTTCCCTATCCCAGGAAACCACGAGGAGAAAAACAAATTGTACACAAATCTTTGAAAGCTGTCAATCCCCACAAGAATCTCCTTCTCAGTGTCCAACTCAAAATGCCTAGCTACTTTGTTACAGCAGCTCTACCTGATTAATATAGCTCTCTTTTCAGTCATCTAGTCTGCACTCTAATAAAAATTCTAAGAGTCCTACTTTAAATTAAAAAAATAATTGCAATATGGAAGCCCCAACCCCAGTGTCCTGGTCAAGTAATTGATTGGAAACCAGTATATTGATGAGAAAGAAGGCTGTGAGTTGGAATTCCAAAATGGTCTTCTAAGCTGTAGTCGTTTTAGTTCTTTATAGTTAACAAGCGCTCAACCAAGTGGATCCATTTCTGTACTAGTGACAGACCTATTAAAAACGTTCTAAATGATGCCATCACTTAGTACAAAGCTACAGAATAGGAAGAGCCCTCCAGAATGGAAATTTCATTGCCAGTTTTTATAGGCATTTATAACAGAATATTTTTTAATGGCGAAATGGATCATCTCATGGAGACAGGTTGGCTACCTGTGGGCCAGACACCTGGGTCATATTATCTCCACTTTAAAGATCACTATAGTGATATATTATGTTTAGTTATACAGAGTAAATGATACTCTTTTGAAAATACCCTAGGCTATAATAATCAAAGTCAATTAAAATGATGTCTACCTACTGTGTCTACAGAAATTAATTGACTCTTCTATGTTATTATCTTGGGTCCAACAAAACGAATCATTCTAAATACTTGTTCTTCATGAGGAGACACCTGATTTAAAAATACTTCTTTTTTTGACTCAATTCTCTGGGACACAAAGTGTGATATTCCATATCGGGTCTACATGACCTATATTTACTAGCAAAATAGAGACTTGTTAAAAGTAACTGCTATGTTCTTTTCTACTGAACAATAATTAATGAAACATGTACATTGTTATTGGACACCTATAGATATAATTGGCAAGCTCTTTCCTGCCAGGCATTCAAAGACACAGCAATGATGAAAATGTGAGCAATATGAACAATAGTTTTATGCACAGCTGTGATTATGTTCCAGAAACACTGATGAAACCTTTCTACAAAAAGCTTACTGGTACTTTAATAAGGTTGCATGGATCTTTCTGGAAAGGCAATATTTATTTGGGTTAGGGATGTTACTGCCATAATTTTACCCTTTATTCCAGATTTCTAAAGAGCTTAGGATCCTCACCTTTGGCCCCCAATCCCCAAGAGCCAGTAGCTCACCCTAAATCTCCCTAGGCACCATCAGGAACTTGGGGGCCAGCTGTGATAATACAACATGCTATTGAAGTGGGGATAGGTTATGAAACTCATTTACTATCATGCCTCTCAGCTGGCTGTCTCACTATACTCTACCTCCTCTTCCCAGATCCTCCATGGGGCATCTGTTCTCTCCACCCTACCTCCCTTCTCTTGTGTCTCTAGAGTCCCTCTTCCATTGTAAACAACCTTCCTATATCCTTCAGGCTCTTTAGAGAATTCTTCCTTTTCATATCTTTGCTCCATCAGAAATCTTATTTCCTACCTACCATGGGGCCAAAATTGCCCTGGTTCCTTATCCTGCTTCCTCATTAATCTTGTAACTTTCAGAAAGAGTTTGCCCTCCCTTCAGCCTTTTCTAGTTGCTTTCCTCTGACTCCTCACTATGCCTTTCACCTCCAATCTGCATATCAGCCAAGGAAAGGCAAGGCAGCTATGGTCATTCTCTAGTAATTTACTCCTTTCATACTTACCCACAATCTCCACCTAAAAAAAATTCCATTTCAGCCATCCTCTCCTTCACTAGCTTCTGGATCTGTTACCTCTATAAACTTCCTAGCCTAGAGTTTATAACATCCAGTAACCTACATTTTGTTAAAAGTTTCTTCCTTTGTTCCATAATTCCTCCTAGTCTCTTCCCTCCAGGTTAGAATGCATGGATGAATACCTAACCCAGCATCTCACTGGAAGCTTTAGCTTTCTGCCATGCTGTCCTTTCTATGTTCCTAACCTATAAGCTCCCAGCCCTCTATCATTGCTGTATTCCCTTTTCAGTAGCAACTGGTCTTATTTGTTATCACCCTGTTTGTTTTGTTCTTGGTGGCAATTCTTCAACATTTGCTTCTTCACTTTCAGTAGGTATACTTTTTACTATTCCACCTTCAAAAAATAATTACCTTTGATCTCTTTTAATTTATGGACTCTCCTCTCTATCCTCTTAAGTAGTCTTACATTTCTTTCTTTATTCTGAAAGGATGAGGAATTCTTCCACTGTTCAGACCTGCTCTTCCACTTGTGCCCTCTCTCTGGCTTCATCTTCCTCATCTCCCTTCCCATTGGTCCTTCCTTGCAGCCACCGGACATGCCTAAACTTCCCCCTACTTACATAAATCCTAACTCTTCTGAGCAACACCTCTTTGTGGTCTTTTCTTTCTTTCTTTATTCTAACTGCTGAGAACAGAGTCTGTCTTACCTCCCATTCACTTCTGCCTTCCACTCTTAACAGCCGAATCTCACTATGAGTTGTAAGAAAATAATTTCCAATATCAACTATCATTGTAGCACTTAACCCCATGGTCCATTCTCTCGCTGAAATCTTTGACTCTTCTTTCTCTTTTCTACTTACTGTCTTGTACTCCTTCAAAAACCCCTCATAAGCAGGGTACCAGTGGCTCCCGCCTGTAATCCTAGCTACTCAAAAGGCTGAAATCTGAGGATCACAGTTCAAAGCCAGCCTGGGCAGCAAAGTCCATGAGACTCTGATCTCCTGTTAAACACCAGAAAATTGGAAGTGGCGCCGTGGCTCAAGTGGTAGAGCACTTGCCTTGAACTGAGCTGAGGCCCAGAATTCAAGCCCCATGACTGATCAAAAACAACAACAACAACAAAACAACAACAACCCCTCCTAATATCCAAATCTTTTCCAAACTGCCTACTGAGTTTCTCCAAGCTAGAAAATTTGGAGTCTTTTTTTTTTTTTTTTTTTAACTTCTTTTCCAACCTATCTTCTAACCAAGAGGAGAAGTCAGCAGATTTTCCCTAAAAATACTTTTGGGAATGTATGAATCTAGTCTGAAGTCAGGGATTCACCATCCCCTGCCTGGACTGCTATTATTCCTGGTGCCCACAGACTTGTGGCTCTCTTGTTTATATCCTTTTAGGGGCAGCACCATACACAAGAGGTTTGGGATCCTCCCCTGCAATAAGACTTTCCACAATTTTTCCCCTTCCTGTCTTTGTACATCTTTTCTTTCTTCTGCCTGACGTGCTTGGTCCACTACAATAATGCACCACTGTTGTGTTTCTTTGTTGGTTGCATTGCCCCCACTGCCTGCTAGAATTCAAGGTTCATCTTTAGCCTGGCTGACATGACCCCTTGTAGACAGCCTTGTCCTCTCATCAGCCATCTTGGCATGGCCAGGCTGCTATTCTTTCTTCCCACAGAGAAAAGTTCATGCTGACACTGATCACTTCCTAGTCACAGTAAAATGGTATTAGGTTAATAAAATCATGGAAGGTGAATGTATTCACAGTAATTTTCTCAAAATGCAAAACACTGTTGTAAACACTTGATAAATAGTCTGAATGCAAAGATTGTTCTGTTCAATTTAGTACAAATGAATTTTATAGCAAGTGGAAGGGGGTGCTTACTTGTACTGGATGTTAGCTTCCTGTAAGAAGGTTAACAGAGCTCGAGAAGCATTTTGATGAATATGGATGTCAGTAATGGTGCCCTCTGATACATAGGAGATACTGCTGGGCTGCCAAAGGTCCACCTGTAGTGCAGGAACCAACCTATAATTCACATTCAATGTAGGTGGGAAAAATCCATGTCACAATGTCAAATACATTCTCTTGTCAAACACATTTTGGGATTAGAATCAATGTTTAAATGACCAGAGAAAAATTCCTGTATAATCTTGGACTTGCTCTGCATACTTTTTCATACCCATATAGATTTGTTTAATTTTGAAGTAATTGTTTGAAGACTAGTACACTAAAGTTACAAGATAAAGAAGAAAAATGGTAAAAAAATTAGTTTTAAGTATAATTCTGATATTACTTTAAAATTATTTATTGAGCAACATTGATATTTAAAAAGTACTTATGACATAAATATTTGAATAAGTATTTGAAGGGTATAATTATTCTTCATTCTTCCATGCAAGAAAGTTACAGTTATTTCACAGCATTTAACTCATTTATTATGGTGGGGATTGAACTCAGGTCCTCTTCTGTACAAGACAAGCACTCTACCACTGAGCTATACCTCCAAGGCAAAGTTCAGAAACATTCTCTAAGTGGTTGCTCTCCCCAACACCTGCCTTTCTCCAATTCCGACTCAGTCTTCATAATCTATACAATCCTCCCTTTTCAGAAGGTCTTGGTAACTAAGGCAAGTCTCCTGTCATAGTTGCTACAGAACCTTGTGCTTCTTTCATTGTGTCCCTTTCTCTGACCTGAATGTACTCCGGTCAGAGAATTTGTGCATTTGGTTACTTCCCAGAACATACATCGAAGTGCATATAGCACTTCAATCATTGCTTATTATTTGAGTGTGGATTCCCCACCCCCATATTATAAGTTGCTATACATTCACTACATGTTCAGTATTTTGTAGGAGAGCAGGAGTCACATCTGTATCCTTTAGTGTGATCCCAGTCCCTTGACTAGTATTTACACTGCTAGGAGCTCTGGATTCATTGAAAGAATAACAGAACATAGCTGAGAGGGAGGGTAGCCTCATCTTTTCTGGAAGTTAGAGCCACAGTTCCAGTTAGGCACAATTTTAGACTCATCTCTGTCTTTTGATATCAGTTTTGGATGTCCTTCTTCTTGTGTTTTTATTCTTGGTCCTGTAGGAGGATTCTTATCACATAAGATTAATCTCTTATCACGTAAGATTTAGTTACTTTAACTTGACTTGTGTCAGTATGGGCATTCTGTGAGAGCATTCTGAAGATCAAATATACTTTGTGATTCAGGGACGCCAATGTCCAATAATCTATCCTGGAACAGAGTAAACAGGCTTTTATTTTTGGAACAAAGAATGCACCTGTTTTCTTTCAGTCAGCAGACTCCTTAGCTAACTTGCAGGGGCAAATCTGATGGAGTTAACAAGCCTATCCACAATCTCAGGCAAACAAAAGTGTGGGATTGGGAGGGATGCAAAGAGGTCATTTTATCCGTCTGTCAGCCCTTGGGCAAGGATATAGTTAGGACTGCACCAAACTGTCCTCCATAGGCACAGCTAGATCAACCTTTTAAGTCTTCAAAAGGAGGAGAGTTGACAGCATCCTAATTTAATTCATGTCCACATTTAACAAGGTTGTCAGACATTTTTCTTAATCCTTTACACTTGTGACACAGTCTCATTCTTGTTCTGTTCTTCAGTGAGGAATGGTTGGATTCTTGCTTTTTTGACATAAAGCATGTTGATAACTTTCACTTGCCTTTGTACATTAGATTTTCTAATCCTTTAGTCAATCCTGTGACTTGCCTCTAAGGCAATGGCAAAGATGGATTTTTTTATATTAAGGGAAACATTTTCAGTCAATGGATACAAGAAAAATGTGCTCTATTTTATAGGGTGGAGAGCCACAGGTACCTAAAAATACTATGAATTACCACCTTACACATGAGTCTGTAAGTACTATTCTCTGAGCTACATGCTAAAACAAGAATCCTTATCCCACAGAAAAGAGTAGCTTCCCCATAGAAAAGTTGCATGAAAGTAATATACCCTACAATAAGACCTAGAAAAGACTAACATCATAAAAGAAATATTATCACCAAGCATAGTGGTGCACACCCACTACTTGAGAAGCTGATTCATAAGGATTGTGAATTTAAGGCCAACCTAGGCTACATAGTGAGATTCTGTCACAAATAAACAACAATAAAATTATAACATTCTCAGACAGGTAAAAGAAATTCACATAAAGACAACTTAAAAAAGTAATTTGTAAAATCAGTTAAGATCTGGCAGCATTGGCTGTGTAAATTTGTGGGAGGTTTGAACATATCTGAATTTCAGTTTTCTTACTGGTATTCTCTTATTGGTATTATCCATAGTCTCTTTCAGAGAATTAGACTATTGGATGCAAAACACATAATAAGAGTTCAAAAGATATTCAAGGACAGCATTATCCTGAAATCAAAGTCAGAAAAGGAATGAATCAAACATAAAATTATATATCAGTAGTTTAGTTATAATAAAGATATTTTAAAGTTCCTAACAAAATATTAGTAAGTTGAATCCAACTGCACATTCACCATGATCAAGCATGTCAAGATTTAGTCTAGAAATGCAAGGATAGTTCAGTACATGTGTTGCAACAAAAATATATCACACAAAGAATGAACAAAAAGCTATATGATCATTCAATAGGTATAGAGAAAGTCTCTTATAAAATTCAACATTACTTCAGCTTAAACCTTCTGAAAAAAATAGAAAGATCATAATTAACATAATACAGACTATTTATGATGAAGCCACAGACAACACTGTATCAAATAAAATAACACCAATAAATTTCCTGTAAGATAAAGAATAAGATCAGGGCATTCACTTATTATGCCAATCCAGAAAAATTAGAAAGAAAGTAGGAAGAGAATTAAATGAAAGGCATACAAACAAGAATGGCAAAGTCAAATTATTCTTGTTTTCAAAAGATAGGATTCTATTTATAAAAATCCTAAGGATCTTACCAAAAGATTAATGGATAAACTACTACACTAAAGTCTTAAGATATAAAACCAACATGAAAAAATCAGGAGTGCTTGATGCCAGTAGCTCATAACTGTAATCCGAGCTACTCAGCAGGCTGAGATCTGAGGATTGCAGTTCAAAGGAAGCCAGACTCAGTAGGAAAGTCTGTGAGACAGTTATTGTCAATAAATTAACACAAAAGCTGGAAGAGAAGATGCGGCTCAAGTGGTAGGGTGCTAGCCTTGAGAAAAAGACACTTAAGGACAGCACTTAAACTTTGAGTTTAAGCCCCAGTACATGGGAAAAAAAAATCAGTACTATTTAATAAGCCAATTTCAAACTTCCTGAAAAAGATATCTTGAGAGAAATACCATTTATAATAGTTACAAAGAAGAAGAAAAGCATGTGTGCTAAATAATAATCTCTTAGTAAAACTTAAAGATAATAATATATAATAAAAAAGGAAGAAAAGTAAAAAAGTAACCAGGGGAGTAAAGGATCTCTACAATTAAAATTACATAATATTGATTAAGGAAACTGAAGAACATACAAAAGAACTCCCTTCATGGGTAGGAGAATAAATATTGTCCAATGTCCACAATATCCAGAGCAATTTGTAGATTCAACACAATCTCCATCAAAATACCAGTGATTTTTTCTCAAATTTAGAATAAACACTTGAAAATTCATACAGAAGGAAAGAAACCCTGAGTAGTCAAAGCAGTCCTGAACAAAAAGATCAAAATTGGAGGCAAAACAATAACTGATTTCAAGACATAGTAAAGAGTCATAGAAGCTGGCATACAACAGAGACATATATCAAAAGACCAGAACAGATATCCCAGAAATAAATCTATGCACCCATGTAGACAACTGATTTTGACAATGGCACTCAAACCACAGTGTAAAGACAGATCTTTAATACATGGTGCCCAGAAAACTGAATATCCACATGTTGAAGACTGAAACTTGGCTTCTGCCACTCAGTGCAAAATAAACTCAAAATGGATCAGATATAAATGTAAGACCTGAAACCATAAAACTATGAAAAAAAACATAGGGAAACACAAGATATTAATATATGCAATGATTTCTTAGAGATGGCCCAGAAAGCACCGAAAACAAGAACAAAAATAGACAAATGAAATAACATTGAACTAAAAATCTTCTGTAACACAGAATGAAGAGATCAACTAAATAATATGAGAAAATATTTGTCAACTATTGATCTCAGAAAGGATTAGTATGCAAAATATATCAGAAACTGAAAGAATTTAATGACAACAAAAAAGTAATCAATTAAATTATGGACAAATGATCTGAATAGACACTTCTCAAAAGAAATAAAAAGTCCACCAAGCAATTTGTTTGGATGAAAATAAAATCAGTATACCAAGGGAAAACCTGCATTATAAAGTTTATTGTAGCACTATTCACCATAGCTATAATAGGAATTTAATATTGGTGTGCTTCTGTGGTAAACATACATAATAAAACATTGTTCAGCATAAAGAAACTGAATACTATTATGTGCAGAAAAATGAATGGAACTGGAGGATATTATGTTAAGTAAAGTAAGCCAGACACAAAGGTAAGTACCACATCTTCTCCATGGAAGTTAAAAAAGTCAACTTGAATGAAGAATAGTAATGAGTAGAGATTGGGAAGGATGTTGGTGGGAAAGTGGATAAAGGGAGGCTGGAAGAGGACAAAAACAGAAGAAAAACATTTTAGTGTTCTACACAGTGGGGTGACTGACCGTTTACAATAGCCTATTATCTACTTTAGGAAGAAAGAACTCGAAGGCTCTACAACATAAAGAGATGATAAGGAGAAGGAAATTCAAATTGCTCTGATTTCCTAAGTGCATGCTTTATCCATGTGCTGCAATATCACACTGAACCCCAGTCATCTGCACAATTAATACATATTAATAAAAATAAACACAAACAATAGTTTTTTTGTTGTTATTGCTATTTGAAACACATATGAAAAATAAAGGCTATAAGTTGTAAGACAAAGTTTTATTTTGTGTGTTTCTGATTAAGATGATTGTCCCCTTATTTGGGGGAGATTCAAATGTAGAGATGGATTGAAGAGCGTAGAGGAGGGAAGCAAGAAATAAAACAGAATATGAACAAAGCAGGTGTGTTTCCTAGCACAAAGGCAAATGGCTGGGTGTGAAGTAACTGTAGGGGTGGTGAATTCATTTGATTCTCAGGACAGTTCCCTAACTCTCTGGTCTTCCCTTTCTTCAATGGTAGGATGAAGATGATAGTTACATCTTTTTGCAGATCAGTATTTAATGATGTTAGTCGCTGTTGTTTTTGTTGTGATGTGGATGACTTCTAGCAGCCGGCAGCCTGCCACTTAGGAATTGTGTGACTTTGGGCAATTTGCTTTAGCTCTCTCTGTTTCAGTTTCCTCATTTAAAAAATGAGAATAATATATTTTTTATAGGCTTAAATGAATCAATACATATAAAATACTTAAAACAGTGTCTTGTTACTTAGAGCATTTATTGAATGATAAATGATTCAAAGTTAAAATTACTTGCAATTAAAAATATAATTATAGTTCAGTGTGATACTAATATCAAGCTCTTCAGGTCCTTAGGTTGAACTAAGCCCTTGGTTTGGTAGATCTACTTTTGAAAACTACCCTGCCTCGGGCCTAGGGCTGCTTGTGCACCTGGTTCAAGTGTCTCTCAGTGTCCTCCAGAAGCCCCTGAGAGAGTCCCGTATCTGGATATGGAGTCTAGGTGGCCCTTCAATTTCTGTCAGATGGCTAGCCTTCCAGCTGCATGAAATAACACAGAGGCATAGAACTGCCCAATCCTGCTCTATTTCCTCTTTTTCCTTTAAAAAATGATTATTCAAGTACTTATGTATCATAGGAAAGACTTCTAAACAAGAAAACTTAGTATCAACTTGGTAGATGATTAGTGTTTGATTTACAGAATCATATTCAATGTTAAGACACAAAATCTTTTTAATATATATTTTTATTGTAAAGATACTGTACAGTTACATGAGCAAGGTAATGAGCCCATGAGGGCAATTGTTATATTTCCCCTACTATCCCTTTCCTCCCCACCTCCCTGACTCCTCCCTCCCCACGCCCACCCTCCCATCCCCCAACACCCACGAAGTCATAAAGCTCGTTTCCAGCATACTGTCTTGTACATCTCATTATTACAATGGAAGACACAAAATCTTAACACACTGAAAAGCATTTTGCTTATTTACTCTTAAAACAGTCTGATTTGGATTAAGCTTGCCAAAAAGCTTCTCAGACTGCCACATTTAGAACAAACCTTTGTTACCTGCTTCCTTCAAATTGTGAAACTGGGTGTGATGGCATACATCTATAATCCCAGCACTTGGTAAACTGAGGCGGGAGGATTATGAGTTGAAGGAAAGCGTGGACTATACAGGGAGATATTTTCACACACACACACACACACAAATTACAATATGTTTCTTCAACAGTCTACCACATTTAATTATATCTCATTTGCATATTTTATTATTCTAATTGCTTTCCTAGGGCTGTGTTAGTAAGTCACAACAAACCAAAGTGCTCGAAGCACAAGAAAGGCATTCTTTTACAGGCCTAGAGAGCAGAGGTCCCAAATTAAGATGTAGTCAGTACAGTACTTCCACTGAAGCCTCTAGGGGCGACTCCTTCCTTGCTTCTAGCTCTGGCAGCCCTAGGCATTCCTCAGCCTGTGGTCCCATCACTCCAGTCTCTGCCTCTGTGAGGACCTGTGTCTTCTCTTTTCCATCTAGGAATGCTTACTAGATTTAGATTGCATCTCCGTGATCCAAGATAACATCATCTTGAAATCCTTAATACCATCTAAAATGACCCTTTTTAATTTTTTTGGCTAAATTTAGGTCACTTTCACAAGTTCTGGCTAGGACATGAGCATGTCCTTTTGATACCTGCCATTCAACTCACTGCATTTCCTTGTTAACTATTAATGTCTGTTTTCTATTATATTATCTCCGTAAAAGTAGAGATTATGAAAATCTATTCCCCCCCCCCCCCGCTTGCTATTGCCCCTCTCAACCTTATCTCCCAGTGCTTAGACTCGTGTCTTACGTCTACTTAATAGGCACTGAATAATATATATTTTATAGGTGGAATAATACATCTTTTCCCTCCTTAGGTAAATATATAATGTCTCTATGATTGTTACTTCACATTCCCTACCTCTATAAGGCCATGTAAAGCCTTTGAAATCATTTGGTATATAATGATATAGAGATACATGCTTCTTATCAACTGCCCACATTGATGATTTTGTATGGCCTTCTAATGGTGCCATAAATACACAAATAACCCTTAGCAGAATAAAGGTTCTCAATCCCTGCATTTCTAGCTTCCTGATTCTAGTTACCCTCACCAAAAATTAATAAGGTCTTTTTTTCAAATTTTATCTACTCACCCCATTTCTTAACTCATAAATCTTCTTGATTTTGAAAATATTTAGGCATAATTGTAGATATGCTCCCTGTTAGGGTTACATTTACCTGCTCTTTATGACTATCATGACACTGCAGTCATATAGTTAAAGAAATGCTGCTAGGTTTGTGGTTCAAGTGGTAAAGCATCTGCCTAGCAAACACGGTTCAAACTCTAGTACTAGGAAAGGAAAAAAGAAAGAAAGAAATTCTTATGTGGTTTAGCTGTATTATTTGTCCTTGTTTTACTTCTCAACATTTTAAATTATCAGTAGACTTCCAGGATGGAAACATGGCCAGAGATGCTGGTTTTCTATTACCTAGAGACCTTTGCGAGACTGTTAAAATTCTGGAACTAATTTTTCCCTCCCTGCCCACTATGTTTTCTTTCAAATATCAAGTTATCACTCTTCCTGAAGCATATCCCTAAGAACCCCAATAACCCTCCTCCAGAAAGAAAAGAAAATATATTGGCCATTAACTAATTAGGCATTAAAATAATCATTTTAATCAGTAAAGGCTTGTCTTAGCCCATTTTCTATTGCTATAACAGAATTCCTGAGTCTGGATAATTTGTAAATGCAAGAAGTCTATGTTGGTTTCCAGTTCTAGAGGCCGGCAAAAAATATGCTACTGCAAGGATCTCACATGGATTCAACCAATGGCAGAAAGCAAAGGGCAAGTGGATGAGGCTAAATGCAAGGAGCAGCCTGCATTTAGAACAACCCACACTGTGGGTCCTATGAAAATGAAGTCACTACCACAAGAATTAATCCAGTCCCAAATTCATTAGCGAGATGTCAATCTATTCACGACCCAAACAACTCTCAGAGATCCCCATTTTCCAACACTGCTGTTTTGAGGCATTAAGATTCCACTTCCAAAACTTTTGGGTGACACATTAGGCTTCGATAATATAATTGAAATTAGATTAGTCCAAATCAAAGTATTGCTTAAGAATGCAAATTTCTATGTAACTGAATACTGGTGGCCTCAATGTTAGTCACCAGGCAAGTATTATTTCTCCAAAGTTAGGTAAAAAGAGAAAAGTTTTGTTTGGTGCTCAAGTTTCCTTCCTAATTATCTTCAAAGCTGAACGCTAGTTTTTATAACTAGATGACATGTAGGAAAAGAAAAGATTCTTAACATTTTCCTGAATTATTAATTTTTTAAATTCACGTTTTTGAAAAGATTGCTGATGTTCATGAATCAAAGGCTCTTAGGACATTAATATAGTAAAACCAAAGCTGGGTTTATTGCTTGTTGCATAAGGAAAATTCAACACAAAGACACAGGTAGTGTCAGTGAAGGGTGTAAGGAAGAACTTACTTTAGGATTTGGACTTGCCTTCAATGATCTTGTGGAGAGTTAAGGAAATTGGGATTTATCTCTGGACTGAACACTTGTAAAGAAAAGGAACAATTCTACTTAGCATTTAATAGCTTGATTTTGTCTAGTAGAAGAAAGAAACAAAAAGGGCTAAAGCTCTAATTGGAAGAGAAGTGTAGCTAGAAAAGTTTTGTCATTTTTATAAAAGATTTTTTTGCATATAGTTAGACATGAATACAATGGTCTTGCTTTGTCTTATTTCTTGGTGGGTACGGTGAAGCCTTGACTGATGTTCACACTGCTGAATAGGTCTGTTTGTGTGTCTGTGTATAGGTCCTGGGACTTGAACTCAAGGCCTGGGTGCTGTCCTTGAGGTTCTTTGCTCAAGGCTAGTGCACTACCACTTAAACCACGCTCCACTTCCAGCTTTCTGGTGGTAAATTGGAAATAAGAGTCTCACATACTTTTCTGCCCTGGCTGGCTTTGAAACAGGATCCTCAGATCTCAGCCCCTTGAATAGGTAGGATTATAGGCATGAGCCACCAGCGCCTACTTGTGGAATGGTTTTAATAGAACACTATGGTCTAGAAATGGGAGCAAGGCTGGCTTCATGGAGCAACATGGCCAGCTGTGAGTACCAGGCTGGCTCTGAGTACAAACATGTTCAGCTGTCATTGCCAGGCTGACTCCTCCTGATTTTTATTGTTGTTTTTATTGGTGATACTGGGGGTTTGAACTGAGGGCCCTGTGCGTCTTAGACAAATGCTCCACCACTTGAGCCATGCCTTCAGGTATGGTGCTTCCTTTCTAAAGACAATTACCATTCTACTTAGGCCATGTAATAACTGAGAGTATGATAGATAAAGGGTGGCAGTTTTGAGCATTAGCAGGACAGTATAGCTAGGAGGTGATTTAGGAGATATGGAAAGAGATGTAGACCTGTATTTGCATACCCACGAGGATTTATGAAGCTTAAACCTTCTGACTTTGGCACCTTGAATTTTTTTCTTAAACACTAACATATTGTTTGGTTTTTAGATCCACTACTATTCCTGCCCTCTCCATGAACATTTGCAGACTTACAAGTACTAAGCAGATTTCTTGACTTCTACATGAAAGGACTAAGAACTTAGAGACCATCAGGGAAACTTATTAGATGAAGAAAATAAAAATTTCACTAGCTTTAATTCCACACTGAGAGTCAAGATAGCATTTTCATCTTGGATCTGTAGTGAAATTATTATAACGTATCAGAGATCACCTGGTGTATCACTTGAATAATAAATTCGTTTGAAGACAAGAGTCCTTGGAGTATATCTCATCAAATAATAGAAGGTTTCACTTTACCCTCTTCTGGTGATTTATCATTTTAAACATTGAAGACATTTTCATGATATCTGATCAATACATATTCCATTTGGCAGTCAGAAAAACAGTATGATTGAGAATTCTCATTTAGAATTCTGGGCCTTTTGTGGGTTTTGATACTTAATGGAAATCACTTCTGATTTTGTGACACATTTTGTCTTTCAGATCTTGACTCAAGAATTCTATGTATTAACCAAAGAAATCAAACAAAATTCACACAAAGATGTGTCCAACTTGGGACACAAAAGAAATTTCCTGCTTTTCTCTAAACTTTGATATGTTGCATTTCAAAGGTTTAATTTTCCTAATTATAATAGAAGGTTGAATTATGTGATTTCCTTTAACTCTATATGAAGTTAGTTATGAGGGCTTTTTCAGTATAAAAGTTTATATAATCCTACAAAACTATTCCTCAAATTCACCCATAATTTTCTTCCTTCCCTGAAATTCAGGGGCAAAAATGTTTATTCAACCATTTAACATAAATATTACCTTTCAGTGGACATTCATATTTTGGCATATAGGTCAGTTTTAATAAATCATCTATGAGCAAGATTGAAAATAATGGCAACGCCTATATTGGAATCATTGTTTTCAAAATAGCTAAGAAGATGAAAGGGAAACCAGCCCATTATTTTACTCTATTTTCCTTCACAAATATAAAAATCATTAAGGTAGACATGGTCAAGCACGTGGAACGAGCCTTGTGAACGAGTCTGAGGAGTTGGAGACTGTTCTGCTTCTCAGTTGTCTGTGGGAGAGAACAGGCTGATTTTCAAAGGTCAAAGCTATGGCACCCGCCTCACACACACTCACTGTTTACTAATAGCCTGTAGAATCACGGTCATTGAGTGGAGTGTTGAAGATGCAAGATGGGTAAGAGACTGGCTGAAGCAATACCATGTTCAATGTGATTAATCTACAGAGAGATGACATAGCATTGTTCTGTCACATTTCTGGGGATAGTCTGAGACACTTTTCCTAGGAAAGATGTTGTCTATGTGTAAACACTGAGAGTAGGAGTTAACTTTTCTTCCAAGGATGAAAGAAAGTGGGAATAGGAGGCATCCACACAGAGGCTGTTAGGTCAGGGATATAAGAGAGGAAAGAGTATGTACTGGCAATATTGAAGCTTACCTAAGCCTTGTGATCCTGAACAATAATGATGGTTAAATTAATTCTACTACCGCATTGCTTCTAGAGATAAGTCGTGGCAAGAACTGTGGTTCCCTTATATAACTGAGGTTGACTCAGAGCTTCCCCTCTCATTTAGTTATGCCTAGTGCATATACAAACCCTGCAGATTCCCATATTTGCCTCAGAAATAGCTATATTTTGCCTCAGAAATAGCTGTATTTTGCTCTACTGACGAATTGAGATGAAATTCCTAGTACCATGACTTGACCAAACCTCTCATATGCTTCTCTCCATTCCAGAACTTTAAATTTTCACCTCTCCTTGGCCTGATTTAGCATCTCAGCACTTGCATAAGTGAATGTTCTGAAGCATCAATTGATCTCAGGGTGAAACAGTGTTTTCTTTTCTGTCTGATCAAGTACCCATTTACTCTACTTCGGGCACTCCTTCTTTCTGGTCTTCTTGCTCTTCCCTATAAAAGGAAAACTCTTTGCTGCCTGAATTTTGAGATGCATAGTTCTTAAAGTTCAATGGAATTAAGATTTTTAAGGTTTGGTCTTTCCAGTCTTGCTCTGGACTTTGATTCTTAAATCCTGAGTAGCTAAGATTACAGTGAGCCACTGGTACTCAGTTCCAGTGACAAGTAATTTATTATAGCAATGGGCAATGGACTAAGACAATAAGGGTGCAATTCTATTACCCTTGAGAGGATCTGAGGATTGAGGCCAGTCCAGGTAAAAGTTAGTGAGACTCTATTTCAAAATCTAGTGAGGTATGGTGGTGCATGCTTGTGATCCTAGCTATACCAGTGTCAAATGTAGGATAATGGCAGTCCCAAGCTGGAAGTGAGAAAAAGGCATAAGACCCTATCTGAAAAATTAACTAAAGCAAGAAAGGACTTGGGACATGGCTTAAGGACAAGGCCTTCATTTGGAATGCAGATGTACTCTTCCCACCCCCTCTGTCATGAAAAGACAATATAGAAGCACTTTGAAGTAATAACTACAAAACCTCTCTAGAGAACAATAAACCCTTAAACTAAGCCACGCAGAATTCTTTTTATTTGTACCTTTTTATTGTAAAAAATACTGTACAGAGGGGTTACAGTTACATGAGCAAGGTAATGAGTACATTTCCTATGGAGCATTGTTGCCTCCTCCTTTGTTTTTCCCTACCATCCCTTCCCTCCCACCTCCCCCCACCCTCAACCCCGCTGAAGTTGTAAAGTTTGTTTTCAACATAGTGTCTTGTATATCTCATTGTTACAATGGGTCAACCTGTATCACTATTTAAGCATTTTGTTTTTTTCTTTCCCCTCCCCAAATTAGAGAAGTGTAAATACAATATTCAGGGCACTAGAATCAAATACAGTGAAAACAGGGGTTATACCGTGGGGGAGAAACATACAAAGAAACAAAAAAAACCCACGTAGTACATTATAAATACATTAGAAACAATAGCAAGAAAGAACAAAATTATGTCCCTATCTTGGGGTTCATTTCACTTAACATCATCTTATATGGTCATATATACATAACTTTTGATCTTTTCTGCTTTGACCTAGACATGTACTAGTTATTGCAAATAAGGGAAACCATGGGACCTATGTTTCTTTGGGCCTGGGTTACTTCACTTAATATAATTTTTTTCCATGTCTTTCCATTTCCTAACAAATGGGCAATGTTATTCTTTCTGATGAAGGCATAGGGCATAGAATTCCATTGTGTGTGTGTGTGTGTGTGTGTGTGTGTGTGTGTGTGTGTGTGTGCGTGTATACACACACACACACACACACACACACACCACATTTTCTTGATCCATTCATCTATTAAGGGGCATCTGGGTTGGTTCCATATTTTAGCTATGGTAAATAATGCTGTGATAAACATAGTTGTGCTGGTAGCTTTAGTATGGCCTTGTTTGTGATTGTTTGGGTAAATGCCCAAAAGTGGGATTGCTGGGTCATAGGAGAGCTCTATGTGTAGTCTTTTGAAGAACCTCCATACTGCGTTCCAAAGAGGTTAAACAAATTTATACTCCCACCAACAATGCAGTAGGGCTCCCTTCTGGCCACATCCCCTCCAGCATTTGTTGTTATTAGATTTCTTGATTATAGCCATTCTAACTGGAGTGAGATGGAATCTCAATGTTGTTTTGATTTGCATTTCTTTTTATGGCTAGAGAGGTTGAGCATTTCTTCATCATCAATAGAAAAAGCCCGTGGATTGGGAGAAGGTCTTCACTAGCCATACAAAGGGCAAGGGTCTCAGATCTAAAATATAGTTGGAACTCAAAAAGTTAAATCCCCCAACAACAAATCCTCAAAGAAACGACTGCCCGATAAATAAGTGGGCTAAAGACTTAAAGAGGAGCTTCTCTGAAGAGGAAATAAGAATGGCCACTCAGAATTCTTATGGCTAAAGCCATGTTGAAGAAGAGTTCCCACATGAGCTATCAATCTACTATAATCAAAAGCTACACAGCAGGATTATAGAATCAACATCTTCAGATACTAGTTTCATACAATCTAAAATAATGCTTAGAGGAAGTCTTGCAAACAAAGAGGAAGTGATAAATCAGGGAATCTTGGAATAGCTGGAGAGAGTCTGGTGTGTCTCTCAATGGATGTGGATCAAATATCTGAGACAATTATATTACCAATAAAGAGAGGGTTGTGGGACTTGAATGTAATGCAAGATACTACAATGCAGAAAAGAAAAGAAAAAAGCATAAATATACTATAAAATAATAGTATTAGAAAGAAATAAGTAAATACTGAAGGTAAAAAGAAATCTCCAGTAAAAAGGAAATGTAATATCAATAAAAAATACCTTGTTATATTATGGTTAAGAAACACACAAAATCTGTCTTTTTAATGTTCTTTTTCACTGAATTTTATGGATGTAGAAATATGGGCCTGGCACAAATGGAAGTTTATGAGGCCAAATACACTGTATTTAACATTTGATGTTCTAGAGGAGTACTCCATGGTAATTATAAGTGCTGACATTCCATCCTCCTCTTTCTTGGTAAACAAAAACTTTTCTAGGACCAGTTGTGATTAAGCTTCATTTAGGCAAGATTTTTCTTTTCTATTTGCTTTTTCATTGTTATTGTAAAGGTGATGTACAGATGGGTTATGCTACATAAGTCAGGTAATGAGTGCATTTCCTTAGAACAGGGTCAACCTTCCTTTCTTCCAGTTTTCCTCTCTCAATTCTCCTCTTCTCCCAAGTTGCATAGCTCATTTTCAACATAGTTTCTAGTAAGTATCACTACTATACTTGTTAGATAGTAATAAACAATCAACAGGAACAAAACCCATCCAAATCATAGAATTTCCCACCTCCTGAATGGGCATGAAAGTAGAGGGACTGTTTCATTCTTTCAATCTCATCTCCACCTCCTTTATATCTTGGAATGAGAGCACTACCACTACCGTTAGGGCCAAGAAATGGCAGTAGTGATAAGAAAGGGAAGGATTAACAAATGTGACACACGTAAGGGCTAGTATAATTTGAGGAAAGATAAGTGTTAACTTGTAAAGAAATCCAAGATTTCTAAGGGTTTAGCTGAATAAGATTTTTAAGCCACCAAGAACACTCATTCCTGAAGCTATCATTTGATTTGCATGACTCTAAATGAATAATTAATTAATGAGTGAATTCTTAAATAAACTCAGAGACTATATTCTGGATGTCAGCTGTCCCTTTGCCTTTGAGGCGGCTATACTCACATGAGTAGCCTTTGTTTTGCACCTGTAACTACTGATTAGAGAACTGAATTCTTTGCGTAGGCATTAGTGAGCAATGTAGACTTCACTGAATATTTTATAAGGAATATAAAGTAGGAACTTTATGCTGCTTTTTTTTTTCGTGGCGAGCAGTTTTTATGATTTCTTTTAGAGACAGAGCTTCACTATTCTCAGACTGAATTCAGAGTTGCCAGGTAGCACAGGCTGGCCTTGAATTTACAGTCCTCTTGCAAGTACTGATATAGGAATCCACCACTAGGCCAGGATCTATGGCAAGTAACTTAAGCTTTTTCATTGTTTTTCTTCTTCCAGGTCTCTACTCTGCCTTCCTAATTCTCTGATTTTTTTCTCCAAGAGAAACTCAACTTTTTCACTCTTTTTAACTAAGCAAAGTGCTTTCCTTTCTTCTCTGAAGCAGTGGCCTGAAGTTCATCATAGTCTTTTTTTTTTTCAATCAAATGGGCTTCTCCCATGGGCGGCATGCCACAGCGAGATGATATGTGATTGATGAAAAGATGCCCAGTCAGATACTTAAAGCTGAAGAATTTAAAAGTTTCTCTGGGCACAGATGACTACATGAGCCAGAAGACAAGAGAGCATGCTGTCAGCTGGAGATACAGGCTTTCTAGTTCCTCCAATATTGCTTTTGGCATGTAAAGCTGCTAATGATGTCATATGCACAGTGCAAATGTGCTGTAAGATTCAAGGAGCTGTCTAAGTCTAGGCTGAAGTAATTAATGAGTATGTTCTGGGTACTGTCCAATCTTAGCACATTCTACCCTTGGGTAGACTAGGGTCTTAGAAATCATTTTTGTTCTTGGCTTTTAGCTTTTGATAGAAGAACTCAGAGAATGTGTCCAGGTTGTGGGGAGTCATAGCTAATAAATATCCATTGGAGACATAGGTTGGTACTTACCAAACTGTTCAAGCTTATGTAGACATAATGTATAAACCCAGACCCCCTACCTGATCCTACCAACTGTCTTAGAGACCTTAAGAATAAACCTATCAATATCTATAATACAAATAACCCATACTTTCCTGAATGCTCACTCAGAATACATACCCATAAAAAGCCAGTGACTAAGAAGTAATATCCTCTAGTAGCACATGTCCAAGTCTATTCATGCAATACTTCCTCTGATTCAGTGCTTGATATGAAGATGTGTAAGATACCAAATCATATATACTTTGAAAAATGTGTTCTGAGACAACCATTATCTACGATGGCCATTTCTATCATTTGGCAAGAAACCATTTTATTATTCTGTCTGAAATCTTACTGAGCAGCAGACACATTTGGTTATTTTGACAACATGCAAATATCTGTAAAAATATTATGACTATTGTTATCAGTTCTAGTGTTAAGAGTCTTGGGTTGGCTCAAGGAAATCTGATTTTTTAACCAGTCCACTAGGCGATTCTGAGTGCAGTGATCATTGATCTGATTCTAGTCACTATCCAAGGACTAGGATTTATGAGTCCTCAACATTTTATGACTGTTTGCCTCTATTTCCCTGGTCTTCACTAGTGTTTTCCTTATTTGCTAGAAGCTCACTAGCCTCAACTGTTTTGTATCCTCATACCATAGAACTACTATTATTTGCTGAAATAAATGCCTGTATCTACTATGCATATATTACTAACTGCAGTATCCATTCATTAGGCATGTATATCACCTTTTAAGTTATACTGATGTACAATAGTACAAAAATGCAACATGCAGCATCCTACTTTCTAGGATGTAAATATTTCCTTATAGCCAAATTGCTTATAATGACAACGAAAATAGAAATGCTGTTTGAAATCATTTATGCATTGGGGTTTCTCTCTGAAAAGAGAAATGCTGAAAAATTGAAAGGTGATTGTGTGATTGTGCCATTGTACGAGTGTGTGTGTGTGTGTGTTCATGTGTATGTTCAATTTGGAATTATCAGCACTGTTTTTCTGTACCAGATTGAGTAGTCTATGAATCACACAACTTTTTGTGGCTGCAGATACACAATTCTTTTTTTATCAATCCAGCTGCAGATTATATGTCTGCAAGTTGAATGTGATATTGAGTTTCTTTCCTTTCCACTTTTTTTTACTTTTGTTTTTGTTTTTGTAGACAGGGTCTTGTTATATAGTCTAGGCTGGCCTTGAACCTACAATTATCCTGCTTGGCCTCTCAAGTGCTGGGCTAATAGGTTTGTTCCTTCATACTTGATTGTACTGTTCAATTTTTGTTTGACCAACTATTGAATACCCCAAATAAGACCAGAGAGTTTATCTAAATAAGAATGAGAAGAAAGAGATAGATTTAGAAGTATCTGCTGAAATATATGTTAAGGGTCTAAAGGCTGTTTATGACATAATATATGACAAGAAAGAAATTTTAATGATTATTTTTACAATGAATGAAGGTAGTCTGTTATACTCACATTATAAAACACATCCCCAGAACTTTTACATCTACACTTATCAAACAATTTTCCATTTCCCTAATCCTTTATTATTTTAAATACCTGACCATTTGCCAATTGAGCAGGTGGTGACTGCATGAATATCTGAAATGGCCTTTAGCTTGTAGCCATAAAAGTTTTAGAAAAGCAGGGAGATCAACTTTAACCAGAGCTGAGATGAATCCAGGAAACTGGAGGAAAAGTAGACATATTCTCAAATTGTACTGTCAGAATCTCAGGTGTATCAATTCATAATTCAAGGAGAAGAACTCTTTGATGGATGTTAAGTTGGCTTTCTGTCTTTGATGGCAACTGCAGAACATCCATTCCTTTTCTCTGTTGTGTATAGTAGTGTCATGGCCCATCAAACAAAGCACTAAATTAGGAGTGGGGCATCCTGCAGTGGCTTTCCTGTTAAATAGCAATGAATAAGTCATGAAGTCTAATAGGCCGTGCAAAGCTCAGGCACCAAAACCAGATGTCCATCATCCTTGAGGAGTTTATTCTTTCTGAATAATCTCAGCAAACAGTCCTTTCGGGATATTTAGATGACCTTTTTCTTAAACAGCATGCTGTTTCATGCTTTGTTAAATGTCTAATTTGTGTAATGTCATCAAGTCACCAAAGATGTTTTGGATTCTCTCTGCTTCTGTCATGTATATCTCTTATATGCAGCTACTGACTTTCTTCCAATAACCTCGAGTTTACTGGATCGTAGATGGGTTTCTGCTGCTTCTTCTCCTTCCTACTTGGCCACCTTCTACTTAATGATTAGAAAGTGACTCTTCTGATTCTCTTCACTCTGTAAGCTTTTTGGAGATATTTTAGAACTACAATACTAAGTATTTTTGCATTGTTTCTTGTTAGGAAGAAAGGTTTTTGTCTAATACTTACATCTCATTTTGCAATTCTTAGAAATGGTGATGCAATGATGATATAATATAATATCTGAATAAAGCTATTTTCCACATTATTATAAGTGCACATTAATTTTATAATGGGGGGTTCATGATGATGCTTTTAACACCTGCACATGCACTGTTCTTATACACTCCCCTTCCTTTAAAAATCTTTCTTGCAATTTTTTGTAGTATTGGGAATTACTTTGTTAGACAATTGCCTGAGCCACGCCACCAATAATTTTGCTTTTTAGATTTTTTTTACAGATAGAGTCTCTAACTATTGCTTTTGACAGCCTTGAACCACCATCTTACTCTTCTGCCTCCTGAGTAGTAGGATTACAGATTTTCACCATGCCATCTAGCTCTTGCAGTATTCTAAGATGGGTTCATTATGACCTTTTCACACATGCAAACAATGTACTTTGATCATGTTTCCCTCTCTACCTCCCACTGCCACTTTCATTAAGAATGCTATTTTATCATTATAAATTACTAGGTTATGCATAAGCGAGTTTTCTTTCAAGTAAGTAGTCCTTTTCAAAAATTGGATTGTTAAATTTTAAATATTTATTTATATATGTATATGTGTTATGAGAATTATAGATCTCTAATGTAGAATCAACTTATCCAAAATGCAGATCATTAATTTCACTATGGACCTTGTACTCCTCCCGTCTTTGGAGTTGAGGGGTTTGTTAGCCTCATATTGATTCATCCCAACACCTTTTATTGCTCTGTCTTCCAATGGGTTCCAAGCATATTCTCACTTTTTGAAATGCCTCTCAGATTCATTCCTATACCATCAATATTTCCTTGCTGGTCTATTTCATTATACTGTGGACTGACCTGACTCTAGTCTGTTTCCTTCTACAATTGCTACAGTTATGTTTTAAAAAAAATTATAGATATTTACTGAAAAATACCTCTGTCCTCTATTGTGAGGAGGATATAGAATCCCAATTCCTTGGCAAAGCGTCCAAGGCCTCTGGCCATGCACCTTGTCCAGCATCACCTCCCCCTGCCACCCACGCTCAACACATAGATGCATTCATCACTCAGCTTCCATCCTGGGTGAGGGATTCCTTTGCTGGAAGCTCTTCACTTGCTTCTTTACTATTCTTTATTCTCACCGTTCTGTCCCAAACAGAACAAGGATGAGGTGCATCCTGGTCTGGAAGGAATCCGAGACTCACAGAATATTGGGAAGCCAATGTAAGGCAAAGAGAACACAACCATGATTACCAAAATAGAAATGACATGGGAAGTGGCTCAGGCAAATGGAGTCTAAAACTTCTGCTTGGTTGGCTTCCTGGTAAATATACTCTTGAATTATTGCTTAATGTCCCCTGCTGAACTACTGCTTATTAAGCTTTCTTATTCTGGCAGGCTGACTCGAATTGTATGTGCTCAAGATTTGTTTTGTTTGTTTATTTTGAGACAGTGTCACTGTGTAGATTAGACTGGCCTTGAACTTGTGATCCTCCTGTGTTTACTATTGTGCCTGGCTAAGATTTGTTTGATTAAATTGAAGAGGAAGATAGAAATGGCATACTTAAGTAAAAGGAAGAATTAAGTTCCAGTGTTCGTACAGTAGTGTGACTCTTATAAGCACCTATTTACTATGTATTTCAAAATAGCAGAGAGGATTTTGATTCTTCTCCATACATACACGAAAATAGTTTGTGATGATGGATGTGTTAATTATCCTAATTTTATCATCACACATTTTGTACATATATATAGTGTTAAGTTATCACACTGTATTCCATGAATTTTTATCAAATTATGTGTCAACTAAAATTTTAAAAGAAGCTGGACATGGTGGCTCATGTCTATAATCCTCACTACTCAGGAGTCTCAGCTCTGAGGATTGTGGTTCAAAGCCAGCAGAGGCAGGAAAGTATGTAAAATTCTTATCTCCAATTAACAACTATAAAAGTGGAAATGATGCTGTGGCTCAAAGTAATATGCTAGCTTTGAGCAAAAGAACTCAGAGACAGAATCCAAGCCCTGAGTTCAAGCCCCATGATGGATTAAAAAAAGTATCTAGTTAGTCAGAAGGCTGAGATCTGAGGATTGTGGTTTGAGCCCATTTGGGCAGGAAAGTCTGTGAGATTCTCATCTTCCACAAACCAGCAAAAATGCTGTGGAGTTGCGGTTTAAGTGGTAGAGTGCTATCCTTGAACACAAAAGCTCAGAGATAGTGCCAGGCCCTTGAGTTCAAGCTGTAGGACCCGCACCAAACATAAATAAATAAATAAATAACTTAATTAATAAAAAGAAGAATACAATCCTCATCATCCCTAAAGTTGGCACAAATGTTACCTTTCCTGTGTAGCCTTTCTTATTTTTCTAGTTGTTTGCTGTTTTCTCCTGTCTACAATCTTTGCAGACACATTCATTATAAAAATTTCAACATTACATTATAATAATTTCTTCTTTTTTTAAATTTTACTTATTTTTTATTGTGAAAATGCTGTACAGAGGGGTTACAATTACATGGGCAAGATAATGAGTACATTTCTTATCAAGCATTGTAGCCCCCTCCTTTGAATAAGTTCTTCTTTTTCTTTTTCTTCCTCCTCCTCCTCCTCCTTCTCCTCCTCCTTCTTCTTCTTCAAACTCTGGGCCTGGGAGCTGTCCCTTAGCTCTTCAGCTCAAGGCTAGCACTCTACCACTTGAGCCACAGTGCCACTTCTGGTTTTCTGGTGGTTTATTGGAGATAAAGAGTCTCACGGACTTTCCTACCCGGGCTGGCTTTGAACCGTGATCCTCAGATCTCAGCCTTCTGAGTAGATGGATTACAGGCATGAGCCACCAGTGCCTGACAATAATTTCTTCTTAACTTGTATACACAACAGAATCATTTGGAAAAGCTTGTTAAATCACTGATTGCTGGGCCTTATGCCCAGATTCCTTAGTTCACTAAGTCTGGGAGGCAGACTGAGAATTTATAATTTATATTTCTAGCAAAGTCCTAGGTGATGATGATGGCCAAGTTTTATAACAACTACATCTTATTTATTTATTTTTGCATCTTATTTAATTTAAGGACATTCCTTTTTTATTATTTTTTATTGTGAAAATACTGTACAGAGGGGTTACAATTACATGGGCAAGATAATAAATACATTTCTTATCAAGCATTGTACCCTCCTCCTTTGTTTCCCCTTCCCATCCCTTCCCAGCCTCCTCCCCCCCCCCCCAATCCTCCCCCCCCCAACTAAAGTTGTAAAGTTCGTTTTCAACATGACAACGTGTACTTCTCATTGTTGCAACGGGTCCACCTGAAAAGGACATTCCTGATACATGGTTCATGTTAAGGTAAAATACAAAGATAAACATAAATTTTTAGATTTCTATACTTTTAATGTCTAATAGTTACATATTACATGAATAATTAATGTAATAAACAATATTTACTGGTGGTTGTATATTACTTTGCAAATGAATAAGGCATACTCTTACTTTTAGACCACATTTAAGAGGAAAAAGGAAAATAAATTCTTTCCTATAATTTATAATCCATATAATATTCAGACAAACATTTAACCATAAAGTTACCAGATTATTTTTCTGGACTATGGAGTATTATGTTTCTTATAACAAAGATAATGCCCAAAGAATCCAAGAGAAAGAGCACCTATGACAGAGTTCTTGATTAAAATCATATGCATAATCATATGAGTTTTTTAATATAAACAACATGATCCATACGGCAAGCAAAATCTGTAATATTAAATTCCATGATGTTTAAGATCTACACATGATACTGAGACTAATATAATATTGAAAATGCAAAAGGAAAAGACAAAGCTTGTGTGAAGTGGAGCATAATGTTGAGAAAATTTCATGAATAACAAAGGAAAATCAGTTTAGTAAGGAAGGCTTAAAAATTTAAAGCAATAATACTTGTGCCTCCAGAAATAATAAGAAATATGCTTCATTTGCATATCTGAGGATTTAGATTACTGTCTAAGGAGTAAAAGAGAAGAAAGAAGAAAGAGGAAGAAATTAGAAGACACTTCGAAAGGTTATGGGTCCCAGAAAATTTTACTGTATTATCATTTAATTTTTAATTACTTTATTGAGATATGATTGACATTCAAAAACTGCCTGTGTTTAATGAATTCAACTTGATAGGTTTGGATATAATTATATGATCTGTGAAACTATACTACAGTCTATGTCATAAACATATCCAGCTCTTCCAGGAGGCATCTACTTTTTTTGTACTAAGTATACTTAACATAAGATCTACCCTCTAGCAAAAATTTAACTATAAGCATTATGCTGTATCGTGATCCTTGAAGATTTATCTCAAACAATTAAAGCACAGTACTCTCCAAGACCTCTCCATTTGCCCCTTTCCTCAGCAGCTGGGTACCCTCATTCTGCTTCCTACTTCTATGAATCTATCCCTGAATTGTTTGCTCAGTGATAATTGCGGAACTGTTTTCATATTCTTTCTCTTAGAGTTGACATGTAGTATTTGTTCTTCTGTGAGTATCTTATTTCATTTGCATAATGTCCTCCAGGAGTGTTGATGTCACCAAGTAGCAAGATTTCCTGCTTCTAAATGGATAATTAATATTCCATTGTGCTCTGCCATTTGGTATATACTTCTAAAAGCATGTATTAGAAAGTTCATTTCCAATGCAGTAATGTTGGGAGGTGGGGCCTAACTGAAGATGTTCAACCCCAGAGTACTCTATTCTTAGGGACATACTAATGCTGATTACAAAAGGGCTTGAGGCCAGAGCTCCATCTCCTGCTCTCTCCATTCCTCTTGCCCTCTGCCATTGTGTGGCCCAGCAAGAAAGTCCTTACCAGATACCAGCACCTGGATCTTAAGACTTCTCAGGTTCCAGAACTGTGACCCACCAATTTTCTTTAAAAATGTATAAATAAATATTATTGTTATTACAAAGGTGATGTACAGAGGGGTTAAACTTCTATAAGCACAGGTAATGAGGATACTTTGTTTTGAACAGTGTCATTCCTTCCCACATTTTCTCCCACTAAGTTTCTATTGTTCATAAGTTACCCAGTCTGTAGTGTTCTCTGATAACAGCATGAAATGAATGGAGCCACATTGTATATATATATATATATATATATATATATATATATATATATATATATACCTTTCCTTTACCCATTTATCCACCAATGAATGTTTAGTTTTTTCCCATTTCTTTGTTATGAATGGTGCTACAGCAAACATGGAAGTGCAAATGCCACGTCCAAGTCCTGACTTTAGTCCTTCTGGATAAGTATTCTCGAGTGGGATTGTTGGATCATATGTAGGATAGCTAAACTTGACTGTCATCTTGATTAGGTTGTGAGGTATGTAGGAAATTCCACGGTATTTACAGACATAATTAGATCATGAGGGCTCTAATTGAATTGATGGTTTAATACACCAATGGATTCAAATATGGATAGACTATTGGAAAGTGGCAGAAGCTAGAAATGATGGTGGCACCAATTTACATTCACACAGTGCATACAAGGTTCTGATTTTATTCTATACCCTCAGTAATATCATATCCCGTTTTTAACATGTTCATCCTAACAAATGTGAGGTGATACTTCATTTGGTTTCAGTTTGCATTTCCCTGATGATCAGACATGTTGACAATATTTTCTTATTTTTGGTGATGATTTGTATATTATCTCTGGAGAAACAGCCATTCAAGTTCTTTGCTTATTTCAAAATCAGGTTATTGATTATTTCACCAGTGAGTTGGAGTACATTTTATATTTTAGATATTAACATTTTATCTAGTACATGTAATCCCATTCACTGAGGAGACAGACATCAAGAGGACTATAGGTGGAGCCAAAAATTAGTGAGACTCCCCTTCCCCGCTCTCAATTAGCAAGCTAGGTGTAGTGACTTCCATATGTCATTGTAGCTTTGTGCAAGGTGTAAACAGGAGACTCAAGGTTCCCCAGTGGCCTAGGCAAAAATGTGGCATCCTAAATGTGAAATAACTACACATTCAGAAAGTTTTTGGGCATGGCTCAAGTGTAGTCTACTTGCTTGGTAAGTATGAGGTCCCCACTTCAACTCTAGTGAATTTATTTCCCCCAGAAAACTTGGAAAAGAGTAAGTACTTTTGTATAGCCTTTCAATGTATAAGAATTGCCTTTGTATAAATTTATATACCACTGGGATTCTATTCAAGCTTGTAATGGTTACAGCTGATGAGATAGCATAGTGAGTGAAAAATTCAAATTGGCATTTCTGATCATCTGATACAGTAAGAGGATTGTTACTTGAGAATCATCTGTCTTCCATCCTTTCACCTACATACTGTTTTCATGATATATAAAACACAGTTTAAAAGAGAAATCTGAGTTCCCTTTCCTTCAAAGTCCTTCCTATTAAACAAATATAGCTATAGTCATGCAATTTATAAAGAAGTCTTTTTATTCAATAGCTATTAAAACAAACAGACTTATAAGTGAAGAATTAGAGACATGACAGTCCATACAAATAATCAAGTTGAAATTCATAAGTGGAATCAGAGCAGAAGCAGGTTACTTACTAAATCTTGGGTTAGTGCTGGTCATAATGTTATGATTTGTTTCACGTATGCTGCTTGTTTAGTGAAAGTTTTGCTTGTGAGTCAAGGCCTCGGATGTCATAGTGATAGGTCAATGACTATTCTCATGCCTTGTAGCAGCATATGTTGCTTACCATAGTTACTCCATTTATGCTAATTAATACAAATTAATCCAAAAACATATTAACAATGAGCTAAAAGAATAAAATATCTGAAAGGCCTCTTCCTGAATTATATTATAGGCTAATAGCTAAAAATAGTCAACTTAGACTGATAAGCTCCATTTGTAGAATTATATTTTTATTTGAACTACTACAAAGAGAAGATTGAGAATAAGTGGATTTAGAGTTAAGCTATGTAATTGGGACTGTGAAACTGAAAAAATAATAAAGTCATCCTCATGTCATCCCTTTATCAAATATGCTTAAATCCATACTTTGTTAGGACCTTGTCCTTTGAATCATATCAATTACCCATATGTCATCAAATTTAATACTCTGTAGAGCTGATGCTCTCATCTTACCAGGAAGAATCAATGGATGTTTTTTTCACACCTGGCTGGAAGTATTTTAAGCCACTATCAGATGGATCTCAACTTCAGAGATGTCAAAATATTAAAAATGTGTGCATATTAAAATGGATTAAATATGGTAATATAGCAAAAATTTATTGAGTTAGCTATTCTACATCAGGTACTATATTAAACTTCTGGACATACAGAAATTAACAAGATGCAGACTATATATTCAATGCATTTATAGCCTAGCAGGAGAAAAAAGTTACAATATCTAATTCTCATGGGGGAGAATAATAAAAGGGGTGATACTGATCAAGATTCATTGTATTCATATACTACTTGGCTGAACAGCAACTCTTGCACTCCTGTGTACAGCTCCTTAAAGATAAAAATAAGATCAGCATAATCCCCCCAACCCCTGCCCCCAAACAAAAAAAACCAATATCTATTTCTCAAGTTAATTTTCTTGTCTGGTATATAAAGAGAAAACCTACTGGTAACATCATTATATAAAGGAGAGTGATTATACCATCCCTAAAATCTGGAAGTAGTTTTAAGGGTTTTGATGGAATAACCTGTGTTAATCCTTTAAAGTATTTCTCCAGTGTTTACAATATCAATTCCTCACAGGCAAGTTAAAGTCTGTCTAGTTTTGAGATGCTTACAGGGAAAAAGTAGTCACTTTCCTCTTGGGTCCCCATATTGAGAAGTGCTTTCATATTTAACTTATGGATTTCTCCAATAAATATTTTAGCATCTTTCAGTTGAAATAAGATGTAGTATTTTAGTTCCCAAGAATAATTTACAAAAAAAGTAAATAACATGAATAACTCAGCTTAAAAATAACACCAGTGGCTCATGCCTATGCTATAATCCTAGCTACTCAGGAGCCTGAAATCTGAGAATCAAGATTTGAAGCCAGCTGGGGAGATGGGCCCTCAAGATTCTTATCTCCAATTAACCAGCAAAAACCAGGAATGGAGATATTGCTCAAGTGATAAGGTGCCAGCTTTGAATGAAAAAGCCAAGCAACAGTGCAAGGTCCAATTTCAAAACCCAGAACCAGTACACAAAAAATACATAAAATACTACCAATACTGTTTGCACCAAATTCAGGTCCCTCAAATATCACTGAGTAAACAATATAGTAAGTAGTTGTGACAGAAATGATTCTCTTAAAACCTATATCCTTGTCTTTTCGCAAATTATGTTAGATTCCTGGAGGGGAGGGAAGGAGAGAGAGGGAAGACTGTGTTTGTGGTTTCTGTCTACTTATTTGTTATTATGACATACTGTAGTATAATAAAAATGCCTTAGATTTCTACAGGAGGACAGAATCAATAACGTATGTACAGATAATATATGAAATAGCACATACATAAAGGAATAGGTTCAGATGCTAATGGAAGCCAAAAAGTCCTTTTCTGAACACTCAAAGCATCACATTCTATTCTTGTAACCAAGTTTATTTCTTTTATTGCATTGATCCCAGTCTGTGGCTGGTACGTATACTTCATTTGCCGATTTTCTTCTCTGTGAGAGCCTCTGTCTTGTCTATTTTGTTTACTCTCCTACCCTTTAAACACTTATTGAACAAAGAATAAATTTAGCTTTTGGTAGGTCTAAAATGTGAAAATCAATACAAATTGACTACTTTTATCTTACAAAGGAACTCAGAAACACAAAGTACCTAAATATATAACATCCATTGTTTTAAAGCCTGTGAGAACAAGTGGGTGACTGTCTCTATTGGATAGAATATTTATACATCACAGTCATTCATTTAAGCAAAGGTGATTTAGCTGCCAGAGGATTCCCCATAGTCCCGATGAGAGACTGTATGAAGGAGGTCTGCTACGACCCACTCACAGATGCATTTGATCCAGGCAAATACATGCTACAAATCCTATAGGTTTTCAGTGTGGTCACACCTCATCACAAGCCTAAAGGTGTTTGTAAATAAGTCCTCACCACTAGTTCAAAGAAAAAGGTACATTCTTGTCAGGGGGGCAAAAACCAAAGGCCAAGCATCAATGAAATTGATGAACTTTTCTTTTAACCAAGGCTTATTAAATTATGTTGTCCTCAGAAGTTTTATCAGTCTACTATGAATTCACAATACTCGGAATGCCTCAGAGGGCTGATTTTATATGGATCTCACAGTGCTATACCTCTACTGTGGTTTTTTTTTTACATATTTAATATATTTTGAAATTTGCAGAGTTGTAGTTCATAAGTCAGTGGGAATTTCCCTTTATTACATCAATGGGCATATTTTTTGTAATTCCATAACTATACTATCAAACCATTTAATATGATTAATTATTAACATAATCAAGTAATGCTATAATTAATACTGTTAAACTATTTAATATTTACATTCATGAGACTTAGTAAAATCAGTATGGATAGGTGATTTGTGGCACATCTGGAATCTTAGTTACTTTGTGGGTAGAGATCAGGAGGGTTACAGTTTGAGACCAACCTCAGCAATAATGTTAACCAGGCCCCATCTTAACCAATAGA
Organism: Dipodomys ordii; assembly: GCF_000151885.1. Lineage (NCBI taxonomy): Eukaryota > Metazoa > Chordata > Mammalia > Rodentia > Heteromyidae > Dipodomys > Dipodomys ordii. The sequence continues at coordinate 1,623,279 of NW_012267406.1, forward strand.
TAATATGGTGACATGTACCTGCTATTTATGTGGAAAGCATAACTAGGAAGATCATTGTCCAGGTTGGCCTAGGCATAAACATAAGATCCTATCCCCCAAATAACTAAAGCAAAAAGCGCTGGAGGTGTAGCTCAAATGATAGAGCATGTGACTAGCAAGTGTCATCTGCAAATTTGGCCCTGGAATAATGATTCTAGTTTTCACACATATTCCTGTACAGCTCCATGGCTATAATGTCTTTTATAACTTCTCTTTTCTGAGGTAGGTAACATAGTCCGGTAAATACACAACCTTCAAATTTCTGCCCCAGTTCTGACATAATTTTTGAGGAGAAAGAAAGCTAGCTTTATCTACTGTCAACATTCCAAGCTCACTTGGGTTCTGCAAGTGTGAAGATACAGCCAACTTCCTTTCTAATTTATTTCCATTCTGTCCTTCTATGGACTTCACAAATCCCTCTGAGTCATTCACAGAAGATGACAAACTGGGAAATTCATTTGTAGCCTCAGAAACGTGGGATTCTAGGCTAACTGCTGACATCTTGGATAATAAAAGGAGTCATTTCTCAGATGTACACTTGTTAGTTCTAAGCCACCCACAACAGAATGAACACAACACTGGAATTATGAAAGGAAGACTGCTTCTCCAGACGTGCTTGCTGGACGCCATTATTCATGGCATTTCATACCAGAGTCACAGGTCCCTCAGTGGGACACAGATACACTTTGTCAAACTTGATTTCTCAGGCTTGCTACCCTTGGTAGGGTACTGGGAAGAAATACAAAGCTTTCAGAAGTAGGAGATCCAACAGTTTTCTGCAAGGCCTTTGAATCTCTGTGGAGGTCCACAGGGGAATGAATGGGGTTTTATGGTAAGTCTTTGTGTAATGCAATAAGCTGTGCTGTTTATATTTAGGTGTGGGGAGGAGACCAAGGGTCAGGAGGCCCAGGACTGCCCCTCAGGCTCTGTCTTTCTTCTACCACAAGAGGCTGGAAAGAGATAAACAGGTTGAATCTAGGAAGCGGAAGCTTGCTAATTTTCTAACTGTTCCTGACTCTTTACTTGGGTAGCAACACCCTAAGTGAGGCTCTAGCAGCCCCCAAGGCCTTGGATAAAAGGGAGAAGGATATGTGGGCTGCTACCTACTTTCCTTTCAGAGCCCTTCCCACCTGCTTTGTGACTGGGCATCCCATGCCATCGCTGCTTGGCTCCCTTCCTATTCTTTTGTTCATCAGGGTATCACAACTAAAGTCATTTCTGCCACCCATATTTAAATCACATAGTGAGCATTGTAAGAGTGGAGCTTGGCATACCAAACCCCAATCATTTAAAATCACATTATAAACATGCAAAGGAGGTTTTTCTTTTTAGTACTGGCATTTTGAACTTGGGACCTTGCACTTGCTACCAAGGAACTATTTGAACCACTCCCCAGCCTACAAACATAGATAGCTGACCAGATAAAGACAATTTCTAAATCTCCTTTTTAGTTCTTATTCTAATTTATCTTAGATGGAGGTGTTCAATTAATCCTTCTACTTAACAACTTTCATCTGTTTACTATATCTAAAAGTATATATATACTACATTCTGCTTATAAAACAAACTCCAACAGTTCAATTTTAGTTATTCAAAACTCTTAGATGGGTCTTAGTGGCAAATACCTGCAATCCTAGCTACTTGGGAGGTTAGGATGGGGGAAATCACAAGTTGAGGCCAGTCTCAGTAAAAAGTTAGTGAGATTCCATCTGTGTTAACAAACATGATATGTTAGTATGTTCTTAAAATTCCATGGATGTAGGCAGCACAGACAGGAGGATCATAGCCAAGGCTGTCTCTGGGCAAAAATACAAGACCCTGATAGAAATTATTGTGCCATTTGTAAAGAAATGGAAAGACTTGGAAAAGACTTATGTTAAATGAAGTCAGTCAGTCCCAGAGAGACAAAGGATCTATTCTTTCCCTTATACACAGAAGCTAGATTTAGCTTACAAACTCATACATAAATACATTGAGTGGTATGCCAGTATATACAAAAGTATGAAGGGAAATATGGTAGATTCAAGGGAGATCCCAAGTAGTGTAATTCCTTAGAAAGCCTATATCATAGTTCAGCAAAATAAAACACCAGCCAGAGGGTACTTGAAAGGGGTGGGTCAAGAGAAAAGGAGTAGAGGAATGAAGAGGGGAAAATGAGGACAAGAATTTAATGTATATCCTGCAAAATTAAGAAGCGTGAAGGAAAAAGTGGCTAAGGGAGTGATGGGTGGAAAGGAAGGTGATATTGATCAAGATATATTGTATTTATAAGCTGCTTTGTTAAATGGCAAAAAAGGAATAGATGTCTTTTTATTAAAAACAATAAACAAACACAAAAAGAGAAAAGAGAGTCTTAGTTTGGCTAAGAATATAAAAGAGGGACAGGAAGTTATATAGTTTCAAAGAGTCTCCTGATAAAGCATATGGAGAGAAAAACAACAGAGGGACCTGGCCTGGGTAGGCATCTTCTCCATCAAGCAATCACAGTGATCATCATCAGCTTCAGAGATGCTGAAACCTTAAAAGGATCGATAAGAACATAGCATCATTCTCTGTGCTCTTGCCAAAGAAGCCTAACAAGATTCTGGTCACGAGGAAACATGAGAAAAACCGAAGCCGAGGCATTCTAAGAAATAGCTGGCATAAAATCATCAAAAACAGCCAGGTTGTGAAAGTCAGGGAAAGTGTGAGGAAAACTAAAGCGATCTGACAACTTAATCCGGTCACATGACCATCTTTTGCTTTTACCATAAAAGTCAGGACTGGGAGAGTCCGTGACAGCTGTGCTGGGTCTGAGGATTATGTGTCCATGCCAATACTGATGGGAGGGTCCTAGTGTGGTTGGTAGGAACCTGACCTTGTTTGAAAGAAATACACAGTAAATTATGTAGCAACTCACTTCCAAGTGATTTGTAAAAAAAAGCAATTTATGTTACTCTTCCAATTTTTCTGTATGCTTAGTATTTTTTCAAAATAAGCCAGTGGAGGCCAGAGGCTTGTAATCCTAGCCACTTGGGTGGCTAGGCATGAGAAGATCATAGTTTGAAGCCAGCCTTGGCCCAAAAGTTTCTAAGACCACCCTCCCCCCTTCTCGAACCAGTTATGGTCCCAAGCTATGTGGGAAGCTGAGACCAGGAGGACTGAAATACCAGCCCTGTATAGGCAGAAAAGTCCAAGAGACACTGTCTCCACAGAGGAAGGTTGGACTGTGTGGTGCATGCCTGTGGTCCCAGTCATGATGGGAAGCCTGAAAGCAAGCAGATTTCAGCTCAGGCATATACCTGAGCAGGAAGCAAGATCCTATCCTAAAAAATAACCAAGAAAAATCTGGGCCGAAAGCATGGCTCACTGGTAATATACCAGCATAGCAAGCACAGGGCCTTTAGTTCAAACCCTAGTACTTCCAAATTAAAAAATGAAGGAAGGAAGGAAGAAAGTCATTAGAAAGATGTACTCTCTTTTGTGTATTCCCTTCTTTGGAGGCATTTCCTCTTAGGGGGAAATGTTTATACCATCAGGCTGAACACAGAGTCATTAAGCATCATTAGTGGTTAGAAAAGTTTTCATGGAGGAAGTAGTATTTGATAGTTTTCCTAGTAGGGAAATTTTTCATGTTTCAATATATTTAGAGTTTCCCTACTATCATAGAGACTACATTGGTGAATAGGCAAATGAGTGGCGGACCAGGATTCAAATGCTTCTAACTATGTGACCTTTAACCATTTGACTGTTTCATCATCTTTAAAATGAGACTAAAGCTGATGGTGTATGTGAGGACCCATGAGTTTATTTACATAAAGTATGAGCACAGTTTCTGCCACATAGAAGTTGCACAATGTTCCATTCTAGTAAAGCACCCCATGACAGGTTTTCTTTTGTCTACCATGGGCGCTATCTCTTTTTCAATTTTGTATCACTCATTATGGGCTTACAGGTAGAAACTGAAAGAATGATGCACCCTCTAGTATAAAAACAACATGATTCCAAGGTTTAGAGGCAGATGAAGACTCAACACATGATAGTCACAAGGATGTGAACTGCAATGCAGGAAAGCCATCTGTGCTGTGGAAGCCAGGGGCTCAGAGACACACTGAACGAATGCTGACTAAATAAGATACTTGTTACAATCGTCCCAATGGGAGCAGAGCAAGGATGAGAGCAACATTTCCCCCAGCCATTACTCATGAAAAGACATGGGCAGACGGAATTGTTTAGGGTAAATTCTCACAGGTTTCAAACTGGGAATCAGAGCTCAGGATGATCCTTAGGTGGTCAAAGAGTACTCTGAGATGCAGAGCTCCTAGAAGCAGAGCTTTAAGTCTAATCCTTCCCACCTAGGGCCTTCAATAACCTATGCTGAGTCAAATGTACAGGCACTTTTTAAGGCTTATTTTGTTTTTTCTTATTGCACCTTTATCCTTCTCCATGTTTCTGCCTCTTCCTCCCATCTCTTTCCAGAAACAGTGTCCAATCTCTATATTTTGTTGAATTTTTCTGTTCTATACTTCTGACCTAAGCATGTGGAAGCTTAGGTGGTTGAGCTTGAAGACAGTAGCTGCTTTCAGATGGATGCTTATGTCAATGCAGCTGTTTATTCTGTATTCTTTCTGTAGTTCCACATACAGTCCATGTTATAGATGGAAGGTTTGTGTTCTCCAAACCCTATGTTGACATCCCACCTTCCACTGAGATGGTATTAGGAATGGCGGATATGTGGGTAATTAGGTCATGATGGGGGAACCTTTTAAAAATTGGATTAGTGTCTCTATATAAGTGGCCCCCCAGGACTCTCCAATTCCTTATACCATGTAACTATGCAATGAGAAGACATCTCTGTCAAACCAAGAAATGGTTCATCCCACACTAAATCTGCCTTGGTTTTGGGCTTCATATCACCTTAGATCATATATGTGACTGATCTAGGACTGCGAGAAAGAAATGTTTCTTGTCTAAACCACTCCATCTATGATAATTTTTTGTTATTACAGACCCCAGTAGACTAAACTAGTATAACACCTTCTTGGACTTGCTGAGATAATGTATTTCACTGTTATGGCTTTATTTCATCTGTATTCAGTTTGTCTTCTCCATACAATGGAGGCTCTGCTCGGACCAAGGCTTTGTCTCCATGGCTTGAGCACAGTAGTAACCACAGTAATCAATGAATGCTTATAGAACTGATCTGAGTCAAAAATTAGAATGCTGACCATCCACAAAAAGATTAAATAATATTTAACTATTTAAATAAAGGCAGGAGCTATAAAGAATGGGTTTTGGTACCAACTAAAATGTGGAGTAATATTCTTTGAGGAAATTAAGCCTGGTGCTGGGGGAACATAGCCTGGAGACAGCTGCCTAGGCTGCATTTGAATCAATTCTCTGCAGCTTTCTAGATGTGTAATTCAGAGATTATCAGTAGCATTTACTCCGTATGGGCTTTGTATTCAATGAGATTAAATATGCAAAAATATGCAATGTCTATTTTGTAGCAACAAATCAAGGGAACTTAACTATTATGATTAATTCTTTCCTAAAGGTTAATTCTTTCAGAGAGACCATTCTCTCAGAGGCCTCTGGCAAAGTTGTTATTGGAGTAACCTATTTGGGCTTTGGATAGGAAAAAGAAGGAATTTCATATCCTGTTTCTGGCACAAAGAATCCTTTGGGGCTCAAGAATATTTACGTTGCTACAAAAAGTTCTAAGACATGTAGCCTTAAAGATTTCATTCCTGTTGGGTGCTGCTGGCTTGCACCTGTAATCCTATTTAGGAAGCTGAGATCTGAGGATCATGGTTTGAAGCCACTATGGGAAGAAAAATCAGTGAGATTTTTATCTTCATAAAAAAAAGCTGGAAATGGAGGTATTTCTCAAGTGGTAGAGTGCTAGCCCAGAACACAAAAACTCAGGGACACAGCTCAGGACATGTATTTGTTTTAGAAAGATCTCAAATTAAGGCTATTAAGCTCTCACTATAACAACAGAAAAGGTAGAGCAAACTCAAATCAGAGCAAGAGCTGTCCTTCACAATAGGAGGGGGAAAGGGGCTTTCTCCTGGGCAGACCTAATAATAATAACATCAAAATTTTGGGACACAGATAAAGCATCATTCTAGGCATCATTCTAGGATATACAATAAAGTCTCATTCCTCTTTCCTAGAGAGACACCCTTCTTCTAATTTTTCTTCCCATGATGTGCCAGCTTTCTGTTCCTGGTGTTACTGGAATAAAAAACCTAAGATACCAATTTCTTTTTTCTTTTTCTTTTTTGTTGGTGTGGGACTTGAACTCTGGGCCTGGGTGCTGTCCCTCAGCTCTTCAGCTCAAGGCAAGCACTCTACCTCTTGAGCCACAGGGCCACTTCTGGTTTTCTGGTGGTTTATTGGAGATAAGAGTCTCATGGATTTTCCTGCCAGGGCTGGCTTTGAACTGTGATCCTCAGATCTCAGCATCCTGAGTGGCTAGAATTACAGGCATGAGCCACCAGCACTCAGCTAAATACCAATTTCTAACGAGAAGGTTTAGTACTGGGTATTGGTGGTTCATGCCTGTAATCCTAGTTCCTCAAGAGGCTGAGATCTGAGGATTGTGGCTCAACGTCAGCCCAGGCAGGAAAATCCATGTGACTCTTATCTCCAATAAAATCACTAGAAAACCAGAAGTGGTTTGAAGTCCGTTTTGGCAGGGAAGTCCATCAGACTCTTATTTCTAATTACCTAGCAAAACGCTGGAAGTAGAACTGTGGCTCAAAGTGGCATAGCTGCTAGCCTTGAGTAAAAAAGCTAAGGGACATCACCTAAGCCCTGAGTTCAACCACACGCACGCACGCACACACATACACACACACACACACACACACACCATTCACATGCTTATTTTGGATCATGATTTCAGTCCGTGGTCAATTGGTGTCATTCTGAGCAGATGGTGGGACAAAATCATTTACCTTGTGGAAGGGAAACAGAAGATGAGAAAAAGGAAAAGACCAGCGTCCTGCAATACCTTTAGAGAGTAAGCTTCTAGTGACCTAAAACCTCCCATTGGACTCTACCTCTTAATAGTTTCATTACTTCCCAATAGTGCCACAGACCAGGAATCAAGCTTTTAGTACAATTGTTCTTGGGGTGGAAAGAAGAGACTTTCAGATCCTAACTATAGCACATCTTCCTTCTAAAACTGCTGGTCTAGCCTGTGTCTTTCATTGCTAATATTAACAGATTGCCAGCCCATTCTTGGAGGGACAGTTAGAATGATAAATCCACCCTCCCCCCATGCTAATGGCGGAAGAAGGCATCTTAGGCTGGAAGGCCAATCGTGTAGGGGAGCGTCAAGAGCTCATTGGTAAGTCACTTTTCCAGTGCTTCCAGTGTAGAACAGCATTTTGTAGCACTTTTTATTGGTCCCTATATACTTCCACAGAATGTAAGTTAGGAGGATCTGGGGAAGGTACCTTGAATAAATCATTCCCAAACTCTATTTATAGTACTTAGGTGTGTACCTGCTACCTGACAGCTAGATGATTAGTACAGCAAGGAAAGCACAACTTCCCTGAGACAAAAATATCTACATGGGAAACACAAAGCACCATGGAATTGGTCTGTGGTTCTGGGGGTCAAGCTTAGCATCTCCTGGAGAGATCTGTAATGGTCAAGCTCTAATTTCTTTCTACCTAAGACTCTCCTAAAGCTTTGTTTGTGTTTGTGTTTAGCAGTTCATGCTTACCCTGGGATGGGAGCTGAGCAGAAATGATTAGAACTATTCTTTTGTATGCTGTTTGTTTTGTGATTTGGAAATAAAAGGCTATAGCTAAAATGTTAGCTTATTAATTTAGGTCCCCTCTTACAAGGCCTAATGTTCTCTCAAGTGAATGGGTTTTCAAGGTCATGGGATGAACAGCTCAGTGCTGAATCAAAAGCACAGAATGTTCTTAAAACTGTCACAGGAGCAAATGATTATGCCCATCACTGTGCATTTGAAGTGACACAGAGATGTCTGTTGTTTCTTTATAATAGTGGTTTATAAGAGTGTTTCCCACAACTATTTCTGCAAAAAGAGTTTTATAATATAAAAGGGTTAATTCCGTTACTCTTTTTTTTGGCCAGTCCTGGGGTTTGAACTCTGGGCCTGGGAGTTGTCCCTGTGTTCTGTTTGCTCAAGGATAAAGCTCTACTATTTGAACCACAGTGCCACTCCCAGCTTTTTTCTCATGGACTCTCTTGCCCAGGCTGGCTTTGAACTGTGATCCTCAGATCTCAGCCTCCTGAGTATCTAGGATTACAGGTGTGAACCAGTGGTGCCTGGATAATTCTGTTACTTTTACACCATTGTATGATATCAGTGTATTTCAAATAGGGGTTTAAATTTTCCATATGATGCTCTTGTTTTTTTCTATGTAAAACATTTTATAGTGTGACAATATCCATCTCAACTAAACAATGACCTGAATGATCAGCTTGGAACAACAAAGGATAACATTGCTCTTATAAGAGATTCCTTTCAAAAGGATTATTTGAGTTAATGTCAAAACAAAACAAAACACTTACTGAGATGAACTGTGGCCTTCTAAATCATCTAATAAAATTTGGTCCAATCAGATAATCAGAATGAAATCTAGCAATAGGTATCTAAGTCAGCATGGCCCTTAAACAAATATATTGGATAATGGAGAGCAGGTGGTGCACAATTAGAAAGATCTGAAGTGATGCCATGGTATTTTTGCTGTTGTTGTTGTTTGAAGGTTCTTGCCCTGTTGCTAGGTATTTTATAAATGGCTCTAGAATCCCTAAGCATCCCACTGCAGATGGTGTGTGAACACTTCAAAGGGGGAAGGCTAGAAGGATAATGGAATACAGAAAAATAAAACAAGGAATGTTCTGTCAGTAGCTTTGCAATTCAAAAATCTCCCCACAGATCTGGTAGCCTGTGCTTACTTTGGAAAATAACACTCACTTTGAAGTCTGTTCTTTTAGTTAGACCTCTGGTAGGTTAAGGACCACTCTTGGTGCTGACATGAAAGATCAAAGGACACACCTTGCACTACATATGAGGTGCCTGACTAGCACAAGCCAGTGTACCAATAGGGCAGCTAGTGGGAAGGCAGCCAAAGACGCCACCATCAAAACACCACATTGTTTTGGTTCTCACAGGATAGGCTTCTTTGTAAAAGACCTTAAGGAATGTCTGATAAATGGTGGTTGCTTGCCAAATTGCTTAGCTTCCCCTGCCGCCAACCCCCACCCCAAAGAAACAGAACAAACAAGTCATTATTTGGTATGGCTCAGTTACTTGGGGTGTCCTCCAAAAACATGGTTCTGATATGGGATTTTCTGCTATTGTTTGTGGAGTGCCAAGAGCCCACATTGCCTTCCTGGTGTCAATATTCCTGGCTCTGCAGCTAGGCTGGCAGCTCTCTAGCAAGAAACACTTGCTCAGTGCTGCAGTTCAGTGGCAGGCAATGCCTGTCAGTGTTCACCACTGCTGTGGTAGTTTTCTTAGGTTCTTGTCTCAGGAATTTGATAAGTGCAGCCCAGAAGAAGGGAGAGCAAATGTGAAGAACTTTATTCAAAATGGAAGCATCTGGCTTGAAGGATGCTGCTGCTGCTGCTTGGTGTTCTCAATACTTTTTTTTTTTTCCAGGTGGCTATGTCTAGGAATTTTTTTAAAAATTGATTATTGTAAAGATATTGTATAGAGGGGTTATAGTTATATGAGTAAGGTAATGAGTCCATTTCCTATGCAGCATTGTTACCCCCTCCTTTGTTTTTCCCCTACCATCCCTTCCCTCCACACCTTCCTCTCCCCACCCCTCCACCCCCCTCAAGTTGTAAAGTTCCTTTTCAACATAGTGTCTTGTATGTCTCATTGTTACAATGGATCAACCTGTATATTTTAGCATTTTGTTATTTCACTTCCCCTCCCCAAATTAGAAAAATGTATATACAAGATGCAGGGCACCCGAACCAAACACAGTGACAACAGGGGTTATACCATGGGAGAAGAACATACAAAAGAAAAAAAAAATTACATAGGAGTTCCGGGAAGATGGCGGAGGAGAAGCTGGAATCTGAACAAGCTCTCGCATAGAAAGCAGTTTTAGAGTTCCAGTGAACAGTCCTAAGCCAGAGAATCACACCAAGTGTGCCATCACAGGACAGAGAGTTAGACAAGAGAGGGAAGCCAAGGCAAAAAGACACATCTGAGCGCTCGCCAGCAGCCGCCACGGTGGCGGCGGCAGGGTCGTGGCGGAGACCGCAGCCCGGGCCATACCTGAGCGCTTACACAGAGAGTCCGGGACGAAGGAGCCAGATGCAGCGGGCGAGCGGATGCTACTCCACACCAGCAAGAACCTACAAGGAGCGGACATCTTCATCCTGCAGTGTGCAGACCAGAGACGACCCAGGATCCAAGACTTGGCATGAGTAGAAGCCCGACATCCTCACTCCTTCTCAGGGAGCAGAGGAGGGAAGGCCACCCTTCCCCCCCCAGCACCGGTGATCTCCATCTTGGATACCGACAAAGCTCGGAGGGGCTGCCAGCTCCAACCTAGGCCTTGAAATAAAACGAGTCATTTAGCAGGTCACAAGAACTTAACGGCGAAGTGACCTGCCAGACTCGGCTCCATCCAGGGAAAAGTCACCCAGCTCAGGCGCCAGCCATTGGAG
>NW_012267406.1:1641596-1717899 GCF_000151885.1 Dipodomys ordii
CAAAGTTGTAAAGTTCGTTTTCCACTTGATGACTTGTACATCTCATTGTTGCAATGGGTCCACCTGTATCCCTATTTAAACGATTTGTTTTTTCCCTTCCCCTCCACAAATTATACTGACATCAAATACAGTGAAAGCAGGGGTTATACTGTGGGGGAGGGACATACCAAGCAACAAAGAAATAATCTTATAAATGTGTTAGAAACAATCGCATGAAAGCAAAAACATTTGAATACATATCTTAGAGTTCATTTCCCTAACATCAACTTACCTGACCTTTTCTGCTTGACTCAGACATATACTAGTTATTTAGCATTATCTTATATGGTCATATGTACATAGTTTTTGACCTTTTCTGCCTGTCTGGTAAGATTATCCTAGTCTAGGAATTTTTATGCTCTGCCCAGTGCTCTCTCTGACTGGTTGCCCCTATTTGAATTAGGAGTTTGGGAAGTGACTATTAATCAGGTCCGATAACATTCTGATTGGTTGTTAATTTCTAATCAAGTCCTTTCTGTAAATCCTCTTCCCAGCATAGTAAAGTTATTGCAATTAAAGGAGCTAAGGAGATGAGAGGTAAGATACTCTGAAACAATGTCTCTTTGACTTTGGTTTTGGCTTACTAGAACAAGATGCTATCCAGGAGTCCTGGGTCCTAACTATTTTCCCATTTCCGTTTGACTTGTAATGCAGGATGTCTCAGGCATTATGACTCTCAGGGAGATGAGGTCTATCTTCCAGACACCTTTACCTTGGTAAGTTTTCAGAAAATAGCAAGTTCCAAATGGTGGCTCATAGCTGCAATCCTAACTACTCACATGGCTGAGATGTAAGCATCATTAAGTCAACTCAGGCAGGAAAGTCTTGAGACTCTTATCTCCAATAACCTACCAAAAAAAAACCCAGGGGTAGAACGTGGTTCAAGTGGTAGAATGCTAGCTTTGAGCAAAAAAGGTCAAGGACAGTACCCAGGCCCTGAGTTCAAGCCCCAGAACTGGCATGCACACTCAGAATTGCCAGGTTTCTTTTTTGGAGGCTGTTTTCTTACTATACTCATGTAACAGGGTTGCTGTGACAAGTGAGCAATTCCATTCCTTTGCTGTTGTCAAGGCCAAATTTAATTTTCAGAGAATTTAACTTATCCGTAGTTTTAGCTGATTCATGAGTTTAATATATTTTTTGGCCAGATACTCAAATGGTTCTTGAAGAGGCTTCAAAACTAAATTCACATCTTTGAATAAATAGTTCAAGTTTCAGGGACTATAAAGCCAATCCTACAGAATTTTCTTTGGCATTCTCCTCTCTCTTCACTGCTACTTCAACATGTGACTCTTTCCTATTCCCACAGGAAAGCATCTTCCTCCAAAGAGACTGTTTGCTAGACCACCATCTGTCTTGACTCTGATGCCTCTCTTAGACCTTCACTGCAACCAAAGCCCACCTGCTATCAACGCCCATAAACTGAGATCAGAGACTCCACCTTCTCAACTCTTGAGGAGTCATTATCCTTTTCCCTTCAGCCATCTACTGTAAGGAGAACATCTTGTGTTTCCTCTGAAATCTTAAATTAAAATTTCCCACCCTGTATTACAAATTTCTGGCCATACTTACACTCTTCCTAGTGTCTCACTTAGATATACAGTCCCTGGAGCCCTCTGGCTTCTCTGTTTTCTCAGTTCTCTTTATGCCTTCCTTCTCTCTGTACACAAATGGACTTGGTGGTTGAAAACACTTACTTACAGGCATACTGTTACATCAAACTGGAATCCCAGATCAGTGCTTCAGTTCACTTTCTCTACCCTAAGTCCAAAGAGAAGAGCTACAGGAGAAGAAAAGAATACATTGGTTCCACTTTAACTTTAGCAAGGTGCAAAATGCTGCTCATTGACTTTATTTCATATTTATGCACTGACAATAATTAAGTGATATGCCCAGGAATTCTGGAAAGGGGCAAGGTGGTTCTTTACACAGAACGACCATGTTTGGAGTGGGCGGATGGCCACTCCAATGATTGTTCAATAACATAGTCCTTGCTCTGTATCTGAGGATGTTTGGTATCTACAATAATCTAATCTATAATGTAATAACCTATCTAATAATAATAATATAACCATCTATCTTATATATGATGAAATGGCATTTGCTTATAGCCCATGAACATCCTCATATATTTTAAATCATCTCTAGATGCTCTGTAATACCTAATATAGCATAAATTCTGTGTGAGTAGTGGCTGTGCTATATTGTTTAGGGAATGACAGTCTGTACATGTTTAATACTGTGAAGTGAAGTTCTCTATGAAGAAGCCAAATCTATATTGAAAGTTCTGTAGATTGTTTGTCCTCAGCTAACTGGAACATTGCGATTGTGAGGAGATGGGATTTTGAAGGTCAGGAGTCAAAATTACCTTGGACTAGACCTTTTAATAACTAATTAGATAGGTATGTGACCTATCATTTTTATGACTAATAGATAAACTTGAATGCCTTATAAAACTTAGAAGGCTGCTAGCTTCCACCAGCCCTAAAGCTAAGAATGCTCTATCATGTGAAATTTATAGGAGAGATTTCCTTCATCCACACTAGGTCATGTCATTCAAGACAGCTTAAGTCTATGTACCCAGTCTCATATTTGGTTCAGAAAAAAGTATTATTCCCTTTATAGCAATCATTAGTCTATGTTGATAATAGAAATACATTTTTTCTTAATATTTTCAATGTGTGCTTGGTTGAATCCACAGATAGAGAACTATTATATGGCCTGGCATGTCACAGATTCCTGAACTGCGAGGGTGGAAAGACTCTGAGCTGGGGAATGGAAAGAATCTATCAGTTACCCAAAGAGATGGGAAGGAAAACAAGACATGTAGAGCAAGAGAATCAAGGCAGTGGTAGAGGAGGGCTTCCCCGTCCCTCACATTTCTTCACACACATATGCTATTATTTTAATAACAGAGAAAAGTGAGTGGACACGCTGGGCAATTCTTTTCTTGTGCTAAGAATCAGATGGGTGAGGCTGGCCATGGCAGACCTGGGCAGGCGAGACCTAAACTCACAATTTGGGGATGTCTTCTAAGAACAAAAGAAGATTAATACGGGCACAAAATAATGCACTTTAAGATTGCTACTATTTTGTATTGACCTATAATAGTGACTGTATAATCAAATCAGTCGGATACAACAGTAATTGACAATGATAAAATGCAGAAGTGTTTCTACTACAACACTGCTTTCTTCAAGATGTTTAACCAAGTGTTAGTGACAGTTCTGCAAAACATTTTGTCTGGACTTCCCCCCCCCACCACTCTCCTCTCCCCAGCATAACCAGGGCAAGATGTGCTAGGTATATATTACAATCTGTAGGTTATGTTGGGACACATAAAACATCCTACCTTTTCTTTTCCTTTTTCCTCCCAGTACTCAGGCTTAAACTCAGAGCCTTGTGCACATGCTAGGCAGGCTTTCTACTATTTAAGACACATTCCCATTGTTTTTGGCTTTAGCTATTTTTTGAAGGGGGTCTCATATTTATGCCCACGCTAGCCTGGACCACAATCTTATTTACATTTCCCCTTTAGTTGGGATGATAGGCACATGCTACCTTGCCTAGCTTTAAACAAATATTGTAAAGATACTGTACAGAGGGGTTCCAGTTACAGGAGTAAGGTAATGAGTCCATTTCCTATCAAGCATTGTTACCCCCTCCTTTGATTTTCCCCTAATATCCCTTCCTTCCCCCTTTCCCCTCTACCCCACAAGTGGTAAAATTTGTTTTCAACATACCGTCTTGTACATCTCATTGTTATAGTGGGTCAACCTGTATCATTGTTTCAGCATTTTATTATTTCCCTTCCCCTCCCCAAATTAGAAAAATGTATATACAAGATGCAGGGCCTGGAATCAAATACAGTGACAACAGGGGTTATATCATAGAGGAAGAACATACAAAAGAGACAAAAAAAATCACATAGTACATAAAAAAACAATAGCAACAAAGAAAAAACCCTCTTGTGTCCATATCTTGGGGTTTATTTGGCTTAGCCTTGACTAGCTTTTTATTGGTTGAAATGCAATCTTGTGAGTTTTTTTTTTTTTTTTTTTTTTTTGCCCAGGCTGCCCCTGAATGGTGATTTTCCCAATCTCTACCTCATGGGATTTTAAGAAAGAGACTCTAGTGTCTGGTGCAACCCTTATTTCATTAACAGTTCTTCTGATAATGGATGTTACATGATCCATCCTTGTTACTTTACCATGTTTCTCCTGCCCCATGTCACAGTGCTACCATGGTGGTAAAGTAGATGAAAAGAGACGGTTAGTAATAACTGTAGACAATTGGAGTTGGACAAATACAATCCCATTCAAGCCAAACTAATGATATTCCAAATTCTACTTGTCTTTATCCAAACCTCCCAAATACTCATGGCCTTTTCAAAGGCCAGATGGTACAGGTGACAGCAGGCAAATCTGAGTGAGATGAGACTCTAGTCTCAAAAGGAAAAACAGAAGAAGAAGAAAAAAGAAGCTATATGTTGCTCCCTAAATCAAGCAAAAGGGCTAATTCCACAAGAGAGTAACTTAACTTCAAGAGCAACCAACGGTATGTAAATAATACGAGTGAGTAATATCTTCATGTCAGGCAGTGCTACTCTGGATGTTCTTAACCAGGAGGTTGTATCTCAACCTGTATCTTTGGTTATAAGTCATCTCAGGGTATCTGGACTATGCAATATGTTGTAGTTACAAATTGTCCATCTTGTAAATTGTTAGAACTCAGAAAATGATACTCCAAAGCTAAGGCCTCAGAAGCAAAGTTTCTCTCTGACATTTTCTGCCCTTTGTCTCACCCTTTCTGCTCTCACTTGGCAAGTCATAGAAACCACAATTTTTCTTCTCCAAGATGAGCTATAGAAACCAGAGCTCCTTTTCCCCAACCTCAGTCACAAAACCTAAAATATATCACTGTGGCTTTCTCTCTCTCCACATGCGAGATCTGGCCATGGAGAATTTCCCTGGCTTACCTTGCTTGATTGTAAGTCATGAGACCCTCATTCCAGGAAGGGTCCTTCACTGTTTCCAGGAGGAAAGAGTGCTGCACAGACACCAGGAAGAAGTTAAACAGACCAGTCCTGCTGCCCTCAGTCTATTAGGATTAGGCCACATCTTTCTTGCCCAATCAGATTTTTACTTGGTGACTGTGCTTCAGCAAGCCTAAGTATAAACATGAGTAGTTAATGCTGCGTCTTTGAGGTTTCAGTCTGAAGTTTCCCATGTCACTCAACGCTATGATCAAATAACACATTTTCCAGTTAACGTATCTATTGACAACTTACTTTATCAGGCTAACATATCAGACCTGCACAGGGAGTGAGAACTTCATAGCAGAAGTTGGCAAAAATTTTGTTAAAAAGAACAAATAGAAAACATTTCATGTTTTGAAGGCCATGGAGTTTGTTTCAACGGTTCAACCCCGAAGCTGTGAAAAGAGCCACAGTCAAAATGACAATGAGTTAGCGTAGCTGTTTTCTAAGAAAAGTTTGTTTATGGACAGTAAAATATGAATTCCAAATATTTTCCTTTTTCTTTTTAAAGATAGAGTCTTACTATATTATCTAGGCTGACCTGGAACTTGGGATTTTCCTACCTCAGCCAGTACGGTGTAGGAATTATAGGCTTATGCCACTAAAACTGGATAAATTGTATGTCATTTTCATGTGTCATAAAAACGACATTCTTATTTTGGCTTGAAACATATTAAAGATTAAAACTCTTTTTAGGTGGAAGGCTGTGCCCAAACAGATGACAAGCCTGATGCTTTAGATTATGACACAACTCTGCTGTAAATTATGCTGATTATGATAGGGATGGCACTGATGGTAGGTTGTAGTGGATAACACTTTTTCTTCTATATTTTTCCATGGAGGATATTTCTCAAGTTTTCAGTAATAATGCAGATAAACTATATGGTAGGCATTGTGTGCTGAAGATCTAAAGTACATCAAGTAGATCTCTACTTTCAGAGTACTCAGTCAGCATTGCTTACCTTCCCTACCCATGAGCCACTGCTGTTGTTTTGGATTGGTTTATCTTTTGAAAAGCATGTATCATAGATAAATTATCAAAGCATTTGGGATCATATCATTGACTGGAAAGGAATAGCACCTTAATTCTCAATACTGGCTACCTTAGCTGTCTGTATCTGGTATCTTCTATGTGTCAAATTTACCTTGTGAGTCTCTCTTATTAGGATGACTTTTGAAGTTCAAGAAGCTTTTGCACAAAAAGGATTAGTTCTAGTATTTGATTTTTTTGGGGGGGGGTCCGGTCGTGGGGCCTGAACTCTGGACCTGGGTGCTGTTCCTCAGCTCTTCAGCTCAAGGCTAGCACTCTACCACTTGAGCCACAGCGCCACTTCCGGCTTTTTTTTATTCTTTCTGCTTATGTGGTGCTGAGGAATCGAACCCAGGGCCTCATGCATGCAAGGCAAGCGCTCTACCACAGAGCCACCTTCCCAACCCTATTATTTGAATTTTAAAGAAATACCAAGCTAGTAATAATTATATCATTTAGATAACTAAAACATCAATTACTTAATTTAAAACATAATATATAATTACAAACATTTCCACTTACATTGAAATTCAGCATACAAACATTACTGGTCTACTTACAAATGCTTACCTACATTAAGAAGCTAACGTTCCCTTGCTTATTGATTAATGTTTAAGTTGAACAGGATAAACATTCTGAAATAATCAGCCTTTAGTTTATCAAATTTCCTGCAACATTTTACAGTTGCATTTAAAGAAAACATGTTTAATAAATTTTATTCTAAATCCTTGACCAGGCAAACTTATCTCACAAACAATAAAAGCTTTTCTATGTCATTTAAATAACAGAAATTAAACTTACAAATATAGAAACTCTCAAATTCTTGTATGCACTCTATCATTAGTTATAAATTTCCTTCTTACTTTCAACTTAAAATCACAATTATATATTTTAAATCAGAATCCTCCAACTAATTCTCCAACTAATCTATCAGCTTCTTCTAAATATCTCAAGCACATATAGCAAACACAGAATAGTTTCAATGATAATAACATTTTATTTAAACTTAATCCCATAACCCAAATATGTGGGTTGAATAATCTTCATTAATTCTTAATTGCAAATACCCTGAGATAGAAAGACCTTACCCTTTAAGTCAGGGATGAGCAACTAGAACCAAGTATCAAGTCAGGCCTGTTGCCTGCTTTCCTACGGCACTAAACTAAAAATGGTTCATACATTTTACACAGTTGAGAAAGAAAAGTCTATCTTGGCATCCATAAATAAAGTTTTATAGAAACACAGCTATACTCATTTGTTTCAATATTATCTGTGGCTGCTTTGGGGATGTACTGTCAGAACTGCGTGGCTAAGACACAAACCAGATGGCTCTCTAGTGAAAAATATTTACTCTTTGGCCCTTTACCAAAAGTTGGCTGATCTGCTTTTTATTTAGAATAAAGGCACGCTATACTTCCATTTCAAAGCCCTACATAGAGATCATTGGAACAGAAGGTTTTGCCTAAAGTATGGTATTTGGGGGCCAAGGGCAAAGAGCTCCTTCTGAAAGGGTGCTTGCTTTTCTCACTCTTCCATTTGAGAACAACCAAAAAATAAAGTTTGAGGATGGGAAAGAAGGAAAGAGGAAGGGAAGAAATTACTTTCATTATTACTATTATTATTTTATTTGAAAATGCTAAAAGCAGAGGAGTTCCTGTTATATACATCAGGCAGAGTACATTTTATTTTGGACAATGTCACTCCTTCCCTCAGTCTCTACCAGGTTTTCCCTCCTATCCCACCCACAAGCTGTATAGTTCATTTTCAACATAGTTCCCAATGAGTACCATTGCTGCATTTGTTTACCCTTTTCTTTACTTGGTATAAGGACAGAATCTCTCCTACTATCAATCTACCAGCCACAATTCAAATGATTTCTACTTGAATAGCTCTTCAGGGTTTACTGGCAGCAGCTCAACTGGGGGAGCTTCGCATAGAATAATCAGGAGGAAGTTGTAGGGATCAGGGATCTTTGTCCTAGGCCCCATACCAATACATGTGGAGATCAAAGCACTTAGGTGAGAACAGACAACATACTGGAGACCCTTTGGCTGCCACAATCCTTGCCTTTCAGTCAGCTCTGGAATAGAATTGTAGAAATGACTCTAGGCTACTATTTAGAGTCCAGGCTCTCTAGTCTATTCCAGACACTGTAAAGTCTTGTAAAGGAAACTACTTAAAGTAGGGAGTCTAGAAGGAGATAAACAATTGTATAGGGAGAGGAAAAATCAGCCCAAGGGATTAAGAAAATTCTACACTGAATTACCAGCCCTCTCATAATTATACCAGCCCTCTCCCTCTTGCTCCCTTTACTGTTCATTTAATGTTACATTTAAAAGACTAAAAAGTAAAAATTAATAAGTAAGCCAAATGCTGGTGTCTCAGGACTGGAATCCTAGCTACTCAAGAGGCTGCATCGTTCTAAGACAGCTGAGCCAGGAAAGACCGCAAGACTCATTATCTCCAATAAATTACCAAAGAGCTGGAAGTAGAGCTGTAGCTCAAGTGGTAGAGTGCTAGTTACTCTTGAGTATAATAAGCTCAGAGAGAGTTCATGTGTATGCCATGAGAAATAATGTTTGTGTGCCATGAGAAATAATAAATGGACAACTCAAAATGTCTTGAAATAGCAAGTCATTCTGTAACAAAATCCAGAGCTATCTGCTAGGTAGGTCAGAATATGAAGTGTTTCTTGCATTTTGAGCTTTTACTTTACTTCTATTCTATTTTGTTTCCAAATTTGACTTATCATGATCATGGGTCATGGAGATTAGAAGTTAAGATTATATTAAAGACAATGATGGATTATCATAACTGGGATAAAGGTAGGAATGTGGTAGTTCTGTAAGGTTTTAAACATTTTTTAGCTCATTTAAAAAATTAGTTCCTGTGTTAGGACCTAAGTTGTCTTTGACCAAATTGTTTCACCAATTGGTTCTACGAAATACAATACCTTCTGTTGAGAGAACTTAGTGAGTGAAATAATCCACTCACTATCAAACAGCACATTTCCTTGAAAGAGGGTTTACAGCTTTTAGGCTATGATAAAAAGGAGGAGCGAACATAGACAATTAATATTAAAGTAAGGGATGTGGGCAAGCCCCAATTTCCAGAAAATCAACTCACTAGACTTCTGATCACAGCTGGTAGAAGAGCAAGGTGACTCTTTTCCAGAGAACAAATAAGCACCCTTCTAAACTGTTTCTGACTCAAATCTTCCCAACTTTATCAGCCATTTCATCGTGTGTGTGTGTGTGTGTGTGTGTGTGTGTGTGTGTGTGTGTGATACATGTGCTTGATAAGGAGAGACTGAGACAGTTGGCAATTAAACTATTATTTGCTATATAAGTCAGTCTAAAACAAATGTACAACTTAAAGAATTATTACAAAGTATCGATGTAACCCTACCCTGAGTCAATAAATAAAGTCCCTCTAGAAAGCTTCCCATGACCCTCTATGTCTTCCACAAAGGAGACTACTGTCTTGACTTTTGTAGAAGTCTTCTTGCTTGCTTCTTTTTTGTAGTTTTGATCCTCTAACAAATGTTTTCTAATGGTGTCACTTATTCTTCGATTTTTTTTCTCAAGATTCTTACCATTTGGGAGAAATGTGACTCTTGTTGTTCTACTCTTTTTTTTCTATATTAGTTTAGATATTTTTATCTTCTCCTGAAGCATACCCTTTACCAATTCCTTTAGTGAACCTTGCTGATGAACTGCTTGGTTAGATCAAAACACATCTTTGTTTCACTCTTATTCTTGAAAAATGGTTCTTCTAGGTATGTACTTAAATGTTGACTTTTATTATTATAGGTGCCCTTATTGTTTGGCAATTAACTATAATTTCTGTCTTCCAGTTTCTATTATGCTGAGAAATTAGCTGCTAATTTGTTTCCTCCATTTAATGAAAATAGGTTTGATCCTTATTTCCTTTTTGTTTGCACCTTTATCTGCCTGCTTGCCTTCCTGCCTCCTTCCTTCCTTGCTTCCTTGCTTCCTTCCTTCCTTCCTTCCTCCTCTCTCTCTATTTCCTTTTCCTTTTCTTCCACTTCCTTCCATTCCCTTCCCTTTTCACAGTACCAGGACTTGAACTGAGCTACTAGCTAGCTACTTGGTGTAATGAAATTGGGATGTTTGTAGTTTGAGACCAGCCCAGGTAGGAAAGTTTGTAAGATCATCCCCTCAACTGAGTGCTTGGTAGTATATGTCTGTTATTCTAGTTACAACAGCAAGCCTGCCAAGCAAGTCAGGTGTGTGCCAGGGCTGGAAACAAGAGTCTATCTCAAAAATAATCAACAAAAGACAGGGCTGGAGGTGTGGCTTAGTGGTAAGAATGCTTGTCTAGCAAGCATAAGGCCTTTGGTTCGAATTCCATTACTGTTCAAACAAACAAAATCCTACGCTTTTTGCTTCTAAATAGATACATTTTTCTCTAGATTATGAATTAAGAGAAATTTATAGTGCTAATTTGCATGAAAGAATCCTACATATACGCTATCATATGCAGGATTAATGAATATTACCAATAAAGGAAAAGCAAAAGTGGGAAGTATTGTCATCATAATTATTCTTTTAGGTGTTAATCTTTAAGTATCAGGGTCATCCCATTGTAAGGTTATATATAATATTTGTGCCATTTGTGGACCTGCTAGAAAAGTTTTTAAAGAGAATTTGATAAATTCTATGTAATATATTTGAACAATACCACCAACTCAGTGTTCACAGTATTCACTTCCCTGCCAAGTATCAGAGAGCCCAGAAAAGCTCCTATGCCCCTCTGCTACAATTATTCACATTAGTCAATCCTAAACTGCTTACCTTGCCTTATCTGTCCCTTCGCATCAGAACCATAGCAAAGATGTCTGCCCAGTTTCCTCCTCTGCCTCAGGAGCAAGCCCAGTGATTCTCAGTATAGGAATGTGTTGACTATTTCAGTCATCCCAGCTTACTAGCTGAGATTAATGCAACTAAAAAAGGAAAAGTTTTTTTTTTAACCAAGAGAAGGCTGTGAATAAATACTAAAATTTTTTCTTAAATTCAGAAAGATAAGAATCTAGTATAAGTAAATACTATAGTTCAGTAAGATAGAATAAATGAGAATTTCAACAAAATACTACTGTTATCTGGGCATTGGTATCTCAGACCTATAATCCTAGCTCTGTAGAAGGTTTTCAAACCAGCTCAGGCAGAAGACCCCACAAGAGTCTATGTCCTAAAACAAATATCAAAAACAGGGTGGGATGCATGATCCAAGTGATACAGTGTGATCCAAGTAAGTCAACTGAACTGGAGTTCAAAACCTTGAGTCCAAAACTCTGACACCAGAAAAACAAACATACTACTACTACTATCTCCAGAGCACAGCAAATCTCCACGATATATGTATCCAAGTTTGTATATATTCAGAACCTAAGGGTTTCCTATAATTGTTGAAAATGGAAAGAACTATTATAAATTATCTGAAAATAATGTATAGTTGAGCACATGTCTCCATTTGGAATACTGGATGTCTCAACTGCGCCTCTATAAATACCATAGAAAAATGTAGAGAATGCTACCTGTGCTGGGCTGGGAACCATACATCAAAATACTTTACAAAAATGAAATTTTCACTTGGAAGAGTTTAAAAAAGTTCAACTTGGAATATCACAAATACCAACCTACACGTTTTTTGACATGCTTATTCCTGTGATGCTTACATTCTTTTAATTAGAATATATCAAGTGATATTTTCTCCATGTTAGTAGATAATTATTTCTATATCTTTCTATTAGTGACCACATATATTATAAGAAGTTCCAATATCTAAATTGTTTTGAGGATAGTAGAAATGTTTGGTATCACCTATTCCTAGCTAGTGAGGTTTAGAATTCTGTTACTCAGAATTGTTTTTGCAATAGTGAATAGATTATGACCCATAGTTTTATGGGTTTTTTTGGTGGTGGTGCTATACAAGGCCTTATACTTGCTAGGCAGGTGATTTACTACCATTTGAGACATTCTGCCAGAACCTTTTGCATTTGTTATTTGTTTGAGTTAGGGTTTTGCTGTTGGCCTAGGCTGGCCTGGACTAAAATCTTATTTGTACATCCTCATCATTGCTGGGATGGCATTTGCCCCCAGCCATGTATTAAGATGGAATCTTAGGAAGTTAATTTTTTCTCCCTAGTGTTTCATTGATCCTTTGATCTCAGCCTGGCAAGTAGCTAGGATTATAGACTGAAACCACCATGCTGGCGTTATACATGCTTTTAAACCTTCTTATGTCAAGATTAAAATTTAAAAATGGATTTAAAATATTTGCAGGTTATTTTAACTTGTAAGTCTGAAAACAAAGAAATTATTTGATATATCAAACATGTTCAAGAATGGGAAAAATAATCGTTTGGGTTTTATTATCTCTTTGGGTTACAGTTAGAAAGCTTGATTGTAGACTATATTGTCAAGAGTACAAAAAATGTGAATTCCCATATATTTCTGGTTGGAGCATAAATTGATAAACCCTCCATGGAGGGAAAATTGCAAAATATCTGTAAGCTGTAGTTGTTTTTAAGAACCTGCCCTACCTGTGCAAAATTACTCAACCTATATAAAATGTATAAATTAATTTCTGTTGGGTTTCATGTACAATATCAGAATATCATTTGAAGAAATACATTGGAAAGCTGTGTAGCTATAAAAAAAGAATAGGGGAGATTCTTTTTTTGTGCATTTTTTATTGTAAAAATACTGAACAGAGGGATTACAGTTATATGAGCAAGGTAATGAGTACATTTCTATTGAGCATTGTTGCCTGCTCCTTTGTTTTTCCCCTACCATAAGGGAGATTCTTTTAAAATTTAATTTTATTGTTAAGGTGATGTACAGAGGGGTTACACTTACATATGTAAGGTAGTGAGTACATTTCTTGTTGAATATTGTTACCCCCTCCATAGTTTAGTAAGGGAAATTTTTATGTTATGGTATGACTGATAAGATTGCTTAAGTGAATAAGGAAATAGTACAATGCTGTATTAGCTTGTTATAATTCATTAAAAAGGGAAAAAGAAATATACCTCTCCAGATATATAAACACAAATACACAATGTAATCATATTTGTGTATATTTAATAGATAGATAGATATTATATCTACCTGCCTACCTACCTACCTACTTTTCTTGTACTTGTGTGAAATATCTCTATCAGAAACTAAGAACACTGGTTACCTCCTTGAGTGAGATACGGTTAGAGAAGAGGAGTTGAAGGAAGGTCTTATTATTTATTGTATGCCCTTTGGACATTTTGAATTTTGAGCATTATCACAATACATATTCAAAAATAAGTAAACCCAACTTTTTGACTTGAACCCTACCTAGGTTAAGGCAATGTAGGAATTACTTGCTTGTAGAACAATTCTGATGTTTGCTTCCCTTGAAACAGAAACAAAAATTGATGCCTACCAAATGCCTTCTATCCTGACCTCATTTCATCACATTCAGCATGAAAACATGGCCTACGACAGATCATTGTCAGATCTAAGAGAAAAAGAAATATAAGTGAATTGGAGCACAACTGCTGCATGTGGGGAAAACTCGAACGGATTGAGGTTAGTGCCTCAACTGGATGTCAAAAAATGATAGTCCCATTTTAGCCCCAAGAGTGGCTGTGACTCACATTCCCCACCAGAAAATGAGATAGAGCCCATCAAAAACAGTACTTGTCATTTCTTTTACTTGGTTGGGAGCTGGGAGAATTAATAAGCTAACATTTTATAAAGAATCTGGAACCCCTTGAATGAAGAGTGTTAGGTAAGTAGAGTTTCATAATCTTGTGCTTTCTGTGCTTAAAACAAGCAAACACACTATTAAAAGTTAATAGCCAAATATTACAGGAAGGGATAGGGGATACACTAAGGCTCCTTGGCACAGGTTGAAACTTCCTAATTAAGATCTAGAAAGAAAATAAATCTAAAAAGGCTGGATTACATTAAACTGCAGAGCTTCTGCATGGCAAAGAACATAGCTAGCATAAATAGAAAGCCCACAGATTGGGAGAGATCTTCATTAGCTATACAACAGACAATGGCCTCATATCAAAAACATACCTAGAGCTCAAAAAATTAACCTCCCAACAACAAATCCTCAAAGAAACAATCACCCTATTAATAAGTGGGCTAAAGAAAGAAAATGTGGTATATATACCAATGGAATTCTATGCCTCCATTGGAAAGAATGACATTGTTAGGAAATGGAAAGGCTTGGAAAAAATTATAGTAAGTGAAGTAAGCCAAGCCCAAAGAAACATAGGTCTCATGGTTTCCCTTATTTGCAATATCAAGTATATGTCTGAATCAAGCAGAAAAGGTCAGATAAGGTGATGTTAGGAAAATGAACCCTAAGATATGTATTCAAATGTTTTTTCTTCATGCGATTGTTTCTAACACATTTATAAGATTATTTCTTTGTTGCTTTGTATGTCCCTCCCCCACAGTATAACCCGTGCTTTCACTGTATTTGATGTGGGTATAATTTGTGGAGGGGAAGGGGAAAAACAAGTCGTTTAAATAGGGATACAGGTGGACCCATTGCAACAATGAGAAGTACAAGTCATTATGTCGAAAAGGAACTTTACAACTTTGGTGGGGGGGGCAAGGAGGATTGGGTGGGGGAGCAGGGGAGAGGATGGGAAGGGATGGGAAGGGGAAACAAAGGAGGAGGCTACAATGCTTCATAAGAAATGTACTCATTATCTTGCCCATGGAATTGTAACCCCTCTGTACAGTATTTTCACAATAAAAAAAATTAAATTACAAAAAAGAATTAGAAAGAGACTTCACTGGAGAAGAAGTAAGAATGGCCAATAGAGACATGAAGAAATGTTCAACATTGCTGGCCATAAAAGACATGCAAATCAAAACCATGTTGAGATTCCACCTCACCCCAATTAGAATGGCCACTATCATCTGGTGGCTCATGCCTGTAATCCTAGCTACTCAGGAGCCTGAGATCTGAGGATCGCAGTTCACAGCCAGAGTGGGCAGGAAAAGTCTGTGAGACTCTTATCTCCAACTAATCACGAGAAAACTGAAAGTGGTGCTATGGCTCAAATGGTAGATCACTGGCCTTTAGCTGAGGAGCTGAGGGACAGCACCCAGGCCCAGAGTTCAAGCCCCATGACTGGCAAAAAAGACAAGAAAAGAAAGGAAACAAATAATAACAAATGCTGATGGGGATGTGGCCAAAGGGAACCTAGTACACCGTGGTGGGAATGCACACTGGTTCAACTACTCTGGAAAGCAATATGGAGGATCCTCAAAAGACTAAACATAGAACTCCCCTATGACTCAGGAATCCCACTCCTGAGCATTTACCTAAATGACCACAAGCAAGGACAGACCAAAGCTACCAGCACAACTATGTTCATTGCAGTATTATTTACCATAGATAAGATATGGAGGCTGGGTGCCGGTGGCTTACACCTGTAATCCTAGCTACTCAGGAGGTTGAGATCTGAGGATGGTGGTTCAAAGCCAGCCTGGGCAGAAAAGTCTATGAGACTCTTGTGTCCAATTAACCACCAGAAAACCAGAAGTGGCACTGTGGTTCAAGTAGTAGAGTGCTTGCTCAAGGACAGTGTCCAGGCCCAGAGTTCAAGCCCCATGACTGACAAAAAAAAAGGTGTGGAACCAACCTAGATGCTCCTCAATAGATGAATGGATCAAGAAAATGTGGTACACATACACACACACACACACACACACACACACACACACACACACACACGTAATGAATTCTATGCTTCCATCAGAAAGAATGATATCACTCCATTCATAAGGAAATAGAAAGACTTGGAAAAAAATCATATTAACTGAAGCAAGCCAGACCCATAGAAACATAGGCTGAATGTTTTCCTTCATTTGTAGTAACTAGTATATGTCTAGGATAGTACTAGCAGAAGATCGCAATACTCAATAGCTATGTACATATGATCATATAAAATGATGCTAATCAAAATGAATTCCAAGATATGGAAACAAGAGTTTTTTTTTAATGTGCTATGCACAGTTATTTCTTTTTTCTTTCCTTTGGTTTATCCCTGGCAAGCACTGTTTTTGATTCTGGTACCCTGTGTCTTGTATATATGTTTATTTGATTTGGGGAAGGGAAGGTTATAACAAAATGGTGAGATAAAGGACAAAGGGTGAACCAATGCAACAGTAATACTTACGAGACACTTGGGTGAAAATAAACTTTACAACTTGGAGGGAAGGGAATTCCGGGGTCGAGGAGGGAAAGTGGGAGAAAACGAGGGAGGGGGGTAACACTGTTTGGCAATAAGTGTACTCATTGCCTTACTTACATAACTGTAACCCTCTGTACTTCACCTTTACATAAAATAAAATAAAAATGTCAATAGTCTTTCCATTATAATCAAAAGACTAAGGGAGACATAGAACTCATCTTTGAATGGTGATACGAAAAGGTTAGAATGCTTATTATTGAGGTTCAATCTGGGTTTTGTCTATTCTACTTTAAAGAAAATTCTTTTAGTTCCAACAATTCTTATGTTTTTATGAACTGTTGTTCAATATGGGCAGAAGAGTTGAATTCTTGCAATGTTTCCAAATTAAGTACAGAGGGTCACTTTTGGCCTTCAATTTTGCACATACACACTTTAAACTCTTTACCTCCCAAAAGGAGACAGGTATAGCATTTATCCCAAACTCTTTGAAATTTAGCAATTCTTTTTGTAAAATTCTTTGAGGAGAAAATTCAGAAATTCACTTAACTTCTTACAAAATTACAAACATGTTTATTCTTTAAAGAGTTCTGTGTTTTATTATACTTCTTTCAGACTTAGGCTTGGCTAAAGGAAGAATCTGTACATTTTAAGTGGATACTAAATGAAACCATGTTCATGAATTTTTGCTTGAAAATGTCCAATAATTGTTGATGCTTTCAAGAGTATCTGTACTCAGTATGTACTAGGCTCTTCTTTATGGGAAGTATGTATTTGATGACAGTCTGATAAAAGTTCCCAGACAAATCAAACTTTCCCTTAAGAAACCCAAGATACTTGGATTGTTCAGTGCCAAGTCATGTCTAAAGCCATTCTCTTGGTTAACCCCACAGCAAACTGGGCCTGTAATTCTATGATTGGTTTTGCTTCACTTTTGCCTTCCAGCTCTCTCACAAGTCTTTGTTTTGCTCCTTTCTGTTGCTACATCATCGGGTTCCCTAGATGTAGCCCCAGCCTTAGGATATCATTAACACTGTTATCCTGCTGATTAAAAGGTATACTGTGTATCTTTGAAAAATGTATCCTTTGTGCATGAGGCTTGGCAAATACAATGCCTATGTAGAAAGGACCTGTGCAAAGAAATTTACTTAGAAAGGGGGAAATGAGGTTAGGAGAGTTGTTGATTGTCAATTTCAAAATGTGTTGGCTTGTGCTAGAGGTCTTGGAAGATGAAGACAGTAAAGAGAACTCCAGTTTGTTATTCTGAAGTTATCTGGATCACACTGGATAGTTGTTCCCCAGGACTCTCTAGAGAATAAGAGCAGTTGTTTTAGCAAAGAAACAGACTCTGAGAACTGATTGTGTGAGAGCATACCAAGAACTCCACAAAGAGACAGAACACATCTGGTTCTGGCAGTGGACAAAAAAGGTTCTGATGAGTTAATATTGGGCACTGATTCTTCTGAAAGGTGAGTGATATAAGTCAGTATTCTTATGGGCTTACTGCCTTCAACCTTTAACTTCTGTTCCAATGTCTTCTTTTCAATGATGACATCCCTGACTGTTCCATTTCAAATTATTCTCCTTGTCTCCTCAGCCTTCTTCCCTGCTCTGCTTCCCATTACAACCGTGACTATCTAACATGGTAATTTTTTTTATTTTTTTAACCTCTTTTGTCAGTGTTCCTCCACTAGAGTGTTTCATGAAGTTGGGTGGCATTACAGCTGTAGCCCTCACTATCTAGGATAGTACTGACACACAATGGTCACTTAATAAACATTTGTGGAACACATGACTACTTATGTATAAAAAGGCTCAGAGACTGGGAAATATAAAACATTTGGAGAAGAGAAGCTGTTTGGCTAAATTATTGAATATGTGTAAAGGGAAACATTTGGAATATATTTATGAGGGTCGACCAAACTGCCTTCTCTCTCTGCTTCTATCTCTGTCTCTCTGCCTCTGTTTCTTTGTCTGTTTCTCTATGTCTCTATGTCTCTGTGTCTTTGTCTCTCTCTCTCTCTCCCTTACCCCCCCTCTCTCTGGATGATGATCTATTGAATATCTCTGAGAACCTTGTATAAAAGTCCTGTTTCTCTTCCACACTACAGTGGGTGAGTCATATAATGCCCACGATAGAGTTTTTATTAAAATCTGTTGAACGAATAAGGAAATTTGGAAAATTCTCAGTCCATACCAACTTTAAGTATTTCAAACTGTCAGCGTAGTAAATTCACAGAACTTAAAGCAAAGAGCTTCAGAAGTGGAGTCATTATTAGAGTTCCAATAATATCAATGATGGCAAATAAATAAATGAGAGTATGCATTGGTTCAAACATGCTAGTCTCCTCCATTTCTGGAGTCATTGTTTCTTGATGTGGGAGACTTTCTATCACATGATTTGGGGACCAGGTCCCATTTATCTTATACTTCATCACTATACTTCAAGGCCTGTTACAATCATTGACCAGCCATTGACAGGGAAAGAGTGAGGAATGGTTACAAAGCCTCAGTCTGTACATGGTGTCCATCACTTCTGCTTCCTCTCCATGGGTGGAAGCCACATGACCACTCCTAGCTTTAGGGAATATGAACTCAGAGGAATATGAGTTTTGGTGACTAGTCATTATGTTTTTATGGTCACTCTATATGTGCTGGAGGAAGCACCTAGAGTCTTTCCAAGTCGTCTCAGATTGTCCAGATGTGGCTCCTTATTCTCTGAGATGCATAAGCATCTTAGACTCCTGTAATTCCTGTGCTCCATGAACAATGAGCAGAGAGTAGACACAGAAACATCTTCCTCTTAGAACAGGAAGGAATGTAATCAGGGGGCAAGCAATCACCATGTCTGTCTCAGGGGACATGGGACAGACTTTCTGCTCTCGCAGCAGAGGAAGGTTCTTGGTAGGTCTAGTGTCTACTCTCTGGCTTGAGCTACTTGGGGTAGTTATAAGAGAAATTTAATGGCAGAAAATGTACTTGAAGCCTACCTAGTTTCTAAAAGTGGGCCTGAAATATCACAGACTTGACCAAAGAATCAAATCAAATGTTGCCACATAAGATTTTAAACGACTCTCACTAATGGATAATGTAGATTTTAAACAACTCTCACTATTGGATAATGTGGAGGAAGCCAGGGCATCCTGTGGCAAGCCCCCAGCTCCCTCTGGTCAGAATCTCTGCCTCAGCTCATCTGTGTTTCTCGGTGAACTTTTTTACTCTCAACTGGCCACTGAAGAGGCTCAGGGAAAGGTTTTAATTTTTTTGTTTTTACCTGATAAATATTTTCAGTGAAATTTTCCTTAAATTCTGTTCAAAAGGATTTTTTTGTTGTGTTGGTGGTTGTTTTGAGACAAGGTCTCAGTATATAGTCCAAGCTAGCCTTGATTCTATGTAACTCAGGGTGGCCTTATACTTGAGCTCTTCCTGCTTCTGCCTCCTAAGTGTTGAAATTACGGACGATCACCACCATGCTCCACTTTAATAGTATAAACCTTCTGCAGAATGGAAAACAGAATGTCTCTATCCTTCTACTGTAAATTTGAGATAGTACCACTCTATCTTTAATTGTGCTGATTATGGGAGGTAATATGCAAATCTGGCATGTAGAAGAACATGCCATGTAATACAGATAGTGAATGTACAGAACCCTTTTCTCTGCTCTTTTTCAGGGGCTGTGGACATTTTAGGTTTAAAGGAGGATTAAAGGATTCTCCTTTGATAGAAATGATGGGCTTTGTCAAGATAGGGCTTCCGACAGGCATTGCAAGATACAGGAAGGAGATTTTTTTCCTGGTTCAGGAATCCCCTTTACCTTTTTGGCTCCTCAGAGCACATGGGGTGTTCAGTGGTACTTCATCTCCAACAAATCTCACAGATACCAAAGCAAGAGACCAGCTTCAGACTCTTGGTACCCAGTGGATTTCTCATTTAGCATGCTGTCAATTGTAGGGACACATAAATCTCACACTTAGGCTAGAGAGGAAGATGTTCAACTAGGTTCTTCAGCTCTTGCATGGGTATTTTTTCTTCTCCTGAAAAGCAGTAGCTATCCCCTGCATTTGCATTTCTTTCCTTGTGTACTTTCAGAAATAAGTAATCAGGTACTAGTTGAGACAGTTTGGGTTAATTCATTTTCTGTTACTAAAACAGAGTATCTGAGCCCTGGTCATTTATGAAGGAAAGAAGTTTACCTGGTTAATGGTCCTGGAGATAAGAGGTCCAAGACTAGGTGGCTGTAAATGGCAGGTACCTCTCCCTGGGTACTAATATGGAGGAGAAGTAGAAATTCAAGTGGAAACACATGGAAGAAACAATATACCAAGGGCAACCTAGCTTTCTAAAAACCTGTCTACATGTGAATAATTCAGCCCCAGGAATGCTGGTTGATCCTATTTTAGTGACCTGCTCACTCTTACAGTTCCTACCACCTCTTAATACTGTTACACTAGGGAACCACATTTCAACCTAAGTTTTAGAGTGACCAACCATATTAAAATTAACATTACTTTATATTTAAAAATTCTCCATCAAATTATTGGTGGGGTGTCTGCTTCCTGATTAGACTTTAACTGATTTTTTTAACCTGTGGTTCAGTACAATTTGTTGTCTAAGTGAATCAGCTGTCCATTTCAAGTCAGGCTCTCCATTCAGTAGCTGGTGTTTTAGGGCAGGGAGGACAGAGAAATATTGAAAGAAGAGCTTATCCTTTCTTCCACTGTTTATTCTTCCATCTATTAATTCTTCAGAAAGCCCAAGGCTTGCTCTCTTGTGCATCACTGACCTATTACAATCATCAAAGGCTCAGCCTGGTCCCTTAACACAGAGACATCTTCTACCCATGCTCCCAATAATCTCTGTCTAGTGGGATAAAAAAACAAGAGTGGATGCAGCTTCTCGCAGATCACAGTCCTGGCACAGGGTCAATGTCTTTGCCTTATTAGATTTGCTCTGTATCTCTATACTTTCTCTTTTTCTTTTTTGCAATAACATCACATCTAGGTCATTGACCACATGAAAATGTAACAAACTGTGGGAGAAAAAAGCAAACACTGATGACCAGATAGCCTCAAAATAAATATAATGATCAAAAAAATCTCAGAAATGTTTGTGGGAGCATGAGACTTTTAATCCTTCTACATTTACACAGCTAGAAAAAAACTAAAATGGTAGAAAACAGGAAACTCCTTTAATCAAGCTGAGTCTTTGAGGGTGATGAATATGCAAAAACACTTTGAGTTTTTTTAGGGCACAAAAATCATCACACATGCATTCTTTGTAGCTGTTTTGGGGTTATAAAGGATGAGTTTTCTCATCAAGTATGTCAAACAATTAAAGGGGATAGAAATATTTTTATGCACACCTACAAATTGATTTCTAGGCACCAGAGCTCTGATTTTTCAAATTCAAATATTTCTAATGATCAGCTTTATTATATTGTGTGTATATGTGCATATATATATATATAATATATATATATATATATAGACAGAAACAGAGAGAGACAGAGAGCAAAGGAGAGAAGTGGAGAGGAGAGAGATAGAGAGAGAAATATTTTACTGTGAGGACTTAGGGAAACAAAGGTGAGCTGACTCATCTTTGATCCTACCCAAAGAAGAGTAAGAAGTAGTCCCTTCTTTTAGAAGTTTCTCAATCTGGTAAGGGAAATCAGGAAATGGAGTTACAGAGAAACTAGGTAACTATCTGATACTCACACAAATAGTGTAAGGAGAGTCTGGATGTAAACCAAAGAAATATGTCTCCAGGGTAACATTCTTACTCATCATGCCAACTGCTTTTTACAGTTGGCCTGTACAGTACCTCACATGTCTGAATGTTTAAAAATGGAGTTGGATGGTGGTAGTCCATCTCTTTAGGTCATAAGAACTCATTTAAACATTTGCACTATGATGTTAGCCATTGGGGCAATGGTCTATTTCTCTAAAAAAGTTTTGGGACCTGTGTCCTATTACTCTTCTCATCAACCCTGACATCTTAGATTTCTAAGGCAGAGGAAATGCTGTAAGTAAGACACTAATCCAGGAAAATCTTACTGGCTCTGGCTGATAAATATGCAAAGGATGCTCTTAAATTCACGTGTCCAAGAAATGGTAACAAAGTGCAGCCTATATATTTGATAGAAAACTCTTAGTCACTAGATGCACCATATCAGTCACTGCAACAACAACAACAAACAAACCTCAAAATAATAATAAAAACCAACAAACTTCATCTATTCCTGTATCTTTGATCTGGTGTTGAGATTCTTTGAAAATGGAAGTGGGTGAGAGAGTTATATTTAACAAAGCACAAGTGGTTCTCTCTCATCTTTGTTTATTTTTCGTGTAAAAGCTTAAGACTAAACATAAAAAAGGAACTATAAGGATCAGAAAAGAAACAAGTAGAACCTGAGAGGTGGGTCATGCAAGAGAAATGGTTCTTCGAAGCATTGGCTAGGCAAGTCCTAGAGGTAGGTGGATAACCATCTTTTAGCACCCAAGGAAAAGTCACATCTTCCTTTCCATCAATACTACAAAATGCATCTCACAGAGTCATTAAGTTTCAAATCAGAGAGAAACTCAGTGTTTTAGAGATGTGGGTGAGGAGAGAAAGCACAAAGTGATATGGATGCCAGGATACAGCTATCTACAGAGTTAAGGGAAGATCAAAGGATTCAAGGAGAACCTGATGTTTTTAGACTCTGCTTCAAAGATGAGGGCTGTCCACCAGATGGGCAAAGGAGAGAAGAGCATTTCAGACAAGACAATCATCTGAGAGAGGCACTTAGGCAAGAAACTACAATGAGTTCAGTAAGCCAAGGATGGTGACAGATGCAGAGAAGTATTAGAAAGGCAGGCAAATGTCATCTTAAGGGGCCCCATGTGTCACTCTGAAGAATGAATCCCATAGACCAGGGGTTTGCTCCCTTTGATACATACGGAATAGGATAGGAAGATTGTAATCGCAGCTTCTCAGGAGGCAGAGATGTTTGAGGCTCATCCAGATAAAAAGATATTGAGAACCACATCGCAGTAAAAACTTAAGCATGGTGGTGTGCAACTTTGACTCCAGCTAGAAGTAGAAG
The DNA here is from genome assembly GCF_000151885.1 of Dipodomys ordii. Taxonomy (NCBI): domain Eukaryota; kingdom Metazoa; phylum Chordata; class Mammalia; order Rodentia; family Heteromyidae; genus Dipodomys; species Dipodomys ordii. The sequence goes on from NW_012267406.1 coordinate 1,665,007, forward strand.
GATAGAGGTCTGAGGCTGGCCCTAGAGAAAAACGTGAGACCCTTATATGAGTAGCTGAGTTAGAATCTGTCAATGGGTCAGATGTAAGCCTTTTAAAAATTGCCCAGCATTTCTCTGTGCAATGTGGGCTGCAAATTCCTGCTAGCAACAATGGGAGATGTAAAAGGTGTTAAGTAGACAACTGGCATGATGATGTTAATAGGAAGGACATTTGGGAGACAGATAATCTGGGCTAAAGATGATCAGGCCTAGAACTGCAGCAGCAGTAGTGAGATTGAAGGGGAGAAGTTGGCAGCTGTCATCTTCCAACTGAAATTGGATGAGGGGAAACATGTAGGACAGGGGACAGGAAGTAGTGAATGTGGTCCATTTCAGAAAACGACTCTAAGTCCTTCTTCTATTTATATTAATGCCTTATAATGTTCTCATTAGATCATGGGGTCTGTTTTTCCTTCAATCTGGACTGACACTGTGGCTTTTTTTTTAAGCCTAGCCCATTGTGTGAAGTGCTAGGTTGCCAATAGCTGACACCTGTTAGTTACTCAGGAGGGTGAGATCTGAGGATTAAAGTTCAATACAGCACAGGCAGAAAAATCCCCAAGATTCTTATCTCCAATTAACCAGCAAATATCCAGAAGTAAAGGTGGGGCTCTAGAGGTAGAGCCTTGACTGAAAAAGTGAATGGAAAGTCCTAGTATGGGTATAAAAACAAAGAACCTGTTTAAGTGACATCATTCACTTGAATTTAAGCAATGACTGTGTCTCCCAAGCAAATGACCACGCATTAGCCAGATAGGTAATGAGACACATGATCCAGTTGTTCTGGCAGCCAGTAGACATGCAGAGGAGGCAAAGGCCAGTGACAGCTGATGTGTGACAGGGAGCAAAGGCAACATTACCCTCCATGAGACACTGTCCCAGCCCCTCCTCTCCAATGTTCCTCTTGAAACATACCCGAGGAAGGTTAGACTTTACTACCCAACAAGAACAATTACTTTCACAATCCAACAAATTCCAAACAGTCTCAGCACAGGCTGAAACTAGAAAGTCTTATAAATAGAAATGAACGAAACACAGTCAACTCAAAATAATATGGTCCTAGCCCACACTCATTCACCTTGCAGATACAATGAAATAAAGAGTCCTGGGGTCAGCTGTCACCTCCACCATCATGACATTATGTATGCCTTTTTGTATTTGAAAGACTGTTTCCTTCTCTTTCCATACACAATGTATGTATCTCTTGATAGCTTTTGTTATGGAGTTTACTAATTATCAATAGCCACAGCGAGAGAAAAAAATGCAAGCCACTTGTCAAAGTTGGGTTGATGAAATTTAATCCAGAACTGCATTTGGCCATGTGCCTCGATTAGAAGGAGCTTTTTCTCTCTTACAGAAATCTAGCCAGTGAAAACACAACATAGCATTGCTTCTTTCCATTACAAAATCCTTAACAACCACAAAATGTTAAGGAAATTTTCAGTCCAAATATATTGACAGACCAGTATCTTTTACTTTTCCCTGCTGAAAGGTATCATTAACCAGCTATTTAAGACCATTAGATTTTTTAAACTGCTAAATTACCATGTATCCACCCTGGTTTTATTATATTACTGGGTCTGTGGGTAAGAAATCTAGCCACAAGGAGGCTGGATTTTTAAGGAGCCAGCATGGGCTGTATTTTCTAAGTTCTGGATGCTTAGATTCTCACTGGTTGTGGGGAAAATTCATTTCTGTGTGGTTGTAGGACCAAGGTCCTATTTTCTTCTTAGTAAACTAGAGAGTATGACCAGCAACCATCAGCCACCTGCAACTTATTTTCACATGCCTGTTTGCACCATGAATGTTCGATTTATTCCTGGCCAGCAAGACTGAGTCTCTCTTAATTTTCTTCTGCAGCCAGCTGGAGAAAATACTCTTTGTTTTTTAATTTTAAAGCTCATCATATCATCTCAGGCCAATCTGACTAATCTCCTTATTATAGGGTCAATTGATTTGGGAACCAAATTACATCTGCAAAATCCTTTTATAGACATATCTAGATAGAAGTGGAGGTGTGGCTCAAGTAGTAGAGTACCAGTCTTGAGCAAAAAAGCCAACCAAGAGCATATAGCCCTGAATTTAAGCTCCAGTACCAGCACAACACACACACACACACACACACACACACACACACACACACACACACACACACAGAGATTAGATTAGTTGGAGGGAGGATGTGTATGAATCAGAGTAAAGAATCCTGACCTTCATCCTGGAATTCTGTTTACCAAGGGTCTGATTAAGAAATCCTGTTACACAATCAGTTCATAATAAAATCAGGAATACATTAACTCTCACAGCACAAATTCTATCACCATCCATCTTCTTTCTAATAAAGTTTCCCAGTTGGATGTTTGCATTTAGAAATCCCATGGTCCCGTGGATATATGACTTGAGAAGACACCGAGAACGATTAGAGGAGACACCAGTCAGCTACAGTAGCAAACTGGGAAGAGACAAGGAGGAAGGCGTACATCTGCGCTGGGATCAAGTGTTGCCCACAGGAGGCTCATTTGTCCTCCCTGGGACTGAATGACTCTTGGTGTGTCCTTGAAGGACACCTGACAAACCAAGTCACATCTTTGAGGTTGTATTCTAGTTTGGAAAAAATGACTAACTCTTGGGAAAGCAAGAATTTTCATCCTCAAGCTCTCTGATGAGAAAACTGGAAACAGATATGTCATTAATTTTTTTCTTTCAACAGGACTGTGTCAATTCTATAACACACTCTGATCGTACATAAGCCGTTTCTGTTCCTTCAGAGCCCAAACAAAGAAGTTATGAAGAAACGTTGGCAGCATGCAGTATCCTGATTCTAATTTTACTCACCTGCAAAACTGTTCCCCTTCTAGCATAACTTTACTTAAATCATGGCTATGCTCTTAATTAACACTTTAATTGGCTGGTACGTTCTCCATCCGGTTCTCTGGGGGGACTCGGTTTTCTGTTTAACTTCCTTGTTTCAATTCTTCAGCAGAACCATGAAATTTAATTAGCAAAGTAACTAGCTTTGTAACAGAAGTCCTATGACTAATTAGCTCTGCTTGGCCCATACCATCTCAGATTCCACTCAGTGGTGTACACACATTTTGCATTTGTTCATGTCTCAGATAAGACATTGTTAATTTACAGCCTAAGCATGTAGTCCAATCATTTTACTTTCCATAAGATGCTTCCTTACAGCTAGTGAAATGAGCAAGATTAACTTAAAGCCTTCATAAAGGAAACAAGAGTTAAAGGCCAAGGTGTAGGTAGTTTCTGTTTTGTGATGTGTGTGTTCTTGTGTTGTGGACTACATCACCACACACTTAGCAGTAATATAAGGGCTAGTTATCATCTCACAATTCTGTGGGTCAGAAGTTGAGGCAGGTCTGGCTAGATTTTTCTCTTCTGGATCTCAGAGTAATATCCAAGTCAGCTCAGCTGTACTCTCCTCTGGGTCCCAGGATCTTCTTCCAAGCCTCAGTAGTTGTGGCAGCATCCAGCTCCGCCCACTGAATGTCTTTATTTTCTTAGTACCTATCAGTTGGGGGTTACTCTCATTTCCATCTCTTCCTAAGCACCACGGTCATTTCTGGCCACATGACTTCCAAGGACAGTTCACATCATAACAGTTTGTAAAGTACCTTTCTTTGAAACCAGCAATAGCGCTTGTCTACCTCCTTTGTGGCTGAACACCTGGACAAAAGTCTTTGTTTTTAAAGGGCTCAGTTGGTTAGGTCAGGCCCACCCCACGCACTCTCCCTTCAGTCGTCCAATATGACATCATCTAATCTATTACAGTCACAGAGAAATGATTCTGCAGGGCCGGTGCACCACACAACAGAAATCTTGAGCCCTTTTAGAATTCTGTTGACCTCGCTTTGCCCTAGGGGAAGAAAGAAGCTAAGGTCTTCCCTCTACAACTCCTTCCTTTCCTCCTGAGCCCAGTGTGGGTACTCAGAAAAGCTGTTAGTGATGACCCCAATTCTGTCCTATCAGCTCTACAGGGCAGGAGATGACAGACAGCCGCATTCTGTGTTCTCTGCAGGCTGCTGTCTCTGGCTGGACAGAGCTGTTGCTTTTCAAGGAGTAAATGGATCACTGGGTGAAATAATTCAAATTTTAAAAGATATCAAAGCTTTTAGTTAGAAACTTATCTAAGTTCAATACTTCAGAATTCAGCCCCAGAAAACCTCTGTGTGTGTGTGTGTGTGTGTGTGTGTGTGTGTGTGTGTGTGTGTGAGTGTGCGTGAACTCAGGGCCTGAGCCCTATCTCTGAACTTTTTTACTCAAGGCTAGTGCTCTACCAGTTGAGCCATAGTTCCACATCTGGCTTCTTTGGTTAGTAATTGAAGATAACTCACAGACTTTCCTGCCCAGGCTGGCTTCAAACTGTGATCCTCAGATGTCAGCCTCTTAGAGTAGCTAGGATTACAGATGTGGGCCACCAGTGCTTAGTGAAAACTACTTTTTTAGAGATAGAAAATAAAGGAATGTGCAGAAGAGATCTAGAAGAGGGGGTTGTAAATGTTGTTTCTAGGTAGGCCTGATGGCAAAACTTTCCCTTGGCTGACATCTGCGGACTTGGCCTTGGAAGGTTTCCTACCACGTTAACTTGTAAGACTAAACAGAGTGACACAGAGTGCTTACATTGTGGGAATAACACTACTCAGGCCAAATCTCTGCTTTTCTTTCAGAGTCTGGAATTTGGGTATGTGCTAGGCACTGGGGACTATGTGATCAGGCTCCAAACACTGGGTCTCTAGTGAGCTTCCTTGCCAGTTAGCATGGCACATGTTTTGTCACAAGTCCTTGCAGGGGACTTGAGCAGATCCTATGGGCTGCCACTGAGAGAAGATTGTTGGAAGCCTGGATCTGAGTTCCCCTGGACTTTACCCCATATGCCTACCTCCCTTTGTTGATTCTGCTTTGCATTTTTTGCTGTAATAAATAATAGTTATGAGCAGGAGTATATGCTAAGCCATATGAGACCTCCTGCAAACTGTTGAATCTGGGGGTAGTCTTGGCCACCCTCAATTCCAGGAATAAGGTAAATGAGAATGTGATAACCTTTACATTCTGACTATAGGTTCTACTGCCCTGAAAACTCACCATTAATTCTTTTCTCTGGGAAGACAGGGCAAATCAGACCAGAGCAAGAGGCAGGCTCCATTCAGGCCTCAGAGGGATGATGATGACCACATGCCTGTCCTGGTTCTCCATGGTGATTGGGCAAGTTACTTAACCTTTGCCCGCTGTCTCTCTCAATTTCTTAATAGTACCACATCAGAGAGCAACTTATAGAGAGCACTATGACAGACTCTTGGTGACTGAGAATAGAGTGAGGAAGGGTGGGTGAATGCAGTTATAATAGTCAATGTACAGGTGTGAAAATGGAAGCAGGTAAACTTGGGAGTTGGTAGAGATGAGGAAGAATGATGGAAGATGTGACATTAATTAAGATGGATTTTACTCATTAACATATTGAATTGAAACCCCTTAAAATAACAATACTTAAAATAACAATAATAAATAAATTAGAAAAGAAAGAATGGATGGATTAATTTTCTGTGGCATTAGAATTACTGGAATATTGTTAATATTCCCAAATTGACCCATTTTCTTCCCTTTACTTTTCTCTCTTCTTTCCTCCCTTCTTCTTCCTCCCTTCTCTTAGTTGTCCACTAAGAAAAAGGTCCAAGATATTATCTTGGACCAGCTGATTATCTTTCTTTAAATCCTGAAATGAAAAAAGTATGCAGAATTGTTTTTCATTCAATATGGACAAAAAATGGTCCAAGACCTGTGACTCATACCTGTAATCCTAGCTACTCTGGAGAATTGTGATTTGAGATTACACCGGACAGAAAAGTTTGGTAGACTTCAACTCCAAAAGTAACCAGCAAAATTAGGACTGGAGGCATAGCCCAAGTGGTAGAGTGCCAGGTAGATAAGCCTGAGGCCCTGAATTCAAAGCCCAGTACCACAAACAGGTCCAATATGTGGTCATTAGTATCAGTGGCTCTATATCTTTGCCCCAAATCTTTTACTTTCATCCAGGAAGATGAAAGAGTTGATTAATAATCATAATAATCCTCATTGATGAAATTTTACTGTTCTTCATAATGGTAAATGATATGTGTAACTATAATGGTAAATGGTAAATGAAATGCATAACTGTGCAACTGTACTTTCATAATGTTGTAGGATCTGTCATATAAGTAGATTCACAAAGTAAAGAAAAATCCTTCAGTCTAATATTTACTCCAGAATATGTGTTCCCTAAACATTACTTTAAAATGAAAGTGGCTTTACAACTTTGGACAGGGTGGGGTCGGGGTGGGGGGAGGTTGAGGGAGTTCCGGAAGGGAAGGGAGAGTGGGAGAACAATAAGGAAAGTGGTAACAATGCTCGACAAGACATGTACTCATTGCCTTACTCATGTAACTGTAACCCCTCTGTACAGCATCTTTACAATAAAATAAAATTTTAAAAAATGAAAGTGGCCATTTTGTGTTTCCAGTGGTATACCTCAACTCAGTTTCAATAGAGATGCAAATTTCTACCCAACTGTGCTGTGCTTCTTGGCAACTTTTACATCTCTGATGGACTATTTAGAGAGGGTTCAGACATTACTACCACAAAGGACACTGTGACCAGGAGAGGGTTAACGTCAGCATCATAGAAAGAGAGTCCTTCAAGGAGAGGAGGAAGTTGAGGGAATGTCCACTGAACACAAACTCTAGGGTTTCGCTAAAATACCTGAGGGATTTTTTATTTTTGACCAAGTGATATCAGTGCTTCAGCCTGACCTAGCTTTTGTCAGACTAGGAATTAGGAGGAAGACAAGGAATCAATAAACTCAAAGTATACAACTTCACTTGCAAATAAATGTAATAGTTAAAGGGAAGAGGTCAAGAGAAAAATCAAAGCACAAATATTAGACCAAATAAATGTCTGATAGTTACAAAAATCTCCATAAGCCATCTAATTTATCTACCTTCTCTCTTTCTCCTCAAGGAACTATATTTTCATCATCTCCTGTCACAAATTAAAGATTAATGAAGTCCTTTTGGTCATTTGCTTTGTCAGCCATTAAAATGAGGCCTAAATCTCTGTATTTTGTGGGCCTGCTTCTGTTTTGGAAGGCACAGAAGACACACATTGACACATTTCTCATCCTAGTTTTTTAGTTAATGCTAATGATTATATGCAGTGATAGAGAGTTGAGAAACTCTCTAACTCTCAAATTCATAAATTTCACCAGAGATAGAACTATCAGAAGTACCAACACAATTTGCCAACACAATGTTCTTATCAGACCCACTGAAACACAGCAACACTAATGACTTGAATTCCTAGTTTTATTTTCCCCAACTCACTTCTGCTTATGTTTATCTAGGAAGATTTCAAGAAGGAAAAATGAAGGTCTGAAAACTACAAATCAAATTAACTCATTCTCTAAAAAAGCACTGAGTTTCCAAGATATTCCAGATGCCCATTATAAACAATAATGACCAAAAAATAGACAAACTTTCATAAAGATTACAGTGTGCTTGAGTATAAGCCAAATGGCAGATAAAAACAATGTGTTAATTTTTTTTTTTGTCTGAGACCGAGACTTGGATTTGTTATCTGAGGCTTTGGCTCACTGATAGACAACCTACCACTTGAACCACACCTCCGACCTATGATGTGTTAATTTTTGAGTAGCTTCAACTCAACTAGCCTTTGTCATTTCAATTTATCTCATAGTCTATACTTTCTTGGCTAATTAATTCCAATTATTCAGTCCCTACTCAGCAAAGCTCTGTATACCCATCACAGACAATAATGCTACAATACTTAGGTGGATGTTTGATTACCTTAAGTTGGTGGTATATTTTCTTCAGTGCATATGCTTCCTCTTCTGATTTAGGAGTAAGTCTTATCACCTTATCACTACAGAATAAAAAAAAGAAAAAGGTAGTATTTACTTCCCAAGAATAAAGACATTAACCATTTCTTTTTTTAAAACCTCTTAAGAATCTGCCTTGACATTTAAGAAAAACAGCAAAACTTAACGCATATTTTATACAGTTCTTATTATTCTCTGATTGTATTGTCTTTTGTCCTTGTCTCAAACCTACTCAGTACTTCCTCATATTACAAATTCACATATTATATAATAAATACAGAAAGAGGTCCCCACACTGCCAGGATCAGTGAAAATAAGGGACAGGAATCTTCATGAATAGTTCAGAGCAGATACATAAAAAAGGAAATGCTTGATGATAGAAGAGCCATTCCTTTTCTCTTCTGCTAGGCAAGCCCTCTGCCACTGCTCCCACACTTTTCTTTAAGCCAGTGTTGAAAAGAGATACATATAGTTTTTCACACACTGCATAGAGAAAATCCCATACACTGTACAGAGCACTTTGTTTGGATCCTTTCCACATGGAGAACAATAGATTAACCCACCTCTTCAGGCCTCTCACTTCTCCAATACAGAACTTCCTGACTGACATGGGCTAAATAGGAGACCCAGGTGTGCTATAAGATATTGATGGTTGTTTGGTTGGGGGAAGGGAAAGTGGGAGAAAAATAAGGGAGGGAGAAACAGGTTCGACAAGAAATGTACTTGATATCTTACTTATGTAACTGTAACCCCTCTGTACATCACATTGACAATAAAAAAAAGTCGATGGCTCTGCAAATTTTAAATACAAATTTAAAATCAATGTCTACAACCATGGACATTTTATTATAATCAAAATTACATTTGGACACAGTATAAGGTTCTTAGTAGCATAGGGCTTGAGGTGTTACTCTGAGGAGTTTTTAAGGGATAACACCATTCCTAGACTGACAAATAGATCTTCTCGATTTCCAGATGTGTCATAATGACACAAGTTGGGAAGCACAGCTCTAAATAAAATAGTCACAGCTGTGCAAGGGGTTTCTCACGCAGTAGATGCTTATAAAAATATTTATTAATACATTGGTTTAAGGGAGGTTGCTGAGAATAATTAGCTTCTAGGGAAATGAAAACAAATCCTAAGTGAATAAAGTACAATGGAAGTGAATATATTTTCATAATTTTCTGATACTTAGCAATGACTGAAATACAATATTATTAAATATATAAGTATATAATGTCTCAGAAAACAGAAACTACCAGTTCATACACATTTTTTCTCTCCAGCCCCCAAAGAACACCTGGAATAAGCACACTTTCCTATGATCTTACTTTCCAAAAGAATAACAAGATGAAGTTAGGTTAATGTGGAGCCCATCAGTTTCTCTACAGTGTGATTTCTGGATTTGTTGGGTAATTATCATCATCATCATCATCATCACCATCATCTTCATCATTATGGTAGTGTTGGTGTTTGAACTCAGAGCTTTAAACTTGTTATGCAGGTGCTCTACCTTAAAATCTACAACTCTTGCCATTTTTGCTTACTTTATTTTTCAGGTAGGGTATTACATTTTTGGCCCTGAGACCATTGACTACTACCCTCCTACTTGTGTCTGCCATGTAGCATGGATGAGGAGCAGATGTGATCACATCTGTCTTGTAGATTAAGATGGAGTCTTGTCAACTTTTTTCTGGGCTGGCCTTGACCACAATACTCTCAATCTCCAGCTCCAGCATACGCAGGATTAAAGGCATACACTATCACACCTAACTTTTTTTTTAGTTTTTTGTTTTTATTGTGAAAATACCGTACAGAGGGGTTACAATTATATGGGCAAGATAGTGAGTACATTTCTTATCAAGCATTGTTGCCTCCTCCTTTGTTTCCCCTTCCCATCCTTTCCTATCTCCCACCCCCTAACACCCCTCCCCCCATCCCTGGCCAAAGCTGTAAAGTTCGTTTCCAACATAGCGACTTGTACATCTCATTGTTGCAATAGGTCCACCTGTATCCCTATTTAAACAATTTGTTTTTGCCCTTCCCCTCCACAAATTATACCAACATCAAATACAATGAAAGCAGGGCTTATACGGTGGGGGAGGGACATATAATGCAACAAAGAAATCATCTTATAAATAAGTTAGACACAATCGCAAGAAAGAAAAAAAAAACATTTGAATACTTATCTTGGGGTTCATTTCACCTAACATCAACTTGTCTGACAGTTTCTGTTTGTCTCAGACATATACTAGTTATTGCAAATAAGGCAAAACCATGGGATCTATGTTTCTTTGGGCCTGGCTTACTTGACTTAATATAATTTTTTTCAAGTCTTTCTATTTCCTAACAAATGGGGCAATGTCGTTCTTTCTGATGGAGGCATAGAATTCCATTGTGTATATATACCCCCATTTTCTTGATCCATTCATCTACTGAGGGGCATCTGGGTTGCTTCTGCAATAAACATAGGTGTGCTGGTAGCTTTAGTATGGTCTTGTTTACGATCATTTGGGTAAATGCCCAAAAGTGGGATTGCTGGGTCATAGGGGAGCTCTATGTGGAATCTTTTGAGGAACCTCTGGGAATGTAAACTTGTTCAACCACTGTGGAAAATAGCTTGTTGTTTTTTTAAGGCTATGTATTTACTTTCAATTAATTTAATTTTGTAATCTCACTATATTTTCCTTAGGTCTATGATTGAAAAGACTCTTGGCTTGCTGACAATAATTTAGTATGTAGGCATTACAGTTTTAATATAGCAATGTATATTGGTTTCCTTGAATATCACACAGAACAATCTCTTTTTATCAATGTCACAAAGTCTACATTTCAGGAAAAAATAAAAGCAAGTGGAGATAGAAATGGTCAAATCCATATAAAACAACTCTAAAATATTTAAATATAGTCACAACATTTAAATATAGTCACAATTCCTTTTATTTCTGCTACATATCCCTTTGGCTTTTATTTTTCTTGACTTCATCATATCCTGCCCTCTCCAACATGACCCAACACAAATCTTGGCAGAGAAGGAAAACTCAGCAGAGTGATATGGCTTTTTGATGGATGGATCACTTGACAGCTTACTGAGAAACACCTCCATCTGGAGCCCTATCTGCTCCTCCAAGTATAAAGAAAGCAATCTGTAGTCATTCTACAGCCATAAGAACATTTTTTCAAGAGATGGATAATTCAGCCTGGCAATCCATTCATCTTCCCTGAATACAGGATATAAAGATGCTTCCCTGGGATTATTTAATCCTGAAAGTGATGGTTCAAGACCAGACTTTTTATTTTCACCAAAAACAAAACAAAAAAAAGTTACTTCATCTCAGCCTTTAAAAACTATTAGGTATAATTTTAGAAATGCATTTTAATTATTTTATTCATTATTAAAGAATAGAAAATAAGAAAAAGAGAGAAATGGTGGGCAAAAAATAGTCATAATATTCAATATATAAATGTGAAAATGGAATCACATATCTTGAGGAGATGTGTGGGGTTAAGAGAGATAAGGGAAAATGATGGAGAGGGTACATTGAACAAAGTGCATTTGTACTCACAAACTGATAATAATAATAATAATAATAATAATAATACTATAAAAGCTATTTAGGAAAATCCATGAGATGTCACATTTTTTGTAAACTAAGAAGTTATTTTGATAAACCAGGCACTGGTGGTTCATGCCTGTAATCCTAGTGAATCAGGAGGCTGAGATCTGAGGATTATGGTTTGAAGCCAGCTCCAGGTAAGAAAGACTATGAGACTCTTATCTCCAACTAACCACCAGAAAACCAACAGTGTAGCTGTGACTCAAAATGGTAGAGTACTAGCCTTGAACAAAAGAGCTCAACAACAGTGAGTCTAGCCCTGATTTCAAGCCCCATGATGGACAAAAAAAAACAAGACTATTTTGATAGATCACCTATAACTAGGACCCGATGAGGACTCTGCAAGATAAAAACCCACAGAAACAGAACCCAAAATAGTCCATTTGTTTCATCAAAGAATTTATGCATTCTAAATTTGCTAGGTAGATGTTTTAATGTGTGGGAAACGTACCTTGGTTCTATGAAAAGGGAAGTTTCACACACCATCTACCTACTGGAACTTAGAAAAAATGACCTGGCACAACTATGATAAGCTTTTTTCTTCGGGTCGTGGGGCCTGAACTCTGGGCCTGGGCTCTGTCCCTCAGCTCTTCAGCTCAAGGCTAGCACTCTACCACTTGAGCTACAGCACCACTTCTGGCTTTTTTCTTACTTATGTGGTGCTGAGGAATTGAACCCAGGGCCTCAGGCATGCAAGGCAAGTGCTCTACCACTGAGCCACCTTCCCAGCCCCTCCCTGAGCTTCTTTTGATCAAGAATAGCACTCTTCAACTTGAGCCACAGCTCTACTTCTCACAGACGTTCCTGCTCGGGTTGACTTTGAACCATGGTCTTCTGATCTCAGCTTCCTGAGTAGCTAGGATTACAGGCATGAGCCATCAGCTCCAGGTAAGTTGAATGATTTTTTCTTAATTAGAATTTATTGAGAAAGGGCACAGGTACCTCATGCCTATAATCTTAGGTACTTAGGAAGCTGAGATCTGAAGATCACCGTTCAAAACCAGCCTGGGAAAAAGTCTGTGAAACTCTGATCTCCAATTAACCACCAAAAAGGCAGAAGTGAAGCTGTGGCTCAAGTAGAAGAGCACTAGCCTTGATCAACATATCTTAGGGACAGTGCCCAGGCCCTGAGTTCAAACCTGAGGACAGGCACAAGAAAATAAAAAAGAATGCATTGAGGATTTTCCCCCTTACTACTAAGTAATAATATCAATTAAAACCACATGTCTACTTTTTGGGATCAAGCTGAGGAAATTGAAGGAATAAGGTATAGCTGAAGTTAGGAGGATTGTGGGTAACCAGGTACGTACATGTACATATGTTTGGGAATTAGATATTTCTAACTCAGAAATCCTATGGACGGTTTCCAAGGAAGGACAGCATGAAAACTTTAAATTATAGCTTAAGGCTATAGCATAGAGCCAGCAGTATCCTAGTATACTACCAGATAAATAATCTCCTAGTAATTATTGATACTCATTCACTGATATAGCATTATACTTATATATAGTATTATACTTACAGGACAAGCAAGGCTATACTGAATGAATAGAAGCATATAGTTTGGTTAGTAATCCCATGTATAGTAACAACCCCATGAAGGAAGCAATAGTAAATTTGAAAACTATGTTAAGCCAATTGCCAGTAGCTCATACCTGTAACCCTAGCTACTCAGAGGTTGAGATTTAAGTACCGTGATTCAAAGCCAGCCTAGGCATGAAAGTCCATGAGATTTTTCGTTCCAACTAATCACCAAAAGGCCAGAAGTGGAGATTTGGCTCAAGTGCTAGAGTACCAGCCTTGAATGACAAAGCTAAAAGAGAATACCTCAGCTGGAAGTTCAAGCCCCAATACCAGTTACACATACACACAAAAAAGTACTTTAAATGCCTAGAGAGAATGCATGTGCTTAAAGAAGAGAATTCAGTAAATGTGTTCTTCACATGGGTCTCAATATCCTTATTAGAGGAACAGGGTCCAACTACCCATTTGGGTTTTTATTTTAGAGTTTTAGGACTATGTTGTTCATCGTTGCTCTGTGCTTTGAGCTATGGAAGAGCACTTGTGTTTTTTAGGAGATTTGAATGACTTCCTTAACTTCCTGTCCTGTTGAAAGCCACAAATGTGGATGTGTCACCAGATGCAAGTGAGGGTTAGTGAGTTCCCCTTTAAATATAGGAGCTCTTCACTTAGGGTGAATAAGAATTTCTGGACAAGTCATGATGGTAAGAAAACATGGCAGAGTTTTATTAAGTAAACAGGCAAGCAGACATACAGACAAAAAGCAGACAGACAGACAAGCAGATGGGCAAGGACACACTCTAGCAGAATGTGGGTGCTCTCACAGGGAGACAAACACACACACACACAGCTCCTTGGCTGTTGGGGGGTATTTATAAGGTAAAGTCTGGGGGTCTGGCTTCAAAGTTATGGAAAGTTATGTCTTTGCTCTAATCACACCTGGTGTTACTTTCTGAGTTTCCAGGTAAGAAACACCCTGCCATTAGACAGATCCTTATCCTTGAGATAAAGAAGGTGCTTAAGTTTTGAGGAAGTGTTTTTCTCAGGAGGGCATACATCTTGTTAGACTGGTGTTAATTTTGGGGTGAGGAATGAATCCCTTAGGAAGGAACGTATCCTGTTGTCTCTCTTTGAAGCAAAGATGGCACTATTATGTTTCTAAATATCATATTTCTTTTTTTACATTTTTATTTCATTGTAAAGATGCTGTACAGAGGGGTTACAGTCACATGAGTAAGGCAATGAGTACATGTCTTGCTGAGCATTGTTACCCTTTCCTTGCTGTTCTCCCACTGTCCCTTCCCTCCCTCACCTCTCTCAATCCTCCCCCCTCCTCAAAGTTTAAAGTTCATTTCCAATATACTGTCTTGTGGGTATCACTGTTGCAATGGGTCATCCTGTGTCCTTGTTTCAGTGTTTTGTTATTCCCCTTCCCCTCCTCAAATCAGACAAAAGTATATATAATAAGATGCAGGGTACCAAAATCAAGTACAGTGACAACAGGGGTTATACCATAGGGGGAAGAACATCAAAGGAAACAAAAAAAATCACATGGTACATTTAAAACAACAACAACAACAAAGACCTCTTGTGTCCATACCTTGGGATTCATTTCACCTAGCATCATAATGGATCAAGAAAATGTGGTGTGTGTGTGTGTGTATATATATATATATATATATATATATACACATAAATACATACATACATGTATATATATAATGGAATTCTATGCTTCCATCAGAAAGAATGACACCATCCCACTTGTTAGGAAATGGAAAGACTTGGAAAAAAATTATATTAATTGAAGTAAGCCAGATCCAAAGAAACATAGGTCCCATGGTTTTCCTCATTTGCAATAATTAGTATATATCTAGGATAATTTTATCAGATGAGCAGAAAAGCTCAAAAGCTAAATGCCATATTTCTGACTTACCATCACCTGGTCTCAGTTTCCTTAAGTTATTCTGTTTTATTTCCCCCTAAAGGACTTTCTCTTAGTCCTAAGGGAAACACATGAAGGAATATCTCCTGTATTTGCTGTTAGCTGACCATACCTCATTTTCCCTACTCTATCTGGCTTCATGTCCCCTAAAATGACTTTTGTTCTCTTAGTCTTAAGGGAAGTTGATGGATAAGCTTTAAGCTTGAGGTTCTAAATTCCTGGTAGTCATTTACCATGCCTCATTTTTCCCCCAGGCTATCCTGCCTCAGATGGAGCTCTCAGTTTTTCCTTCTGGTGACCTTCCACAAAAAAACCTATTATTAAACCATACATTTCTTTGTGACTTATAGAACTAATTTATGACAACATGATTGTAAAAGCCAAACATTACAGAGCATATAAAACGACCATGTTTTCTACTCAGTGTTGATATGGAGGCTTAAACTCAGGGCCTTGTGCCCTCTCTCAGATTTCTTGCTCACAGCCAGCACTCTACTACTTGAGTTGTACCACCTTCAGTCTGGCTTTTTACTGGTTAATTGGAGATGGGACCTCACAGACTCTTCCTTCCTCCCTTCCTCCCTTCCTCCCTTCCTTCCTTCCTTCCTTCCTTCCTTCCTTCCTTCCTTCCTTCCTTCCTTCCTTCCTTCCTTCCTTCCCTTCCTTCCCTCTCCCCTCCTTCTCTCCCCGCTCCTTCCCTCCTTCCCTTCCCTCCTTCCCTCCTTCCCTTCCCCCTCCCTGCCTCTCTTCCTTCCTTCCTTCTTTCTTTCTTTCTTTCTTTCTCTCTTTCTCTCTCTCTTTCTTTCTTTCTTTCTCTCTCTTTCTCTTTCTTTCTTTCTTTCTTTCTTTCTTTCTTTCTTTCTTTCTTTCTTTCTTTCTTTCTTTCTTTCTTTCTTTCTTCTTGCCCAAGCTATCTTTGAATTACAATCCTCTAGGTGTCAGTGTTTCCTGAGTAGCTTGGATTACAGGCATAAGCTACCAACATCTGGCTTTCCTGTGTCTTTATATTGAATTTCTATCATTGAATCTAATTGAGGCATGGCTTTTCCAAATCAAAATATTTCAATACTATCAAAACCATTGAACTGCTAGAAGTAGTACTATGGGCTCAAGTGGTGAGCACTAGCCTTGAACACAAGAGGCTCAGGCACAGTGTAAAAACAAAACAAAACAAAAAACATTAGAGTTCAGTTACTTCATTTTCTCCCATTGGTCTCCAAGTCACTGGATTTATCTCCTCTAATTTCTTTCCCTCTTTGCTTAGGTGGAGGAAGAGAGTGAGGAAGGATTCCAATTTGGGCTCTACCACTTGCTTAATTCCCTTGCTCAACATACTTAAATATCTAAAACCACAAATCCTAATCCTTAAATTGGGGGAAAACATGAATATTTGTGAAAATTATTTCTTTCAGCATATTTTAAGACTACTTTACATCCAAAGTATAGCAGGAGGTGCCAGAAAATTAGTGATTTCCTGCCTAGTGTGGTTTATGCCCAACTTAATATACCTTCCTAAACAGAGTAGCTATCATGGCCTCTATAAGGAAAGATTTCTCCTGTCCTTTAGATTTAAAAGAGCAGAAAACAGACAGTTTTTCAGATGGATTTCACAGTAAACCCCAGAAGCAATGAAACACAATTTTGCTATGGGTCCATTCAACCTTTTGTTGCTGCCATATTTTGTTTTTTAGCCTTCTTGTCATAGGTGTTTGAATCTGACCCTTGATCAGCTTCTTAATTTGGGAACATTTTCTCTCCTCTCAGGTGGCTCTTTGGCATATAAAACACACAGAGATTAGGCTGTCTCATTGTTTTCCACAACAGTGACTAGGGATACAGGGCATTATAGAAAATGAAAAGGGAAAGTAGTTGTAAAGAAAGTCTTGTAGAGATTTTTTATATCAATACAAGCCACATATATATTTTTTTCTTTGGTGCATTTTATATTATTAAGATGATGTACTGAGGGCTTGCAGTTACAGAGAATACATTTCTCTTTGAACAATGTCACCCCTTCCCCAACTCTCACTGTTTTTCCCTCCTTTCTCCACTTCAACATAGTGTCTAGTAAATACCTTTACTTCATTTGTTCATCCTTCATCCCACCATTTCTGTGCCCTCCATTATCCTCCCAAAGACAGATACAAACAAGACAAAAGGAAAAGAAAACGAAAACAGCAACAAAGAGAAAATCTCGTCTCCATTTAATGTATAATTTTTGTGGCACCTTAAAACACTGTGTGTGTTTTTCAAACTAAGATTCAACTGATATTCTCAAAGGAAATGAAAACAGTTTAAAATACTTGCCGAACTTTCTAAAAGCTTGTCTTCCATGGAAGAGTTAACTAGGATGATAACTTAAAAAGTTTTTCAGCCCCAAGCTCCAAGAAATCCATTACATAATTCTATCGAGAAAAACGAATGTTCACATGTAGATTTTATGTAACAAAGTGCTTGGGCCCCAGAGCTGCATTTCCTTTGTTGAAAGATTGCATTTGATGCACATGAAAAATTTCATTAAAAAGCAATAAATAAGGGACAACTTGGCAGTGCACACTCTTGGGAGCTAAATGGATTCCCCCTTCTTTGGTTATGGTTTATAGTTGCAATATAAAGTACTCAGGATGAGGAATCGCCCTCTGGCAGTTTGCTCAGGACATGAAGATTTAGATTTTACTTTTGGATTAAAGTTAGGCAGAAGCGATGACTTTATTTCTTTTTTTTTGCAGTTATTTTAACAGCAAAAAGAAAAAAGAACTATAGTCTTCAAAAAGACTTACTGATGTACTTCACAATAGAAATTTTCTCAAGTAATCATGTGTGTACCATGGTATTGCACATGAAATGGATAATCAATAAACATTTGCTGAATTGAATTGGAAGTTGGCTTTTTGTAAGCCACATCATCTATTAAGTACCCTGAATTTGGCTTCCACTGTAAGTTATGGAAATGTCTTCTTCCATTAGCACAGATTGGAGAGGGAAAAAAAACAGTAAAATGCTATGCTGCCATTATATTAAATTCTTACAGAATGATTTTATTTCCAGTGTGTCTCAAGTACCTACCATACACTGTGTATCTAAGAATGAGACTCCATCCAAGACAAACAATACCACACTGAGAACAAACCATTCATTTTATAACTACCCATTTAGCGATTATCCATGAAAGGCTCTGATGAAGAGGAAGAGGGAAGAACTTACAAAGCATAGGAAGAACTTTCCAGATGGATACTTTAGTTGAATAAGATATAAACCATACTATTTCAATATAAGGAAGCATGTTGGCAATGTTCATGAATTATGTAAGAAATATGTGAATAAAAAGTTAGCTGAAATGATCAGAGAAGATAATATGGAGGGACTTTGATACTTAAAACTAAGAAGACATAGGGCCCAGTGTACTGATGACCATTAGCATATATTCATTTAGTGGTTTTAGATGGATCTGGGGAAAACATTAGCTAGCATATTAATTTGGATTAGATCACCTGAAACCTCTTTTCATTAGAAAGCACTTAAAAATGCTAGAATGTGTATGTGTGAGTGTGTGTGTGTGTGTGTGTGTATGTGTGTGTATGTGTTTCTGTTGGTGTTATATCTTTAATATGATAGAGTGGCAAGAGAATAGAGAAATTTGTAAGAGGCTCAAAATAATGAGGTAATCTACCTTTGGGGTCAGTGGTTATCCTGATTGAGAAGTATCTTGGTAGTCCCTGATGTCCTAGATTCTGAGCCAACTAGGAAGTCAGACCAGAAACCCTCCATATAAAGCCTTAAGGAAGACAATGTCAATGAAAAGATGACTAAAATTCCTTGTGAAAGAATATAATAGAGGAAGTTGTCTTGGATTTGGATCTAGAGAGAGAAGAAGAAATATATATTGAGAATTTAAGACCACATTCTAGTTCTCTAGTAGAATTAGGAATAAAATTTAAACCATGTATGCAGTGCAAAAGTTCCCAAGCAAAGAATCTGTGTGAAAGTAGCCCTCAGACTGGAATTCAAAGAAGTCCATATATACTGTGATGTGTATAGTGTACTGCTCACATCAACCCCCGCTGGAGCTGAGACATTCATTCCTGTAGTTGCTAAGTACTGCCTACTAATGGTTTATAGATGAGTCCATTTTAAGTAAATAAATTTTCAGCTGAAAAGAAGTGTGTTTCCCAGGATGAAAACTACCCCAGGGACAGTCCACATGTAAACACTCAGTCACTTATGCTGAGCCACAAAATCCTACTTTCATTGTCTTAATTTGAGATGTATCTAGGCCAGTTTTATAGTTTCTTATAAAAAATCTGCTCTAAATATATATTGCAGTTCAAGTTTCTCTCTGCTCTTAATCTCCTCCCTCCTTCTCTCCCTTCATTCCTCCCTTCTTTCCTTCCATTGAAGCTTTTATTTGTAATAATACCTCTCAGCAAAGTCCTTCCGTGAAAACCTCCCTTTCAAAGTCTGTTTTCTGGAGCATTTATGACATACCTTGCTCTACCTTACTAGATGAATAAATGAAATCATTCCTGGAGCATCTCTCTTACAATTATACCTAAATAAAACTTCCTACAAGTCGTTCAAAAAAGTATAAGCTTGCTATCTTCATATTGGAAAATAAGGCACCATAAGCAAAAAACCAGTAGAAACAAAAAAAGAGCAGAATTAGACTCATAGAGACTACTGATGTTGACAAGTAGAGCAAAGGTAAAAAGTAAACATTGCCTGTAAAGGGCTAGATGGGAAATATTTTAGGCTTGCAGGATACATGGTTTCTATAGCAACTAGTGAATTCTAGTACTGTAGGGTAAAAGCAGCCAAAATAATATGAAACAAGTGAACTACACTAAGTTTCAGTGGGCTATTGACCATAGCTAGCCAATCTGAGACATACAGTGCAAGTCTATTTACTATCTATCCTAAGCCAATGAAAAAAATCCAAACCATAATTAATAAACAAAGGACAATAAAGCTAACAAAACTAAGCTTAAAGAATGCAATAAACAAAGTAATTAACTTGATAGACAGGTTAATCAGCACATCAGATGTAGCTGAACAGATGCTGGCAAGGATGTGGTCAAAAGGGAACCCTAAAACACTGTTGGCGGGAATATAAACTTGTTTAACCACTCTGGAAATTAGTATAAAGGTTCCTCAAAAAATTGAACATAGAACTACACTATGATCCAGCAATTTATCTGAAAGATTATCCAAAAGGTTACAAACCAGGTTACAGTAAAGCCACCAGCACCACCATATTCATTGCAGCTCTAATCACCATAGCCAAGGCATGGAATCAATCCAGATGGCCCTCAATGGATGAATGGATTAAGAAAATATGGTATATATGCACAATGGAATTTTATTCATCTACTGGAAAGAATGATATTATACCATTTGTAAAGAAATCGAAAGACCTGGGGAAAATTACGTAAAGTAAATCAGGCCCAAAGAGACAACAGATGCATCTTTTCCCTTACATGTGGAGCTAGATTTCATTTATAAATTTATAATTAAATGCATTGGGTGTTATGCAAGTATACATAAATGTATTAACTGAAACATGGTAGATTCAAATGAGGACTCAAGTAGTGTCAATGCTTAAAAGGCAAAGGCAAGGTTTAACAAAATAAACACCAGGGAGTGGGTACTTGAAAGGGATGCGGTGGGATCAAGGGGAAGGGGGTTGGACGAATGAAGAGAAGGAGAGAATGTTGTCAAGAATTCAATGTATATCCTACAAAATTAAGTGAGCGAAGGGGTGGATTTGGAAGGAAGGGGATGACTATTGAAAGGGGTGACACTGATCATGATTCATTGTATTCATAAACTGTTAAATGGCAATTCTTTTTTACAACTATTTAAAGATAATAATAATAATAAAGATAATAATAATTAGTGAACCAGAAAGTATAGAGAAGTAATTGAAACTGCAGTACAAGAGAAACATAGTAGAATATATAAGAATTAAGTCATATAAGCTAGAGTGAGACAGACTATTCTGCTTTAAATCTGCATATATCATATCCAGCAATAAAATACTTAAAGCTTTTTCTTCAAAAATAAAGAAAAAGATATGGGATGCAAAATCCATCATTTCCATTCAATGGAAATACTGCAATAAAATATGAAAAGTAAGGAAACTGGAAAGAAGAGACAAGATTGCTAGTTTTTACAGAGCATATGATTAAGCACATAGAACATAAAAATCATTTGTACAGTAAGCAAGTGAATTTAGTATGGTAAAATATAGAATTAAAATTCAAAAGTCACTTGATGAGAAGGACAGGTAGGAAGATTGTGGTTCAACAGTGGCTGGGCAAAAAGCCTGACACTTTATCCAAAAAACAACTCAAGTGAAAAGGTCTAGAAGAGTAACTCAAGTGGTAGAGTACTTGACTAGCTAGCATGAGGCCCTGAGCTCAAAACCCCAGTACAAGCCAAAAACTCATTTGAACTTCTATAATTTAACAACAAAAAGTAGGCACAATATACAATTTATAAAATTTAAAGTACCTAACAATAATTCATATGTTTATAAAAACTTGTTTTTCATTTTATGATAGGAAAATATTCCATTGTGTATATATGTATATTATGCATATATGCACATATAGAAACACATATAAACACCTGCATATGCACACACATGCACACACACATATATGTGGTAACCCTCTATACTTTATATTCATTTAGTCATTGATGGTTGTCTTAGTTGATTCTATATCTTAGCTAGTGTGAACAATATCATGGGTTTATAGGTATCTTTTTAAAATTATTTCATTTTTTTGGAATATATACCTCAAAGTGAGATAGCTGAATATATGGTAATTTCTATCTTCAGTTTTAAAGAGAATTCCATATTGCTTTCCTTGATAGTTGCATTAATTTACATTCTTATGGCTACTTTTTGTCTTTTTGATGATAATTTAAATTAGAGATGATATTGTGGTTTTGATTTGCATTTCCCTGATGATTAACAATGTTGAGTGTTATTTACATACACTTGGCCATTTGTCTATCTTCTTTGAAGACATGTTTATTCAGGTCTGCTCATTTAAAAAAATTTTTGGCTGTTGTTTGAGTTCCTATACTAATCCCTAGTCAGATAGATAGTTTGCAAATATTTTTTCCCTGTCTGCTGGTTGTCTTTTCACTCTTTTATTTATTTATTTTTCTGTCTGTGCAGAAGAAGCTTCTTAGTTTGATATAATGCCTTTCTACTTTTGTTTTGATCATTTGGACTTTGGGGGCCTTATCCAAAATAAAAAATAATATTTGACTATGCAGTCTTAATGTTTACTCTGTTTTCATCTAGTAGTTCCATAGTTTCAGATCTTATATTTAGTTCCTTGATCCATTTTGAGTTGCAAAATCTCAGTCTCAAAGACACTCATGTACCAGGAGAGTCATGCAGCATTATAGCATAATCACAGAACAAAACAAGAAACAACTGAAACTTGCATAAACAAACTGTCTGTACAAAGAAAGGCATACTGTATAGCAGCAACAAAAGATATATATCATTATATCATATATACATATCATTGTCATATATATCATATCGTATGTATATATCACCAGGGGTGAATGTTGCAAAGATTATTGAGAAAAGCAAGTCCTGGAAGGTATGTGAAATACATAATTAAATTCTTACAAATTTTAGTGTAAGTTGCAAATATATCTCAGGAAATATGTACTTATGGTCATTTTAAAGCAAAGAATAGCCACTAGAGATAGAGTTAACTTCAGGAGGAAAGGAGATAGATGCAATTAAGCCTGACACAGATGGGAGGATTCAGAAACATAGTCAGTGTTTTATATTTTTAGATGAGTGGTGGAATACAGGTGTTGTTTTTATAATCATTTGTTTTTACTAATGTTTATTCTCTTACTACCATATCTTACTAAAGAGAAAGTCCAACCTATGGCACTTGTTAAATGTAGATCCTGAGTTCCTCCCCACAAGTTTTGACTCAATAGGTCTGAAAATTATCCCAGAGGCTTCTTAAGTGGATAGATCTATAGAGCCCACTGAAAGAGACACTGGCTTAGTATTCAGGAGGATTTTCTGTGCTAAGAAATCTAACACCTGAGAAATCTAGCTCTGAGAAAGCAAAGAGAGTTGGTTTAGCAATCTGAGAAAAAGGGCCACCTTCTACTTCATATCACGATGCAAACTGAGCATGTGTGTGGTACTGCAGAGGTGACATGGGTGAAATTAGAGCTCCATTCCATCACAGCTCTGTTGGCAACACAGACACATGGTGGGCAAAATGTTAGGGGGACTGTGTGTGTGTGTGTGTGTGTGTGTGTGTGTGTGAAACAGAGAGAGAGAGAGAGCACAGGTGCATGCAAGGGAACTCTGAAATGCAATATCCTAGGTCTGTGTCAATTGAGACATTCTGCATCTTTTGCAGACTCTTGTTAGCTTGTTGTTTTCAATTATTTTTGGTTTTGAGACAAGGTCTCACCATGTAGCCCAATCTGGCTTTGAACTCTCAATATTCCTACCTCTAGCTTCTGAGTGCCACAAATGTGTTGTTCTTGTTAGATATGCCCAGGTTTGAAACTCTGCACAAGCACTTGAAAGGGGCTACATACTCTGAAGTAGGATGAAAGTGATATTTGCCCAGACCCAACAGCAAGGGAAAGAGGATAGAATCTGTGTGAATCATGCATGTTAGGAACAGTACCACAAGACAGTGCAAGCAGTGATAGCCAGAAGACAACACAGAGTGTCTTGGTCCACTTTCAAGGCTTTGATAGTTAAACCTTTTGGTGTGAATGGATATTTTTGCCCAAAGAAACAAGGAAATGAACATTTCTAAGGCAGTGAGTCTCCAGCTCTTTAGCACTGTTAGAATGGATGTGTCTTGGGAATGAAGCCATCCTTGAGGGTAGGTTGTTTTTTTTTTCTGGTTCTGCATTCACACCCTGCCATCCTTCACAATTACTCACCTCCTATGTTCTATAATAAAAGAGGGAAAAATCCCTTCCCCCTAATGTCTTCACTATGGCACAATGTGTAAAGGCAAAGAGTTTTCATGCTGTTAAATAAAGCAACAATGAAATCGGGCACTGTGAGCCCATGGTGGTACTTCATGACTTCTCTGCCATCCTGTCCTATCATGTTAAGAGAGTAAATATGGTGGTAAAAATAGGAAGGTGCTACGGTTTGGAAGGTAAATGTCCTCCAAAGTAGCAGGGTGGCACTATTGGGATGTGATAGAATCTCAAGGAGTGAGGGTTTAGTGAGAGGTCTTTAGGTCATTGGGGAGAGTTGGAGAGTGGGAACCTATTCTCTTCCTATTTCATTTGTGGATATGAGCAGTATTTCTCAAATGCTCTCACCAAAATGTACTGTCTCATCTTGTGTACAAAGCAATGGAGTCAAACAATCATGGACATAATCCTCCAAAACTGTGAGTGAAAATAGCCCTTCTTGATTATCTCAAGTATTTTATCAGAATAATGGAAAGCTGAGAAACATGGCAAATTGATAGTAGGAAACACTATTCAATGCGCATCCTATGAAACTGGGAAAATTGGGGATAAAGTTGGGAGGAATGAGGGAGAATGATGGAAGGGGTGATATTGGCCAAGATGCATTATACATATAAACTGATTTGCTGAAAATTAACCCTTTTGTACAACTATGTAAAGATAATCAAATGTGATCATAATGAGAGACATGCTATCTTCACGAGTACTATCCACATTCCTGATGATCTGGAGAAGATCTTTGGAGTTGGTTTCCAGGAGGAGTTTGGTGACGTTGGGAGATGCACGTTATAGAAGAATGCTGTAAGCAGACCTTAGTGGGTGATTCTGGGGGAGGCCTAGAGGACCAGCATGCCCATGGAGATGCAGGCAGCAAAGGCCATGCTGACAAAGTTTCAGATAGCAACGAAGATTATATTGGAAGTTGAATTCGAAGTAACCCTTATACCTTGGCAAACAGTTTGAAAAAAATCACAGAATGCTTTAAAAAAGGAACTTATATAAAGGTATGAATCTATTTTTTTTAATTTTTAAAGCCAAGTACTTTGTATCAGGATGACAGGGAAAATACCTCAAGGGTATCTTGAAAATCTGTAGGGCCACCCAACTCATCACAGGCTAAGATGTATGAAAGTACAAATTACTTTTAAGACTTTTCAGGGCAGAATCTTTTGAGAAAAGAGCTGTGGGGGCACCCTATCTACCCAGGAAAGACTTAGGATTTATTTTTCTGAATTCAGCCAGCAAGGCAATTAGACACTACTGCAGTCACATTTCAAGCAGGCCTAGGTACAGAGTGCACTAGTGGCAGACTCGGATGCAGCCTCATAATGACAGTATGGAGGCACGTAGAATGCAGAATGCAAGAGTGATGAGGATTATGATAGTTTTCAAAGTGCATCAAAGACAAGTCTGGGAAGCCAGGCTGTGTTCAGCACTGTTGGAGTCCTGGAAAGCAACCTCTGGCAGGGTGAAATGTGGAGCCAAGAAAGGGAAGCCAGATTAGTAATGGGAAATCAGGAAAACAGGCATGTCAGCAATGAGGAATACCTGCTGAGAGAGGCTTAGGCACTCTACAAAGCCAGCCCAAGAGAGACATAAGAGCAAGGCTTCCCAAGTCTATATAAGCCAGCATCCTGCCACAGTGTGCCCTGGGTGCTAGAGATGGAGATCAAGTGTTCCACATTTGTGCTGATCTGCTTCCATCTTGCTTTGATCTCATTCTTCCTTATTTACCTAAGCCTCTCTTTTATGATACTGGGGACCAAACCCAGAGCCTTGTACATGCTAGACCAATGCACTACAACTGAGCCTCATCCCCGTTTGAAATGGGAATGTTGATCCTGTGACACTGTATTCTGAAAATATAACATTGTTTTTTTTCCTAACTGGGGTTCACAGATGAGTATACCCTATGTCTCAGAGGACTCTTGGACCTTTTAGTAGCAATATTCAGAAAATTAAAACTTTGTGGCTCCTGGGATAACTAAATGCTTTTCTTTTTTCTGGTACTGCTCTGGGGTTGGAATTCAGGGCCCGAGTATTGTCCCTGAGCTTTTCTGGCTCAAGACTAGGGTTCTACCACTAGAATCACAGGTTCCCTTCCAGATTTTTGGTGATTAAGTGGAGATGAGTCTCACAGACTTTCTTGCTCTAGCTGGCTTTGAACTGTGACCCTTAGATATCAGCCTCCTGAATAACAAGGAATAATGGCATGAGCCACCAGGTGCCTAGCTACTAAAGGCATTTTCCATTGTGAAATGGAAATTAATCTTTGGTGGTCAATGGCAACATGCTATAGATTAGATCTTTACTGTCTCCCATAGACCCACACACTAAATTTAGTCTCTAGCTTGGCACTAATGGAAGATAGTGGAAATTTTTGAAAGGTGAGAGGTCTTAACATCATTTAGGAACTGACTTTGAATAGTAGAGTGAGATCCCAACAACTGTACCTAAGTCTTTCTCTTTTCCTTTCTAAGCCATAAGATGAGCAGTTTTGGTCTGGTATGTACTTCCACAATAATTTACTGTCTTGTTACAAGCCCAGAGCAACAAAGTCAACTGATCATGGACTGAAACATCCAAATTGATAACCAAACCTTTCTCATTGTAAGTTTATTGTCTCAAGTGTTTTGTAACAGTAACAAGAATGAGTTGAAGACAATGTAAGTCTTCAGCCTCATTTTCATCACACATTAATAATAAAATGTCTTCCTGCTGAAGATGTGTCCCACAATAGTAAACAAAGAGAACTGTTACATAAAATCATTGAGAGTCATGACACATTTCATCCAGGTAGCAAACTTGTGGTAGAGATCTGTATCTTATAAAATTTGTATTCATTAGAAATCCATTGAGAGCTGGGCGCTGGTTGCTCACACCTGTAATCCTAGCTATTCAGGAGGCTGAGATATGAGGATTGCAATTCAAAGCCAGCCTGGGCAAAAGTCCGTGAGACTCTTATCTCCAATAAACCACCAGAAAACCGGAAGTAGCACTCACTCTGGCTCAAGTGGTAGAGTGCTTGCCTTGAGCTGAAGAGCTCAGGGACAGTGCTCTTGCCCAGAGTTCAAGCCCTGCGACTGACCAAAAAAAAAAAAAAAAAAAAAGAAATCTATTGAGAGAGCAAAATATTGTGAAAGGGCTATGAAATAATACACAAGTACAAAAAGATGAAGGTCAACTTGGCTGATAGACAGTAAGTCTTATTTGGCTGATTGGTTTGTCAATCAAGTTTGCTATCAATTATATGCTTTGGTACAATATATGCTTTCCTATCTGTAGCTTCACAACCTTTGTAAACTTGACACCCACATATTACAACTACTTCTCCTTCCCCTTCCCATTCTTTTTTTTTCTTTTTGTGCCAGTCCCAGGCAAGGCTTAAATTTAGGATACTATATAACTGTAGTCATACCTCCACTTCCTGATTTTGGCTGGTTATTTGAAGGTAAGAACTTCTTGGATTTGTTGCCCAGGCCAAGATCCTCAGCTCTCCAGCCTACTGGGTAGATGTGAGTCACTGCCACCTGGCAAATACTTCTTAACCCACATTTAATCTTGTAATAAAGACAATAACAAAGTCATCATTATGACTAACATGAGATAACCATCTCGCATTCAACTCAAACTCACTGGTTTCTTTTCCAACATCTCAACAGTTCTATTACTGTTCAAAATTCAGGGTCCTGTGTTTTCTCTAAGCTTAAGGCAAGCCCTAAACTTTGAGCCCAGCCCTCCTGACCTTGCCAGCTGCAGCCCTTGGCTTCTCCCCTGGGCTGGCTATGCTCTGCCTGTGGCCTTACTCAGTTTCCTCAATAGATGGGCCCAACTGCAAAGGCCTTTTGATAGAACACACTTGATCTGTGTGAGGACTAGAAGGTGGTTTGTATCTGCAGCAGAAAATGGAAAGAGGTGGTATTGGGTAGTGGGGCAGGGGCACATCGTATAGTGGAGCCCTGTAGACACCACACAGTTTGACTTTTAAACTCACTGCAAAGGGAACCTTTAGAAAAACAATCTAAAAAAACAGTGTTTGATTTATACTTTTCAAGATGCATTTGGGATAGAGAACTTCCTAGAGTGAAGAAGAGGAGGGAAGAATAGGGATGGCTAATTAGCTGATTGCCAGAGGTCAGGGGAGAAGTGTCTGGAAAGCGGTGAGGGAGATCCAGGATATATCCAGGTGCCAAAATGATTTCCTGATGACTCTGTACAACCTAAAGAAGGCTCTAAAAAGAAGATTCACAGAGGGCTCCTGTGTTTTTGACAGTGAGGAGACTGGAGCTAGGTTTGGGAAACATGGAACTCCTTTTCCTTCTTGAACATACACTGAAATAGTTTTAGACATCAATGGTGGCCTCATGTGCCACTTAGACACCCAAATTGGAGACTTAGCAGAAAGTTAGGACTGGAGGTATCCATTTAAGTTAGTATTTAAACCATGATACACCTTCCACTTACATATTTCCACTTACATACCTATTTTCATTAAAAATTGGTGAAATTCAAAAGCAGGATTAAAATTTTCTAGAAGTTGCTTGCCACACTCTCCCCCCCCCCCCCCCCCCCCCCCCCCAGTTATTCCTTCATTCTGCTTGTATAAATAGGATTTTGGCTTTCAGTAGAAATCTGACAAAAAAAATGAAAGTGTGGAAGAGCACAGAAGCCAATGGGCTCTCCATTATTAGCTATTCTTCAGACAAGGATGCGCATTTGAGTGTCACACTGCCTCTTCCCTTGCTCTCCCAGTTTCCAAATTCCAATCTGAGGAAGTGGAGCCTAAATACCTGCAACTTTCTGCAAGGGAGCTTGGGTCTGTGCCTCTGCTGCCCCAAGAGGCCATAGGAGGAGGACACATGCACTGAGGAAAGCTGCCCAGAAGCTTCCTAAGACCCGTGCTCAGGATCCCACAGGTGGACCTATTGCAACAATGAGATGTACAAGTCATTATGTCCGAAAATGAGCTTTACAACTTTGGCCAGGTTGGGGGGGGGATGGAAAGGGATGGGAAGGGGAAACAAAGGAGGAGCCTACAATGCTTGATAAGAAATGTACTCATTATCTTTGCCATGTAATTGTAACTCCTCTGTACGGTATTTTCACAATAAAAATTTTTTTTAAAAAAGAAAGATATGGGTGCTAGGTTTTAGGAAAATGGAGGCTTTAACTGTATTAGGGATTTTGTTTTTTTTCCCTTGGAAAATATTCATGCGGAGTTGTTGTTGTTTTTTTTTTCCTCTTCTGCTGTATGAGTGAAATAAAAGTAGCTGCACCAAGCTCTAGAAAAGCTCCCTTAGAAGCCATGAGATGGATTTCAGGACCAGCTTTTTACTTGAAAACTCAAAACAGGAGGTGACTGAAATGATTGTAAGACACCACTGGGGATTTCATCCTTAAAGCTGGGAACATAAGCCAGTCCCTGTTTACATCCTTGCCAAATATGCTCCTCAGTTTAAAGATTCTTTTTTTTTTTTGATGATTTTAGTTTGGTTTGGGGAGGGACTCGTGTGTGTGTGTGTGTGTGTGTGTGTGTGTGTGTGTGAATCTTTGTAAGTTATTGTGTTTTACTTTTAAGTGGATGTAAAATTAGCACAGAATGCAAAATTGGGAGTTCAGGCAATAAGATTTTTCAGGCAGATACTTTCAAAACTACAAATTCTTATATTTTCTGTTTATTTTTAAAATCCTGTGGCATACTAACAAAGATCTACATCTTATTTAAAATCATCCTAGAAGCATCTGAATACAATGTGAATATGGAATTGCCTGCTTGTAATTAGATTTACAACAACGGACCAAACTGAACAGTCGGCAGGGATCTTGTCCAATTGTATTGTCTGTATTTACTATAATCCTAACAAGTATAAACTATAATGAAACCCATCAAGTTTTTAGTCCTTAACAGCCTCAAACATTTTCTACATGTTTCCCGAGTATCATCTCATTTGATCCCTTCATGCTGCTTCTTGGTAAATAACTAAATTTGATGACAGTATATTTGATAACTTCTGATTTTTAAAGACTTGAAGAGAAGCTAAGGCAATGATCATCTGGTTATACCCAAGAACACCAAGAACCAGGATCGAACTATGCCAATGGATCCTCAACATTTTAGCATTTACTTTGCCAGTACTACATCCAAAATTGCTTGTAAGCAATGAGTGATGTGAAAACTGTATTTTGTTAATAATTTCTTGTGACTTGTTCTTGGTTTTATTTGCACTCTGTGTGTGTGTGTGTGTGTGTGTGTGTGTGTGTGTAGGTGTGCGTGTGAGTGTGTGTGTGTGCGCGTGCCAGTACTGGGGCTTTAAACTCAGGGCCTTGTGCTCTCTCTTTGCTTTTTTTGCTCAAGACTGGACTCTTAACACTTGAGCCACACTTTCACTTCCTGTAATTTGTTCTTTTGAATCTGGACATAACAACTTTGATGTAATAGCGATGGACACTGTAGACAATGCGTAAAAAAGAAAGGAAAAGATTGGAAAATGGCAAGTTGGAAAACAGCCCATCCAGAAGGCACAGCTCCAGGTGATGGAGAATGAAGACAAATATCAGTTAAAGTGTAAATAATGAAGATCAGGCCCTGGAGTGTGGGTTCTGGGTTTTTATCATTTTTTACCATATGACTGATGAGCCAGAAAAAATCTCTAAGTGTAGATCTTCTTTTTCCTTTTTCTTCCATTATTCTGTCTAGTAAATAAACATGATCTTTGCATATGAGGGTGGTAGCTTAGGCTAGCCGGTCCCTCCTTTTCCAGAGGAAAGTGTTAAATTTACTTTTCTGTTTTGGCAATTCACTGGCAAGCTGTGTACATGTCATAGGTTACAATAATTCTGTCCAGGCTCAAGAAATATAGTTGTTGAAAGTGGAGGTATGGCTCAAGTAGTAATCTACTTTGAGTAAAAAAAAATGCCTAATAAGAAATATGGTTGGATAATTGCTATATCAGCTAGAGATGCCTCTGGTTCAAATGAACAGAAAACTCACCTCCAATGGGAATAGTTTTTGCTGGCAAATGAACACACCAGGAAAGAGTCAGCAGAGCTTGATCAGGCAGGACTCCAGCTCTATTTCTCAGTGATTCTCTTAGCTCTTTGAATGTTTCTTCAACAGAGTAGGCTGCCCTATTGTCACAAAATGATTGCTGCAGTCCTGAGCCTCACACTTAAAAACCACATAATCAATAAGAAGAGCAACTTTTTCACTGACTGAAAGGGCAAGTGCTAAATTTCACCCTGCTAGAACCAACTAAAGCTACAATGGCCATTCTTGAGCCAATCATTGAGTCAGAAGAAGGAGACATGATGACTGGATCATGTCTATTGGGGCTCAGTCCAGCATTGTAATTGAAGAGGTAGTAGTGGGGGGGAGGATATGACATCAAACTCAAAGGTGCTGGGCACTAAACTTCTCTAATCCCAAACTTCTCAGGAGTCTGAGATGTGAATGAGGATCACAATCCAAAAGCCAGCCCAGGCAGGAAAGTCCGTGAGACTCTTATCACCAACTAACCACCAAAAAGTCGAAAGTGGAGCTGTGGTTCAGTGGTAGAAAGCTAGGCTTGAGCAAATCAGAGACAGTGCCCAGGCTCTGAGTTCAAGCTCCAGGGCCAGCACGTGCGTGTGCATGCCCCCCCCCCCCCCGCACACACACAATCAAAGGCTGTTTCACAGTGAGGAAAGGGGAGCAGGGACCATTTATAGCACTAATTGCAACATATACAGTGTTCAAGGGCAGGATATCACCTGCACTTGCCTTAGAAACTCTTGTCCAGTTGTCTTTCTAAACTGCGCAGAAGGTGCGGTTGTGATGCCTGCCAGGGGAGATGGGTTAAGTAAGTGGGGCTGCAATTTATAGGGGTGGAAGAGGAGCATAATCTTGTCAGGCTCCTATAAACCGAAGCTTTTTGGAGGAATATTTTGAGGAAGCACATTTTTTGACATTTAGCAGTAGCTTAGGAATAAGTTTAATTAAGAATAATCAGTGAGGGGATGTTAACATTAGCAGTCTAAAATTAACTACTCAGAAGCCAAAGAGTCAAAGAGTTGTTGTCAGCTTTGTTCAAAGGCAAAACCTAAAAGCTGTTTCTTTGCTTTTCTTCCCCCAAAGTAATTACCATAGAAGTCAGTGGCTTTGTGATTATATAAGGATTTTTTACTTCTCAATACCTTCTTCAGACTCTAGTTCTCAGTGCTTTCATACTTGAAGGTCATTTTTGTCTAAAATCTATGTGATATAGGCTTTTTTCCCAATGTGTGAGTACCAGGTCCTGGGGAGAAACATTGATTCAAAATAGCCTGAGATTCTCTAACGCTAGAAGAGTGGAGATTTTCTTTGTTTACCTGGTGCAGCATGAGATTGAAAAGCAACCAGGCACATGATGGCAAATGTCAGAACCCTGCACCTTCACACTGACTCCCTACAGCCCACAACATATACTTCCTCCTTTTTAAAATGCAATTTGGGTTGAAACAGGACTGTGAGCCATTGGCAAATGGAGGTTTGTACAGGAAGGGTGCCAATGTATAAAGTCTATGGCAATATACCTCTCTAGGTGAGGCTATAAACAGAATTCTTTAGGCACTATGAAATCATTTTGACATATTTAAACTGGTCTCTAGCCCAGCAGCAAGGGTTTACAGGTGGCTCGATCTATCTCATTTTCTGGGTTTTTTTTTTTTGCACTTTGTATTCTAGCACCAGATTTTCTATTACTAGCTATGGAAATTACTGGCAAATGATTTCACCTTTTGGTCTTCATATAAGAGATGCAGAACACTGCCCCTTCATTGTAGCTTCATTGGTAGGATCATATTAGACACACTTTGACAAGCACAAAGTCTCACAAAGGTAGAGTATTATTGTTTCATCAAAACTGGGCTGCAGTGTTGTAACCGTGCTATCTTTGAATGTGCCCATGGTTTCTTTGTTGTAATAGGAATTCTTATTGCAGAGTGACACAGTTGGATCATTCTAAAAAAGCTATGTGTGAAAATGCTTCTGCTTTGCAAAATTAGATATTGAGGGAAAAGGCATAGGTAAGCCTTCAGATCATTACTATGCAAGAAGAATGTCAGTGAAATCTGATACCAGACATCTAGCCTTACCATTAGCACCATGTCTGGGATTTCAGTTGCTTTAATGAGCAGGAGAGAGAGAGACTGCCTATTGCTATGGATGTATGTAATTGTTAGGAATCGGGAAAAGCAGATCTTGATGGAAAGACACAGGATGTCTATCCTTCTTGAGAAGAATTCTAAGGTCCTGAGCCATGAAAACCATTTAAAATCTCTACCCTAAACTCCTCAAAAATAACCTTTTATTCAGATGAAGCTCTTTTGTTCTGCATCATCAGGATCTATGGAGAACCGTAAACTAACCCTCCAAATCCAAACCTGTGGGTTTATCACAGAGGCTGGCCTGGGGCCTGATCAGAAGTCCTGGGGAAAGAAGGGGATGAGATCACCTGGAAATGACAGAGAGGTTCCCACATGACTCTATGAGGGAATCATTAAAAAAGGGCTGCTTAATCTCTGCAATCCATCATTTGAAAATCAACACCATTGTGTGAATTTAAAGATATAAGAGAGGTAGAACTGAGAACGTAAGACTGAAGAAGTACCTTTTACTTCATTCATCCTTGACTCTTTTTTCCCAAGGTTACATTTTGCAAATGCCTCTTTTAGGACACAAAACAATTGACTCTGATAATACCATGAGGCCATGATTTTTGTTGTATGGGAATCTTCCTCCTTCTAGTCTCTGGAAGCAGAAAAGAAAAGAAAGGTAGATAATCTGAGACATATGGGGTTGATGAGGAAGAAAATCCTCTGGAGGAGGAAAGGCTGTCTGGGATGTCATTTCCTGACCCAGGTCACTTGAGAACAAGGCACAGATTAGTTGTTCTCGTCCACCTTACTTCAGGAATCATTTTTCTTTTCTGTGAAAGCTATGATTCTAAACACTGCTTTTTTCCAAAGTAGCATCTGTGACATTTCTGTATCTAGTAGTCCATTCTACTCCTTCCAAACAGCTCCATAAAAGTCACAGGATAGAATAAGCGAATGAACCTGGGCACCAGTGGCTCATGTCTGCAATCCTATCTACTCAGAAGGTTGAGATCTGAGGATCTTAGTTCAAAGCCAGCCTGGGCAGGAATGTCCGTGAGACTCTTATCTCCAATAAACCACTCAGAAAACTGGAAGTGGTGCTGTGGCTCAAATGACAGAGCACTAGCCTTGAGCTGAAGAGCTGAGGGACATTACCCAGGTCCAGAGTTCTCCATTTTTTTTGTTAGCTTGTACTAAACATCTGGATCTTCTGCTTAGTGTGTTTTCTATTGCTTTAACAGAATACTACAGACTTGAAGACAGGGTAACTTTTTCATTTCTCATAGTTCTGGAGGCTGAGAAGTTCAAGATGCCAGTATTTGGTGAGACTTTTGTGCTTATCATAACATGGTGAAGGATAATCAAGCATGCAGAAGACAGAATGGGAACAAAGAAACATGATCCAGAGTGAGTTAAGCATAAATAATACCACTCCAATGATAACTAGCCAATCCCAGAACTATCTCATGAACTACTCACCTCCTAAACTTTCCACTTCTCAACATGGCCACATACTAAATAAATTACAGCCTGAATTTTGAAGGAGGTAACAAGACCATGGCAAATTCCTAAGCCGGAAACCAAGATCTTGTCTTCACAATTTTTTCCTCCTACGCAATGTTCAGTACATTACCAAATCTAGAGCTTTCAACATATAATACTAGCCACAAGCCTTTCTTCCCCACTCCTTTCTTTCCCACTTTCATCTCCACTCCTCTGCTACTCTGGGTACAGTAGACTCTAACTAAGTCTTCCAGTTGACATGTTGCTCAGTCCAGTTGTCTGCAACTGCTCTCCACAAAAAGGCAACATGATTTTTTTTAAATGCAAATGTTGCCAGGCACCACTGACTCACACTTATAGTCCTAGCTACTCAAGGAGGCTGAGAACTGAGGATCATAGTTCAAAGCCAGCTTGGACAGGAAAGTCCTTCTAATTCTTATCTTCAACCAACTGTCCAAAATCTGGAAGTAGAGTTGTGATTCAAGTGGTACAATGTTAGCCTTGAAGAACAACAACAAAAAAACCACTCAGGAATAATGCTCAGGTCCTGGATTGTCTCTCTCTCTCTCTCTCTCTCTCTCTCTCACACACACACACACACACAAACAAAAACACAACAAAAATATGAATGTCATTCAATTCCATTGGCTTCAATTCTTTAGTATGTTTCCATTCTAAAAAGGTAATATTCTCAAATTCTTAGAATGGCCTGCATACGCTTATCCTCATTGGCCCTCTTGCTTCAAATTTCCCTTGTTACCTCACCTTTTAGATTTATAGGCTTTCTTTTTTGCTTTATAATGAGACTGGGTTCTCCCCGTCAAATAAAAGCCTGAGTTCAAGTGCGGATTATTTCAATCATCAGGGGATCTGAGCTTTACCTAATTAAACTGATCACCAAACTAGAGAAATTGCTCATTAAGAGATAAAACAGTGAAAAGTACATATAAGTTAGTATTACCTAAGGTGGGAAAAGAATGTCTGAACCTATTCATTTAAGTTAAAAGTAAATGGAGTCATTTGGTATAGTTTATATGAGAAAAAATTGAATTAAGTTATTACATTGGATAGTAAGAATTTTCTGCTCTGAAGCATACAAATAAAATCTAACTTTCTTCCTAGTCTCTCAAAGGAGTTTCCCAGAACTTAGATTATTGTTGAAACTATATATTGAAGAACTTCAAATCTATACTTTCATAAACTTCAAACTTAATTATATTTGCAAAACTGCCCTGAAGTCCTACTCTACATTTCAATGAGGTATTCAACTAGCTGAATGTGAGAACCAAGACTACTGCATTCCCCAAAATGTCCTATTCATGAATTCCATCAATGCAGTTTATTTTTACACTTATCACAGGTAATAAATAAATCACAGGTTGTTATCAAGATGCAAAACACATTTTAGGATACACTGCCTGTTCTCTTTATTGCATTTCTTTTATTGCTTAGAGATTTTTCCCCAGTGATAAGCCAAAGTGATTTTCAAGAAATGAATTAGAAAAGATAGCAAGCTTTAAAGTACCATTTTCCTCTACTGTGGAAATATTTCATTGCTGTAGTCAGTATTTTAATAACCTAGGCAGAAAGCAGTTATAGAGGCTCAGTGATTTCAAATATAGTTGAGGATCAGCAGAAAACAAACCACATGTGAGAGATTTTTATTATAAATGGAAAAAGGGCATCATCATAGAAAGGCTTTGGATTCTGGGTTCAGAAAGCCTTAGTTTGATTCACTGTGATAGGATAAATTTGGGAAGATAACTTTTCTGTGGCTCAGGCTCCCAGGAGGATGTCTCCTATACTTGTAGGGCAGGGATGAGATTTAAAGGACTTTACTCATCACTGTTGTATGTTTGATGCCTGGCAAGGGTTGAGAATTGCAGCTGACTGAATTATAATGATGCAAACTTTTTGATTTTCCTTTGATCTTATTTATTTGCAAAGAAAGATGCCAAGTTGGATTGGGTATTCAAATTACTGAGTGGTGGAAATTTATGTGGTGACTAATTCTACTGGTTTCCCAAATGATGCTGATTTTCTGGGGGAAAAATGTGTTTTTATCCTGATTCACCTGAGTGTTTAGTGACTATGGAATTAGTGCTATTGCCAGTAATCTGGATTAACATACTCTAACTGTCACAGAATATGAGGGTTATTGTGAAACTTTTGTTTATAAGTCCTATATAGTAGGTTTCTGAACTCAGGGCCTGCACTAACTAGACTGGGTTGGCACTTGACTGCTGAACCATTCCTCCAGCCTTGCTTTTTGCAAGTTATTTTTAAGATAGGGTCACATTCCCCCTCCCCCACCCCCCCCCATGGTGTGGGCTACTTTAGGCTTCCCTTGGTTTCTGGGATCACAGGCCCACACCATCATGTCCAGTTTCCCTCTGTTCAGAGGGAGATTCTCATGAACTTTTCTGCTTGGGCTAGTTAGATAATGTGAGGTGACAGCTGCACACCACTGTACCCAGCTATGGGTTGAGAGTGGCCTTAAGAACTTTTTTGGTCTGAGCAGGTCTCAAACCATGATTCTTTTATTCTCAAGCCTCCCTGAAACCCTTGCAGGATTTACAATCATGAGCCACAGACACCTTGGTATATACTGCCAGTCTGAAGAGAGGCACGTTTTTACATAACTATATGATTTTTAACCTTTCTGAAAAGCAAAGCACTAGTTCATTCAGCACTTATTCACTTGAATATTTACAGAGCATAACATCCATCACACACTGTTCTAAACAAGATGAAATGGCCATGGTCAGCAATACATAAATAAACAACAAGAAACCCCCATCTCTGTCAGGGAAGAAAGGGATATACAGAATAAAGAAACCACCCAGTGTGCACAATTGGGAGGGACACTATGGAGAAGTGAAGAGCAGGGAAGGGGAACGTGGAGAGTCACACAGAGCTGGCTAGTGTTAATGTGGTAGTTGGGAAGGTGTAGCTGTAAAGGGAAGACCTTTGTGGAAAGACACAGAGGAGATGAGAAAATTGCACAGATGTTCCAGCGGAAGAAAGATCAAGTGCAGAAGCTAAGGTGGGGGGACTCACTGGTTATTGAGGCGGTGTGGAGCCACAACAGTGTGAGTGAGGTGGAGCATGGGAGAAATCAGGGAGGAGGGCCTTGAAGCCCCCACCAAGCATTTAGTTGAGGGAAGGTTGGGCTGGGCAAGGGTTTTAAATGAGGAGTGGTGTGATCCGAACGGACTAAGGAGTTTCTTTCAAGATTTCATTACTGCAGCAGGAAACAGGTTGCTCTTGCAATTTCCTTCAGGGCTGGCCAGAGGTGGTCACTGTCAAGTTCAAGTGTCCATAGTTCTTTCAATACTGTGCAAACTTTGTATCGTAAAAAAACCCACAGCTGGGTGCTGGTGGCTCACACCTGTAATCCTAGCTACTCAGAAGGCTGAAATATGAGGATCATAGTTCAAAGCTAGCCCAGGCAGGAATGTCCATGAGACTCTTATTTCCAGAAAACCAGAAGAGTCTCTGTGGCTCAAGTTGTAGAGCACTCACCTTGAGCTGAAGAGCACAGGGACAGTGCCCAGGCCTAGAGTTCAAGCCCCACAACCAACCAAACAAAAACAAACAAAACCCACAAAAAACAAAAACAAAATCATTTAAATGTGGAGACTGCTCAATTACAGCACCAGAGAATCAGCGGCAAAAACTAAACAGTCAGTTCCATAGTACTGGGAATAAACTCTCTAGAAATTTCCAAGAAGTAGGGATCTGAATCAGAACAAGCAGAAGTTGAAAGAATAAACAATAACTTCTGATTTTCCTAGCATCTAGAAACTATGATCCTATATTTTTATATCTATAAATTCTATTTCTTTGGGTACTTCATTTATGTGAAGCCATTCAGCATTTACCCTTTTTTTGGCTGGCGTTTTTTACTTTGCATAATGTCTTCAGTGATCAATCATGCTGTAGCACAGGCCAGAATCCCATTCCTTTTTAAGGCTGTGCAATAGTCTATGATATGGGTAGTCTTAAGTTCTTCTAGAGTATGTTCCTGCAGTTCAGCAGCACCACCTTGGGCTTTCCTTCATCTGTTGCCCCCAGATGGCATGGAGGAAGGCCCTGGAAGAAGGCAGTTGGAACTGGGGGAAAGGAGAAGGTGTTTTGCTCCCCACTTGGATGAGGAAGGAGTTCAAGATGGCTGGTATTGGGTATGTTAAAGAGAGTGACAGGTAAGTCTGCTCTCTCCTGCTGGTTTCTATTCTTCTTTGATCAACTGGGAAAGTTAAATTCTAAGGAATTCATGAGCCAACCAGAAACTTGCAGTCTCCTGGAGGCAGTCCATCCTAGCTCTGTCTTGATCTCAGGAGCCAGCACAACTCTGGGTTTTTATGATTACAAGGTCATCACTCATGATCTAGTTTGGAAAAATGAAATCTTAGACTACAGAGTTATTCTAACATAAGGACGATTCCTTCTGCATTTAATGATTCTGTGCTTATTTGGTCTTTAAGATAAAGCATTTGGTTGTGATGTTATTTTCATTGTGTCTCAAGAGGACACGATGCTAGTAGTACTCACCTTGGGAAGTGATTTGAGGTGAGCACTACAGAGGCAGAGCTCTTCTCTCCTATAAACCTGCAGCACAAAGCAGCTGCTCAGCAACCTCAATTAGAGCTGAGTCGT
Organism: Dipodomys ordii; assembly: GCF_000151885.1. Lineage (NCBI taxonomy): Eukaryota > Metazoa > Chordata > Mammalia > Rodentia > Heteromyidae > Dipodomys > Dipodomys ordii. The sequence continues at coordinate 1,704,294 of NW_012267406.1, forward strand.
GCTGAGATGAGAGGAAGCAAAGGAAGGAGAGTGGTGAGAGGAAAAAGAACTGGCACAGTAGAGAGTCTTCTCTGAGACCAGACTCAGGAGGCCTCTGGCTGTGGTGACAGAGTATGACCCATACAGGCACTGAAGAAGGGGGCGTGGCCTCTCCCTACTCCCCGCCCTTCCTGTGAAAAGTTTTCTCTATTCAGGACCTAAAAAAATGCAAACTAAAGGCATATATTCACTCTCATAGTACTTCAAACCTTGAAGTAATAACTTAAAACTGACAAAGAACTTTCTTCAGGTACAACATGCAGGTATATAGATTTGATGAAGTTTGAATAGGAGTCTATTAGCTTGATATTAGTCAATTATGAGCCATCCAAATAGAGTCTGAACTGCCTAGTGCAACAGAAATCATTTTATGAACAAATTGAGAATCTCCATCATCAGGCTGGTATTAAGCAATAAATTCATTCAGCCTTGCTCTCCAGGTAGTAAGATAGATTAGGAGACACAAGTAATGGATCCTTTTTTGTTTCTCCCCCAATTAACAGCAGAAAGGGCTCTTCCAGCAAGTATGATAGATTATCTTATAGAATTTAAGAGAAAGTTTGGGTTGCCAAACTTGAGTCTGAGTGGAGTTTTCATCCCCAATGTTCACAGATACTCATTGTGGTAGTGGTCCTTTGAACAAGAAGGACATAGCTCTTAAGTGCTAGTGCTTCAGTTTCAGTGATCAGTAGAAATGAATCCTTGGTTTCTGCATTCCAAAACAAGAGCATTTCACTAAATGGCCTGGGGTAAGATGTCACCCAACAATTAGAGCTTCTCTAATATTTGTAGGCTCAAGCATGTCATTGGAGACTCTCAGGACAAATGCATAAATATTAAAAGTTACAAACCAAGGTAATAATAGAATAAAGACATTTATTTGCTTTCCTGGACAGGTCTGTATTCCAAAAAGCCTGGAAGTCCAAGTTCAAATTGAGAATTTTGGATCCCATGGTGTACTTGTGGCCAAATGCCGCCCCCCTCCCATCTGCTGCCTTCTCCCACACTTGGTTTTTGGACACTCAATCTGCATCTCCATGCTCCTGATATGGTCCCCACAAATACCTGCCCCTTTATAACATGCACTCAACACCTACTGATTCCTTCCTTGGCCCAAGAGTTCATTGGAAGCAGCATGAAAACCTTGGCCTCCATTTTTTACATCAGTCTTTTCTCTGAGCAGTCACCTTAGAATCCAGAAGAACAAGATGAATCAACCTCAGCTTGTGGCAAAGAGTTGGAGCTTCCCCCATAGGGAACAATGGCTTTCTTATCATGTCGAGGCTCCCCCCTGACTGATCCTCTGAGCATCAGACCACACCTGTGACACAGACTGTTTAACGTTTAAGCATGTATTTTTCCCCTTGGCTCTAATTCTTCCTTTATTGAAACATAAAGCACATGCATGTACCTGCAAGATGGGCCGATGTGCTTCCTTTGCTTCATCCCACAGCGTGTCTATGACACATAGTAAATTTCTCTCTCTGCCCTTAACTACTACTGTCTCTTTATTTGGCATATTGGGGTGAGCTACTGGATCTGGCATGTGGAATCACTGGAGCTAGGCTGTGGCTTAGAACTCTGGTTACACTTTCTTATCAATTTAATCTAGTCTGATAAGTCTCTGAGGGGCCCTAGGAGAGGGTTTGAGGCTGTTTGAATATGGTTTCCAGGGCTTGGTATTTCCCAAACAGTTAATGGAAGAGCATAGGTTGAGTGGGAGGGGGCTCAGGTGGAGGCTAACAGAGCATGACACTGAGGCATGGTATCCCTCACCACCGTTGGCCTGGAATTCACTAGTTGTAATATCAGAGGAAAAAATTACTACTTTGGTTGAACCCAACAATTATATCTCACTTTATTATAAAGTTTAGTTGAATGTATTTTAGAAAAAAAAGAAACTTAAACTTTGTTTACTATTGATTGAGCAAAAAGTGATCCACATTAATGGGTACTACCTAGGAAAGGGGAAAGCAGGAAAGAAAAGTTGTTAACACCATAGCAGTCCCTAAGCACTGTACCTTCTCATTTTGAACTCAAAATTGCTTACTCTTCCTGAAAACAAATCAGCAAAGTTTTGGTTTTTCAAGGTCAAGAAGATGATCAATGCTGATTGTGTGGCTTGGCTGTATAAGATTTCTATTTCTTTGCAGAAAAAACATAAACAAGACCAAATTGCTTAAAAATCCAGTTAGGTTTAAAGTCTGCTAAGTTTCTATCTCATTACTTTTGTCTCCTGCATTTTTATCAGTTACATCTGATGCAATGACTATCTCTAGGCTCTTTCATGGCTGATTCTCTTCATGAATCTGGAACCACTTGCTTTTTGGCCTCAGTTTCCAGACTGAAGCTGAGAGAATGACACCACCAGAGTGAAAAACAAGTGATGTGGGAACAGACACAGCAAGTACCTCTCCCCATGAAAACTCTAAACAAAAGGTGGTAAATACAGCTTGTGAACAGTTTTGAAAAGCTTTAAACTATGATTAAACACTAGAGCTTTCCAAATGGATCATCTATGAGGTGGTTTCTCATTACCTACGGAATAAAGACCAAATTCATCAATCAACATGTTCCTCTTTCTCTTCTCCTTGCTTCTTTCTACCTTCCTACACACACAGTGTTGTTCTTTCTGTGCTTCCATTTTAATTGTATTTTTCTTCTTGTTCCAGAATCTTCAGTGCTATCCCATTTGCTAGAACAATGATTTGTGAGTATGCAGGCAATCAAATCAAATTCAACAGATCTGGATTCAAGTTCTAGTTTTTCAATACTGTGTGATTCAAGATGAGGTACTTTACCTTTCTATCCTTCGGTTTCCTCCTGATAAATATGCATAAGAGTGCCTAACCCACTTGGTTATGGTACAGATTACCCAAATTAAAAGTCTAGGCTTACTGCAGGTACTTTCAAGAATCAAAGCTTCTATTGATAAGGTTATTTTTCACATTTCAGAGCTACTGAGCTACTTAAGAGTTTTGTGTATTGAAAAGAATTCCAGGGGCACAGAAGATAGGAGAGAGATTTGGCAAATGCGATTGAATCAAACTCAGAAGTTTGTATAAAGCAAAGGACATAGTTATGAAACTAGAAAGATAGCCAACAGACTGGGGAAAATCTTCACCAGCAATACATCTGACAAAGGGCCTAATGTCCAAAATATATATGGAGCTCAAGAAACTAATCCTTCTCAAAACTAATAAACCAGCCACTAAATGGGCAGAGGAACTAAGGAGAGACTTTTCAGAAGAAGAGGAAAAAATGGCAAAGAAACACATGAGGAAATGCTCATTATCCTTGGCCATAAAGAAAATGGAAATCACAACAATGCTGAGATTCTATCTTACCCCAGTGAGATTGACCAACATAGTGACTTTGAACAACAAATGTGGGCAGGGATATGAGGGAAAAAGGAACCATACTACACTGTTGTTGGGAATGTAAACTGGTACAATCACTCTGGACAGCAGTCTGGAGGTTCCTCAAAACACTAAACATATATCTTCCCTACAACCCAGCAACTATACCACTCCTGGGTATCTACCCAGAACTTCGCAGACAGGATACCATAAAGACACTTGCACATCCATGTCTATTGCTGTATTATTCACAACAGCCAAATTGTGGAAACAGCCCAGATGCCCTACAATAGATCTGTAGATCCAAAAAAATGTGGTACCTATACACAATAGAATTTTATACAGCCATGAGAAAGAATAATGTCATTTTCAGGGAAATGGATAGAGTTGGAATAAACTATGTTAAGTGACATAGCTGAGCTTAGATAGACAAATGGTACATATTTTTTCATATTCAGAAGCTAGATCTAAAATATACTGGTACATAATATTATATAGGTTTCTAGGCATTCACATACAGTGAGACCAAAGGAGGACACTCTTATGAGAGGAACAGAAAGGCACAATACCTATGCATCTGGTCAAACAAAATAATATTTATTGAAGTAAACTCCAGGAAATGGAAACAAGAGATTTCTTTTCTTTTTTTCTGCTTTTCTTTTCTTTTTGTCTTTTTATTTGTTTATATGTCCTTGGGAGTATAAGGGAAAGTATAGAAATCTAAGGACAAAGGGTAAACAAATGAAGCAATGGTACTCACTGGACACTGTTGAAAATCAATTATACAACTTATGGGTGGGATAGGAGGAAAATACTGGAAAAGAGTGAAGGACAGGATGATATTGTCCCAAAAAAAAGTACAGTCTTTAACTGACTTGTGGAATCATAGCCCCTCTGTATGTCACCTCTATAATAACAAGAAAAACAAGTTTTGTGAACATGGTATTTCTTTTTTTAATGTTTTTTTTATTGTGAAAATACCGAACAGAGAGGTTACAATTACATGGGCAAGATAATGGTACACGTCCTATTGAGCATTGTTGCCTCCTCCTTTGTTTTTACCCTACCAACTCTTCCCTCCCACCTCCATGACTACACTCTCCTGCTACCTCTTCCCTGCCAAAGTTGTAAAGTTTGTTTTTTGATATAGCGTCTTGTACATCTCATTGTTGCAATGGGTCCACCTGTATCCCTCTTTAAACAATTTGTGTTTTGGTTTTTTTTGAATTGTATATTTTCTTTCTTTTTTATTTTTTGTGAACACACTGTACAGAGGGGTTACAATTACATGGGCAGGTTAATGCGAACATTTCTTATCAAGAATTGCAGCCTCCTCCTTTGTTTACCCATCACATCCCTTCCCAGCCTCCCCCTCCCAATCCTCCCCGGCATCCTCCCCCACCCCGCAACAACATTGTAAAGCTCGTTTTCGACATGACAACTTGTACTTCTCATTGTTGCAAAAGGTCCGCCTGTATCCTTAAACAACTTGTTTTTCCCCATCTCCTCTACAAGTTATACTGACATCAAATATAGTGAAAGCAGGGATTATACTGTGGGGGAGGGACATACAAAGCTACAAAGAGATAATCTTATAAATGGTTAGAAACAAATGCATGAAAGGAAAAAAAACATTAAAATACATATCTAAGGGTTCATTTTCCTAACATCACATTATCTGACCTTTTCTGCTTGTCTCAGACATATACTAGTTATTGCAAATAAGGGAAACCATGGGACCTATGTTTCTTTGGGCCTGGCTTACTTTACTTAATACAATATTTTCCAAGTCTTTCCATTTCCTAGTAAATGGGGCAATGTCATTCTTTCTGATGGAGGCATAGAATTCCATTGTGTATATATACCACATTTTCTTGATCCATTCATCTACTGAGGGGCATCTGGGTTGGTTCCATATCTAGCTATGGTAAATAATGCTGCAATAAACACAGTCATGCTGGTAGCTTTAGTGTGGTCTTGTTTGTGAACATTTGGGTAAATGCCCAAAAGTGGGATTTCTGGGTCATAGGGGAGCTCTATGTGGAGTCTTTTGAGGATAACCTCCATACTGCTTTCCAAAGTGGTTGAACAAGTCTACACTCCCACCAACAATGCAGCAAGGTTCCCTTCTGTCCACATCCCCTCCAGCATCTGTTGATATTAGAGTTCTTGATTACAGCCATTCTAACTGGGGTGAGGTGGTATCTCAGTGTTGAACATGCTATTTCTTTCCTTCTTTGTAGGAAAACAGAATTCTAATCTGCATTAAAGAGTCAAGCTAACACTGACCTCTTCAAAAGCTTGCTTGGACACAGGGCAAAGTGGTTCTCTCAGCCTCATTGCTCGTTCTATATAACATGTACCACTCTTCTCTTCTGTTGGTACTTGCACAGTGGGTAAACACCTGAAGGCCTTTGGTTGGTGAACAGAATCATAGCTTTACAGCAAATCTGCAGCAATGTGCAGGGTTACCAAGTCCCTCAGGCAGACAGGCCTAAGAAGACTTCAGGGACAAGGTTGGTTAGAGAGGGTTAAAGAGAGTCACTATCACTAACAGAGAACCTTGGTAACAGCCAGTGAAGCTGAACAGAAGACCGACAATGTGTGCAGTTGAACCTTGGACAGAAAGTTCCCCTTGGTGAGTTGGACATGGTGGTGCGTGCCTGTAATCCTAGGACTCAGGAGACCCAGGCAAGACTATCACATGTTCAAGGGCAATCGGAGTTCCATAGCAAGTCCTTGTCTCCAAAGATGCACTTTCCTACGAAAGAAGAAAAGTTCCCCTTAATTCCTCTTTGTTACTGGGGACAGCAGGAAGAGAGCATGCATATACAATCAGTGGTGGGAAGAGAAAGCAGGTCTTGAAGAAACTGGGGAAAGCTTTTCCTTTGGAAAAAATGAGTAGCAGCACCACCAAGCAGCACCATGGCCATGAGGTACCTGGTGCTTGGGGGCAAGGGAGAGAAAGGGGGCAGAGCTGGGGACAGGAGATGCTGGGTGGTGTGAACGTGACTCATGCTCATGACAGAGAGGCTCTGGGTGAAGCCTGCAGCTCTGTTATCTGTGCCCCTAGAAGAGATGAAAGGGCCTGGTCCAATGACAGGATGGAGGAGCTATGGGTTGACAAGAGTGGTTGAATTTTTTTTTTAATTTTATTTGTGAACATGCTGTACAGAGGAGTTACAATTACATGGGCAGGATAAAGTGGTTGAATTTTTTTGTGTGGGGGGCTTAGGCATGAAAAATATTAGTTACTTCTCTTTTTTTCCTGAGAAATATCCATAAACTACAGGTCTTTATTCTCTTTCCTTTAAGATTGTGAGGTCCCTGAACACAGGAATATGGTTATTGCTGTCTCTCGAGCAAGTGTGGCCTACCAAGGATGTTTATTAAATGTTTTTTTAATTATCTATGCTAAGAAAACCTTAAGCACCCGAGCAGGCTTTGAATTATGTTGTTCCTGTGTGTAGGCCATTTGGTAATGGTTCAGCTTAGTGGTTACCATCTGGCTATTTCTCAAGACTCCACTGTCGCCTTCAGGGAAATTATATTTTGGAAATTTCGGTCTATCAGAGTCTTCCTATTAGCAATGTGTTCCCCATTTTCATTGAGACATTTTAAACTGCCAACAAAATTTTCTTAACAACCGAACAAACCATTTGCCACAACTAATCCTGATAGAACATGAACGAATTGATTTGAACACTTCACATCCAGCCCTCTAAATGGGAAAATTATGAGCTTAAAGAAAGGGCCCCAGATGATAATATCCAAACCTCCACTATGTGCTCCATACAAAAGAAGTTTAAAACTGTGTGGATCTCAGAGGACTTTGAGTTTTTTCATGACACAGATTTTACAAAGAGTTTCCCTTGGGCACAGGCAGCTCAGGTCTGTGAGCATAAATACTCAGGAGAATGCGATATGAAGGACTCAGGATCAAAGCCAGCCAGGACAGGGAAGTCCATGACTCTTATCTCCAATTAACCAGCAAAAAGTCAGAAGTGGCTGTAAGGCTTAAGTAGTAGAGTGTCAGCCTTTGGCAAACAAACAAACAAGTGAGAGCATAAAACCCTGAGTTGAAGTTCCACTAAGGGCACAACATAAAATGAAATAAGTAGTTTGACCAAGGCTCAATGGCTTACCTAAAGGGTAACCTCAGAACTAGAAGACTGGTATTAGAGATGGTTGATTCTTTGATTTCTCACCCAATTTCTTTAGAAAAAACAACAACAACCTGGAAGTAAATTTAATCTCCTCTGAAGACAAGACATATCTCAACTTACACAGGATAGGGATGAGGCCAGCCCCCATAGCTGCCACTGCTGGGCTGCTCCACTTGAGGAGGGGCTGCACAGGCCCTAGGCACCCATGGTAGGACAGTGAACCCAATGCGTCCAGCCTTCTTGGCTGCTGGGAGGAAACAAAACTTCTCATATGCCAAAATGTCTAACCAGCAGTGCTTTGTCCACTAAGTGCCACGTCACTAGCCACATGGAACTACTCTGTGCATATGGAGATTCTCCAGTATTTGAACTGGTCTGGCATTTGCCATGCATTTGAGTTTTTATTTTTTGTAAAGAGCAACATTCACATCCACTTTGAAGAGAAAACTGTGTGTATGCAATATATATTATATATAAATATATTTAATATGAATATTTTAACACATCCACATATATTATCTATGCAATAGGAGAATATTAATCTGGTTGCAAAGGCTTTCCCTCACAATTCTAAAGTTTAAAGTGACTTATTTTATGGCTAAAATATTGTATTGTAACAAACTAAACAAAATAAATGTCAAAGTAATTTCAACAGCCTCCAATGAATTAATAATCAATATTCTCCATATCTACTTGACAATTCATAGAGTCAGAGCCATGAAGAAATATACTCATCCTTAATAAAGCCTTCACATGCCAATTTCTAATCAGCTGTCTTTTAGTTACCCACATAGATAATTCTCTACTGCTTTGCTAGCATGCAGCAACTATGTCAATTAAAATGACTTAAACAACAATTCCAGATTATGATCATTAGAACTGTTTATCAGTGCAGTTGCTAGCTCTTTCTTTATAGTATAATAGGTGCTTTCCAATTTCTTATCATTGTAAGATTAATGTGAAAATGATTATACAGAGAATGTCTAGTAGAAAAAATGGATACTCACTGCTAATGGTACTATTTATTATTTGTTTCAGTGGTATATATGAAGTTTTCATTAACTTCTTTAGATATTCAGCCATTCAAAACGCATTTGCAAGTGCCTATTGGGTGCTCAGCATTATATCATGCATTAGGTATGCAAAAAAGAGCTTTGGTCAAGAATAATAGAGAAAATTATGCATAATATTTTCAGTTGCCAGTCCTGGGTGTTTTTTTTTAATTCAAAAAGACTGTTTTATTTTGCTAAGTAATACAGTAGATGAATGAAGCATGCCTTAAAACAAACTGTTCTCTCTCTGGCTTGTTGGTTTTTTTTGTCCAGAGTAATTTTTTTATATTTACATTTTTTTATTTATTGTAAAGGTGGTGAACAGGGTGTTGGTTACTTACAAAAGAGAGGTAATGAGTATATTTGTTTTTAAACATTGTTAGTCCTGGGGTTTGAACTCAAGGCCCAGGAGCTGTCTCTGAGCTTGTTTTCACTTAAGGACAGTGCTCTACTACTTTAGCCATAGAACCATTTCTGGATTTTTGGTAGTTAATTAGAGATAAACATATCAAGGACTTTCCTGCCTAGGCTGGCTCTGAACTGTGATCCTCAGATCTCAGCCTATGAGTAATTAGGATTACAGGTATAGGCCACCAATGCCCAGCTACATATGCATGTTAATAAATTATATTACAAAATATATTTGTCATTATATTATGGAGTGTATGGAGTACCATGGGAACAAAGGAGTAAAGACAATCCAAGTCTCCCTAGAGAAAATTTTCTAGAGTCAGGGTTTTGCACTTAGTGGATAGTTGCAGTTCACTCACAGAGAGCTAAGGGGACTAATGGACTAATGTTGAATGAGAGTTTATAATTTGCTTGTATGTAGGAAAGATCACTCGGGCGTTCATGAGGAATGGATGGGAGGCAGATTCTGAATAATCAATATTAACAGTCCACTTTCTTCTCATATTAGATGAAAGTTTGTGGCTAAAATTCTTACCAAGGGAAGCTAGGCTGAGTCACATACAATTTATTCCGGTGTTAATCATGAATTATTGACTATCTACTACCACATTTTAAATGAGTTTTTTTTTTATCCCTAGAGGTTACAGTCAGTCACTTATCTATGATTTTTCTTCTGTGTCTCACAGTGCTACAGAATCAGCACCAAAGTAATAGAGTTCTTCATGAACTTCCTTAGAAATAATTCTAATAGTTACTCCAGTAAGCTAGCTTCTTAGATAACTTCCTGCCTTCCATTCTCCCTGTGCCCTTCCCCTCCCACTTAGGCATCTCTTGTTCGCTTCCATTTTTCTAGATTAACCTAGAAGGGCAGACATTCAGAAGAGAGTAAGCAATTGGCTTGCCATACACACTTGGAATTTCTTATTTGTACAACAGTTACCTCTTATTTATGAAGGGACACAGGTAATGGTAACCATGAAAAGTGAGGCCACTGATGGGTGGAATGAGGGGTAGAGAACTACTGTGTTCCTAGAACTTAGAGCAAAGAAGAAATACTAAGTACTGCCCAAAGGACAGAGCACAGAACATCTTGAAGCCTTGTAATGATGGAAACCAAGAGAACTTGGTCCTTCATGTCTCTGAATAATAACTCATGATGATTTTAAGCAGCAGTTGAATATCAACCTTGGGTTCAGTTTGAATTTGTTTCTATTTTGTAGTGATTTCTCACTAAAATGGTCCAAACAAAAATACTTGTATGTATGTTATTCTCAGCTCCTGAAAATCTAGTCTATATGGAATACCATTTGATGAAGGATCCAAGGAATCATTCCTGTGTAACAAAAGACTACAAACTTAATAGCAGTTCAAGATTGTGCTCTCCAAGCCAAGCCTATTTTTGTATTAGACAAATGATGAGCCACTTCTTTCTTTTTTAAATTTATTTTTATTGTCAGGTTTATGTATGGAGGGGTTACAGTTACATAAGTCAGGTAATGAGAGTACATTTCTTTTTTTGATGAATTTACAGTGCTTTATTCATTTTCTTAATATATTCTGAGCACTGTAGAATATTGTATATGTTTTTCACTTATACATTTACAACAGTCAATGGGATAGGTACTGTAATTATATACATTTAATACATAGTATATAATATGTAACATTATATATAATTTGTAAAACATGTATAATATATATGTTTTATAAATGTTTATACATATGTATATATTTTTATATACATTTACATATATTATACAGATATTTATTATATATAAATATATATGTATACTTGTATATATTATATTATACATTTAATATATTTTTTATTGTAAAGCTACTGTATACAGGGGTTACAGTTACATGAGTAAGGTAATGAGTAGATTTCCTTTCCAGCATTGTTAACCCCTCCTTGGTTTTTCCCCTACCATCCCTTCCCTCCTCACCTCCCCAAGTCCTCCCTCCCTGCCCCAAAATTGTAAAGTTTGTTTTCAACATAGTGTCTTGTACATCTCATTGTTACAATGGGCCAAACTGTATCCTTGTTTCAGCATTTTGTTATTTCCCAACCCCTTCCAAAATTAGAAAAATGTATATACAAGATGCAGGGTACTGGGATCAAATACAGTGAAAACAGGAGTTATACCATGGGGGAAGAACATACAAAAGAAACAAAAAAAATCACATAGTACATTAAAAACAACAGCAACAAAGATAAAACCTCTTGTGTCCCTAGCTTGGAGTTCATTTCGCTTAACATCATCTTATCTGGTACATAGCTTTTGACTTTTTCTGCTTGTCCCAGACACATACTAGTTATTGCAAATAAGGGAAACCATGGGACCTATGTTCCTTTGGGCCTAGCTTACTTCATTTAATATAATTTTCCAAGTCTTTCTATTGCCATTCTTTCTGATGGATGTGGCCAAAGAGAAACTTACTGCATTGTTGGTGGGAGTGTAAACTTGTTCAGCTACTTTGGAAAGCAGTATGGAGGTTCCTCAAAAGACTCCACATAGAGCTCCCCTATGACCCAGCAATCCCACTTTTGGGCATTTACCCAAATGATCACAAACAAGACCATACTAAAGCTACCAGCACAACTATGTTTATTGCAGCATTATTTACCATAGCTAAGATATGGAACCAACCCAGATGTCCCTCAGTAGATGACTAGATCAAGAAAATGTGGTACATATACAATGGAATTCTATGCCTCCATCAGAAAGTACAGTTCTTTTTGAAGAGTGTCACTTGTTTCCTTATATTTCCCATTTTTCCCTCTTGAATCCCTACCCCAACCCCGAGTTACATAGTTCATTTTCAATATAGCATCTAACTAGTGTCATTGCTGAATTAGTTCACCCTTTGTCCCAGATAAACTTATAAGACAAAAAGCACAGAAGTCTCCTAAGCAGCTGTGTCCAGCTCAGAGTATGTCCTCATTAAAACTTGTCTGCCTGCACATTAACTTCTCAATTGTCTGTGGCCAAGTACCACCTGCTCTAGCCTAGTATTTGACATTGTTTAATCTTCTGGTTATGTGTCTCTTTGCCCCCAGGGTCATTCAGCAAGAGAAGTTCTTTAGGAAGGCCCTGGTCAGTAGGATCACACTCCTGCACTTAACTGTCTAATGCTAGCTATAGGATTGCATTTGGTTCCTTAATGTCTGGAAGGGTTCCGTAGGGTTTACATGATGGTGATATTAATGGAAAGGGCTAAGAATCAGGCTGATACTTATGCTCTAAAAACATGTGGAGTGTGATAAAGTTTGGCCTATATAGATATCTTCACTGTGGTTTAACGAAATTTACACCTGATTACCGCTCTCACCAGTTCACCAAAGGACACAATGCCCTTGAATCTAAAACACACGATTCTAGTTTTTGCAGAGGCAGACAGCTATTGAAAAAGTTTTACTTCACTATTATTTAGGAAGTCATTTGTCATGAGAATCTCTTTGTGTAGGCTTGAATGGTACCTGGATTTTCTTCTGTAGTGTTCTTCCAACACTTGTGCTTATTTACATTCCAAAGAATTGTGAAGAATTCTTTCTTTGAACATTTTCAAGTTAGCTGTAATATATTTCACTGTAACCTCAATAGCAGTAATGGGCATAGTATTTCAATGTATTGTAAAATATTGTTATTTTAAATGCACCCTACTTTTCAATGTACCAAAAGGAATCCAAGTGGCATATAACTAGAAATGTTCATTCGTTTTTCTCTTTGAACTCAAGTTCATGTGTAGAATTTTCTTCCAATGCCTGCAGACTTCCTAGATCATCATTCCACAGTTCTGTCTCACCCACATTACTTTTGTTTCCTCCATCCCTGATCTCATTACTTTACACCATCTATCCTGGTCCTCAAGCTCTTAGCCAGCAGTTATCCTCAATCTTTATCCTCAATCTTTCTATCCATCATTGACTTCTTGCTGCCTCCTGTATCACTTCAAACCCATTCGTGCCTCACTCGAACCTAGAGGGCTTTCAGAATTTTTGTGAGGAAAATTCTCATAGAGACAAGGCCCAATATAAACATGTGATAACAAACACTAAAACATGTAAATGTTATAATTGACAGGCTGTTGGCACAAGCACTAAACTTGGGTAAAGTCAAGATGCTTTACTGTGAGTCTTTCCAAATGACTTTTGGCTTTTTTTTCCAGGGCTGAGGACTGAACCCAGGGCCTTACGTGCGCCGGGCAGGCGCTCTTCCGCTGGGCTAAACCCCCAGTCCCTACATTTGGCTTTTAAGATTAAAAGAATGTTGCCATCCTCCAGTAGCTCATACATGTAATCCTAGCAACCTAAATGGCTGAGATCTGAAGATCATGGTTTGCAGCCAGCATAGCAGACAAATCTGATAGACTCTTAACTCCAATTAACCAGCAAAAAGCAAGAAGTGGAGCTGTGGGTCAATTGGTAGAGTACTAGCCTTGAGTGAAAAAGCTAAGGGAAAGTACACAATCTTTGTGTTCAGACTCTAGTACTGACGGAAGGATGGAAGAAAGGAAGGAAGGAAGGAAGGAAGGAAGGAAGGAAGGAAGGAAGGAAGGAAGGAAGGAAGGAAGGAAG
>NW_012267406.1:1717949-1726532 GCF_000151885.1 Dipodomys ordii
AGGAAGGAAGGAAGGAAGGAAGGAAGGAAGCAAAAGGAAGGAAAGAAGGAAGGAAAAGGAAGGAAGGAAGGAGAGAGAGAGAGAGAAAAAGAGAGAAATAAAAAGAAAGCTTGATTCATGAAAAGACAAAAGACAAATATGAGTCCCTTTGGACAAATAAGCCCTGTTTCATTGGCTGTACTCTCCTGGAATGCTTTAGACACTACAGAACAAAATATTGCTTCACGAAGTTTCAAAATATTTGTTCAGTAAATATTTGTTAAGTAAGTGATGCTTAACAAATACTTGCTACACAAATGAGTTACTATGCAAACTGAACAGTATATTCTAGATGTGTTACATTCAAATTGGAGTGTAAGAGTAATGACTACTTTAGACACTGCTTTATTTTAAAACCAAATATTGAATTCACTTATCAAATAAAAAATGACACATGTATGGAGCTAGCATGGTTTGCAAACCATGGCTAGTAGTATATAATAATCAAGTCAGAATCATCAGCATTTCTACCTTTAAATATTTACCTTTTCCTTTTTAAAGGAGTTTTTTTTTTAATCAGCACACATTTGTTGCACGAGATGTTTCATTGTGATATTTTCATACATGATTACCATGCATCCCACCAATTCATTTTTATGAGTATTTTATAAAAGTCATTTAAAAAATAAAACCAAGTAAATTTTAAGAGTTATAGATAATAATAACTTGGGAGTTCTAGAAAATTCTGTATTATGAAGTCATGCAGCTAGATGTGATATTTGAAGGTACATATATGTTGCATAGCAAAAAAAAAATGCCCCCTGGTAAGAAATATACAAAGAAGGACTAAGGAAAAAGAAGAATCCCCAAATTTCTTCTCTATGAAGAAGCAAGTTTATATGCATGTAGAGTCTAATGGAAGAAATAAAAAGCTTTTCAAATTTTATATTATATTAATATTATATTACATATTAGCATATAAAACAATTTTAAAATTGCATTTGTAACTTGACATTTGTGTTATATTTTTATCTCATAATCTCACTCAATTGTTTTGTTATTTTTATTCACAGAAAATGATAGCATTGTACCACAAGGGTGGAATGGAATAGACTTAATTCAACAAAACTCACTTAACCAAGATTTATTATTAAGACCTGCTATGTATCAAATAGTATTTCAAAGCACTAGAACAAAGATGTTAGAATGGAGGCAAATAAAAGAAAAAACAAGCCATTTCCCTCAGGAAGCTTTTAACACAATTGTTATAAAACCTTCTATCAAAAGTTGCTTAGGGGACTAGGAAGGTGGTTCAGTGGTAGAGTGCTTGCCTTACATGTATGAGGCCCTGGGTTCAATTCCTCAGCACCATATAAGTCAAAAAGCTGGAAGTGGTGCTGTGGCTCAAGTGGTAGAGCACTAGCCTTGAGCTGAATTGCTGAGGAACAGCACTGAGGCCCGGAGTTCAGGCCCCACCACTGACAAAAAAAAAAAAAAAGTTGGTTAGTAGCTGGGTGACTCACACCTGTAATTCTAGCTACTCAGGAGGCTAATATCTGAGGATCACAGTTCAAGGCCAGCCTGGGCAGGAAAGCACATGAGACTCTTTCCTCCAGTAAACCACTAGAAAACCAGAAGTGGTGTTGCTCAGGTGGTAGAGCGCTTCCCTTGAGTTGAAGAGCTGAGGGACAGCACCCAGGCCCAGAGTTCAAGCCCCACAACCGACAAAAAAAAACAACAAACAAAAAGTTGCTTAGTGCCACCAGTAAATTATACTACTCAGGAGTCTGAGATCTTAGAATTGTAATTTGAAGCCAGCCTGGGAAGGAAAGTCCAAGATACTCTTATCTTCAATAGTTGTGGCTCAAGTAGTAGAGGGCTAGCTTTGAGCAAAAAAAGCTAGGGAAGAATATCCAGGGATCTGAGTTGAAGTACCAGAAGGTGTGTGTGTGTGTGTGTGTGTGTGTGTGTGTGTGGTCTCACACAGACAAAGTTGCTTTGTGAAGTAAAGGTGAAATGAGGAAATGAGGGAGAATATGTAAGTAGAGGATAATAATAATAGCTACCATTTACTGAATATTTATTCTGAGCATGTTCTTAGCTCTTAGAACAACCCCATGCTAGAACTATGCTCTCTCTTCTAGAGTTGTAAAATCTGACATTTAGGGAGTAAGTCTACTGTCCCATAGCTAGTGAACTTCAGTGTCACATTGGAACTGAATTCTGATTTCACAGCTCAGGCTACAGAGAGAGTTGATGCTGTAGAGGGTAATTGGAACATTTTCAGAGACAACATAAAGAATATGCCTGCCTTGGATACAAGTCGATGTTAAAACTCCAAGATTGATTTAATGCTAAAATCTCTTAGCTGTAATCAAGGGAAACTACTTCACAGCATCACGTTCATAGCCTGACTATATCAATCTTCTAAATAGGGGTAGAGACAGTATGACAAATTCTCTTGGCAGATTTACTGAAAGCTTTAAACTTCCTAAAGAAAGATACAGCCATAGAAGGACTGGGTTGGGGCATGTTTATCTATCAGGTCCTGACTTTCCCATGACTAGCATCCTGTCTGGACTTGTGTCCCTTTATCCATAAGACAGGCTGGCTGGCTGTCACTCTGGAAGCTTATGCAGGTGACCTGTGCCTGCAAGGTAGTTTTGGATCAGTATCTACTTACCCCTTTATCACTCACAATTTATATCCTAGTTGAATTCTTTTTTTGGGGGGGGGGTCTGGTCATGGGGCCTGAACTCTGGGCCTGGGCGCTGTCCCTCAGCTCTTCAGCTCAAGGCTAGCGCTCTACCACTTGAACCACAGTGCCACTTCCGCTTGTTTCTTTTTGCTTATGTGGTGCTGAGGAATCGAACCCAGGGCCTCAGGCATGCAAGGCAAGCACTCTACCACTGAGCCACCTTCCCTGCCCCTCTAGTTGAATTCTTATAATCCAATATTTCCCAATATGTACCATGTTCTTTTATCTCTGTCCTTCCTTATCAAAACAGACTCCAACGGACACTTGACTCTTACTGAGAAGATCAGATTCCTACTTGGGTATCTGTTATATAAAAGAGGGCAATCTCAATGAAAAAATTATTATTATTATTATTATCATCATCATCATCATCATTGTTATGATGCCAGTGCTGGGGCTTGAACTCAGAGTCTGTGTGCTGTCCTTAGCTTTTTTGCAATTGAACTAACTTCTGGATTTTTTTTTTTGAAATGAGTTCCACAGATTTTTACCTGGCCTGGCTTGAAACTTTGATCCTCAGATCTCAGCTTCCTTAATAACTAGAATTTATACTTTGAGCCACCAATGCCCAACTAGAATTCCTTTTTCTTTCTTTTTTTTGCAGTGAAAGTTCAGTCTAATTTGATGTGAGAGCCATTTGTGCGGATGTGGAGAGAGCTTTGTAGAAGTCATCAAATCACACAACATACATTATATCTTCAGAAACCCCGATGCTGCAAGACACCAAGGCTCTGAGACAATTGCTCCTTTGGAACGTACTGCAAAGCTCACATTCTTCTTGTTCATTTTAAGATCAGCAAAACCTTGCTTTTCCTCCAAGAGCCACATTCCTATATGACAGTGGCTTTGGATAGGATATAGGATCATGCCTATGTCAATTGTAGCAGTATTTCCCTTTCTAATAGGGTTAAGGGGATATTTCCAAGAGGGATGTGAGAGTTCATTACTATTTAATCTGTTCATCAATACAGAGGAAGCTGTGCTTTCACGTCTCACCAAGTAGCATCCAACAGAGTCTGCATTTGTCAGCTTCAACCCTCATTCAAATAACATTTGAATGAAATCAGATCTCACTCAGTCAAAGATCAAGCTCAGGCAAGTCGACGTCTTCTTTTAAACCCCTGAGTCTTAATTACTCTCTGTGATGGTTTGGACATGTCAGATGTTGCTTTATGTTTTAAGCTGATGATAGTCACTGAAGTAACTTCAAAAGACATAGCTTGTGTCAGACTACTCTGTTTTGGGAAGTGGGCTGCTGCCATTTAGCTTTCAACTTGAAGACTCAGTTACATTGTAAAACCTTTATGGATTAATTGTACAGAAATCACCAGTGCCAACTGTAACAAATTTATTTGTTCCTATAGACAGGCTTCTGCATGCCTGATAGATACTCCTCAGGACTCTTAGCTTTAGCACCAGAAATAGTAAAAGGAAGATGACTACTTGCAGAGTTACTATGGATTATGAGCTCTGTTGTTTTATAAAAGCATATCTCATACAAATGAAATACAGAATAAAATAAAACAGTGTACAAAAAGTATATTGCACTTTAAAAAAACACATGAAAGTCATTCAATACTGAGATCCTTATTTATAACTATTAATAAGAACATAGTTGGGTATGGTGGCTCACATCTGCTATCCCCAACTATGCAGAAAGTGAACACAGAAGGATCTCAGCTGGCATTGACAAAACTATGAGACTCTATCTCAAAATAACCAAAATGAAAAGAAGGTCGGCTTCAGGTATGTAACTACCTCACTAGCAAGAGATCAGAGACGCACAGGCTTTCCTGCCTAGGCTGGCTTCAAACCATGATCCTCAAATCTCAGTCTCCTGACTAGCCAGTATTACAGGTGTGAGCCACCAGCACCAATAAATCTTTTAGAAAAGATGTAGAATTATCTTTAATTCCTCAAGGTAGACAAAGATAAAAAACAAAAGATACTTTATAAAAACAGCATGGAATGAGGAAATGTATTCACAATCTATTATCAGTTGTAATTATTATTTCACTGCATATAAAGACTTCATATCCAAAATTCACAAAGATCCCCTTTAAAATAATCTAACAGAAATACAAAGACTTGAATATGCACTTTGTGAAAGAAAATAGCAAAATGACCAAAAAACATATAAAATGCTACAATACTGGTCATTAGAGACATGAAAACTAAAATGCGTTAGAATACCAAGAATTAGCTAAATTGTTCAACCACCAGACCACTGCTGATGGAAGTGTAACTTGGTTAAACTTTTGGAAAACTGTCTATGGCCGTATCTTCTAAAGCTACTCAGATTTAGCAATTCCTACTAGACACTAATTAGAAATGCCTTCATATGTTCACCAGAAGAAATATACAGGAATGTTTATAGTGGTATAACTCAATGTCTATCAAAATAGAAAGCATATACTGTATTATGAAAATGAGTAAGTTATGCATAAAATGGACACATCTTTTGAACATAACACTGAGTGAAAGAACCTAGACATAAGTATAACTCGTTATAACACTGGTAAAAGGGTAGTTATCCATGAAGGGACAGTGACTTGGAAAAGATCCAAAGAAGCTTTTACATCTAATTACATTCTGTACATTGGTTTAGTTATCAATCACTTAAGTTATGTTACTTTTTGAAGAGTCTTCAAAATTCTTTAACTGGATGTATATGGTTTGTACCTGTCTCTTCTGCATAGTACCCCAATAAAAATGTTCATATTAAAAACAATAGCCACAAACATTCTGAGAATCAAACACATTTTGTATACATTCTATGTATGAAAACTTTTACATTTTTTCAGTGTTAACCTGTTTTATTTTAAAGGAACATTTTTTCTCAGAGGAAACATATGTCTCTGTGTCTAAAAAAAGTCTACTTGCTATTTGGAGGAGAAAATATTATTGTGAAAAGATGCTTTTAGGGCATCTACTTAGAATGGATTTCAATGCCTCTGAGTCTTTTTTTATTGATAACTTAGTATACTAAAAGTTTTAGATTTCATGTAATTGACAAATATGTCTATTCTTTTTAAAGAGATCAGCAAAATGCTAATGCTAACCAGTTCATTTGTTATTCCCAAGTACACATTCCTTTTCTACAGAAAGTAATCAAGTGAAAAAATACCTAGGGGTCTCCTTAACTCTAGTGCTTTCAGTGCATAGGAAGCTACAACCAACAAGTGAGAACCATTTGGCCAAAATACCCTCACCACACTCATCAACACGCTAGTTACTAAGTTCTTTCATTTCTTGTGGTAGAAAGAGCTGTCTGCTATTTACAGAGTAATCATAATTACATAGCTCAATGCAGTATTAGGCTTAGATCCAGGGATCTAGGATTTAATTGTCTCATTTCCTCTGCAAATGGTATAGCAGGTTGTTCCTTGGCTACAGCTGTTGATGGCGATCATACCCAGACTTGGAACTGGGTGTGTTAGGAGCTATGTATTAGTTTTGATGGTAGCCATGTAGGGTAAGGTACACAGGAAGCACTGGCTTGCATGCAGTCTGAACTTAAGCTGTATTCATGCTCCTTTGCTAAAGACTAATCTTAAAAAGCACAGGAATCCCAAGATGGACACAAGTGTTTTTTTTTTCTTTCTTGCTATTGTTTCTAACATATTTATAAGGTACTGTGGGGTTTTTTGTTGCTTTGTATGTTCCTCCCCTACGCTATAACTCTTGTTTTCACTGTATTTGATGTTGATATAATTTGGGGAGGGGAAGGGAAAAAAGAAAATGTTTAAATAGGGATACGGGGTTGACCCATTGTAACAATGAGATGTAGAAGACACTGTTGAACAATGAACTTTACAATTTAGTTGGCAGCAGGGAGGGGTGGAGGGGAGAGTGTAGTTGTGGAGGTGGGAGGGAAGGGATGGTAGGGGAAAAACAAAGGAGGAGGCAACAATGCTTGATAAGAAATGTACTCATTACCTTGCTCATGTAACTGTAACCCCTCTGTACAGTATTTTAACAATAAAGAACAGAGAAAAGCACATTTCCCAGGATTCCTAGCTTTGTGAAGAGACAAACAGATGGGAAATGAAAAATGCTATTTTTGCATCAAAACAAATTGTATTAAGCTGACAAACATTTATCCAGTATGAAGCTGATAAACATTTATCCAGGTCTTAGTATCGCTGAGGCAATGAGCATATAAGTTTTTCATAACACTGCACATGTGAGCACACACACCTAGAAACATTCACATCAAGGAAGGTAGAACCGTTGGCTATTTATGCTTGTGTGTTTCTGTTTTTTTTAACAATCATGTATCCAGACATGACCTGTCATCTAAATTCTAGCTTTAAATCATCTATCTGCTGGATAATTCTGCTGTATGGGTCCTGATATCACTTCGAAAATATGGCTAAAATTCTGCCCTGTATCTCCAGTTCTAACTTGTTTTCAGATTTCAGTATTTTAATATGTCATCAATATTCTAGTTACTGAGATCCAAAGCTAGATATCATTTTTTATTCTCATTGTAATTATGATATGCCCTTATCTGATGACTAATTATGTGATACATCTTGTTTTGCTTATGTTTTTGCTACTGGAATTGAGCCCAAGACCTTGTGTTCAGGAAGTAATCTAGTACTCAGCCCTTCTGTTTGTATTTTTGTTTTTGAAATAAGGTCTCCTTAACTTTGCCTGGACTACACTTGAACTCATGATCCTCCTGTCTCTGCCTTTCAATTAGCTGGGATTATATGCATTTAACACATGTCCATTCCCAGTTTTATTTTTTATTATATTGTAACTTTCTTCTTAGTCAATTTCAAGATATATATATATATATATGTATATATATACAATATATATTCTGGATACAAATTCTTTATCAAATGTATGGGTTATATGTATATTTTTTCTGCTTTTGGCTTATCTGTTTTCCTGATGATATCCTTACAAGAACAGAAGTTTTAAATTTTAATAAAGCCCACAACCTTTTTCTTCTACATAGTTGGTTTAACATAAGCTTGCAAAGATTTTCTCTTATATTTTCTTCTAGAAGTTCTATACGTTTAAGATTTAAGCCTTTAATATATTTTGACTTTTTAGAAATGGAACAAGGTATGATCTCTTCATTTGTCTTATATATATATTTTTATTGTAAAAATATTTTTATTGTACCAATGAGTTACAGTTACATGAGTAAGGTAATGAGTACATTTCCTATCGAGCATTGCTACCTCCTCCTTTGTTTTTCCCTACCATCCCTTCCCTCCCCACCTCCCCAACTCCTCTGAATCTTTAACCACATTTATTGAAGTGACTTCTCTATATTTGCATCACTGTGGTCAGTTGGCCATACACGTGTGCTTTCATTTCTGAGCTGTCTAAGCTGTTATCATTTATATTTCTGTCAATATCACACTGTTTTGATTAATGTAACTTGGTTATCTGTATTAAACCAGGAATTTGAAGGCCTTCAAGCTGTTCTTCCGAGTTAGGCTTTTCTAGGTCCTTTCATTTCTACATAAATTTCAAAATCATTATGTTTGTTTAAAAATACTAGGCTTTTTGATAGAGACTGAATAGCATCTAGAGATCAATTTGAAAGAAAAAGCTGCTTTTACACAATGTGTCTTTCCATCCCCTTCCAGCTTCTTTTAAGGTTTTCTTTTTTTAGACTTCACATAGAGCTCCCTACGACCCAGCAATCCCACTTTTGGGCATTTACCCAAATGTTTACAAACAAGACCACACTAAATCTACCAGCACAACTATGTTTATTGCAGCATTATTTACTATAGCTAAGATATGGAACCAACCCAGGTGCCCCTCAGTAGATGAATGGATCAAGAAAATGTGGTATATATACACAATGGAATTCT